>NC_050580.1:125223801-125527343 GCF_011100635.1 Trichosurus vulpecula | reverse complement strand
AGAAATATGGATGGGGCACATAATAATTTAATTCAAGCTGAAACTTATTAATGTAGTAAAAGGGATCTCCAAATTGCTCAGTGACCCTAAATTTCCCAATGTGGTTATTCAGATTACTGCCTATAGGCAGATTCATAATATGCCTGCGCCAATTGAGATTTTCTCCCATGTGTCTGAATTTAGAGAGCACTGATAGAAATTCAGCGGCATAAAAACAGAGCTTAGGTAGCAAGAATAATCAGTTTTGAAAGGTAGCTGCCAAATGTCAGGGTGGGTAATTCCCCAATCCTGTGCCGATCCTTTACAACATCACTTGGAGGTGCAATCCATGCTATTTCCCCTAGGTGAGGTTTGTAATGCTTGTCCCCTATGGAAAAATTCCTAGTTACAATTGTACCAATAGGTTTGAGTAGACATTGTATGGGCACGTGATCAAGTAATTAAAAAAAAAAGAATAGGTTCCCAGAAAGCCAAGTGTTATTCATGAGTTTGCATTAGCCCACCTTTAATCTGCAGTTATAGTGAAGATTTTAGTCTCTGAGATCCTGGGTCCAAAAAATTACAGTCTCTCTTTCTTTGAAGTTATAACGAGAGGAGAAATTCATGTCAAATAAGTGAGTGGCCAAATGCAAATATGGCCGCTAGTGTTCCTGAGATCCATATTCTTTTCCAGCCTGTAAACCAAGGTCAGAGTTAGCATTCTATGCTAGCTGAACCTTGAACTCCCAGTGTAAGTTTCATGCTGGCTTCCATGCTGCCTTCTTCTGTAAGCCTACTTTTTCATCTATATCACATTAAGACCCAGAGGCCTCTCATTGGGGAGAGAAAAATACAATTTTCTTATTGTACAATCCATTTCATTCCCAGCTGCTGGATTAAATTTATTCCTTTCTGAAGTGGTGTCTCTGTGTATAAATCATTTAAGTTTATATGTTTTTGTTGCCGGGGCAACTGTTTGGCTAATTGAATTCCAAAGTGTCTCTCTTGATTTCAAAGCCATGATAAAGAGCACCCAAGCACTTAACTGTGGGAGTTAGGATAGAAAGAAGGGTGTGTGTAGTGGGGGAGGGGAGGGTGAACAAAATAAAAATGATACATTCTTCAACTTGCCTCTGTAATGAGAAAATAATACCCACTTCTTCAAGACAGACACCAGGGGTGGGTGTTGGACATTCAGCTGGAGGTTTTCTTCATTTCCTCAGGCATAGCCGCCTGTGCTTCTTGCGCTATAGCTAAGCTCTTGTTAAATTCCCTTGTTTCCATCTCATCTCCAAATTAGTCCCCAATTACATAACCTCACCCACCCAGCTATCCTTGTTCTCTCTGACAAGGGGAAATGAACACAGAGGCCATCCTGACCCACTTCAGATCACCAGCTAGCTGGAAGGATAAAGGTTTTCATTTTTTTTTTCCTCCGTTACTCTCCCTACACTTGTGTCTTTTCTTCATGACCCCTTGGTGTCTAACCATCCATCACTATCTACCTGTCCTTGGAGCTTACTTTTAATTTACTTAAAGATTTAATTAGAATGTAGGATTTAAAGATGGAAGAAACCTTGCTGGTCTAGATATGGCTACCGAGGTCCAGAGAAATGAAACAGATCACCTAAAATTTCCCAGCTTGTAAGTCACAGAGCAGGGACTTGAATTCAGGCCTCCTAATGCCAAATTCAAGGCTTTTCACTTCATATGGTATGGACTCTTCATATCACGTTATCATTTGGTACTTGTTGCAGATTTATTAAATTGTTCTGTTTTTTCATAACTATGTGTTTACTTCCTGTACTAAACTATATAAAATCATGGAATCAGTCGTCTATTCAATTGTTTCGTTGCTTCTGGAAATTATTGCCTCAGATGGCTCCTCTCTACATCTCTAAGACTCCTCAGAATAAAGCTCTTTTCCCCTTCTGCACCATCAACCCATTGTGTGTTACATTTCCCTGTACGAAAGTGTTAGTTCCTAGTGAACAGGGACTGGGTCACTTCTGTATTTGTATTCCCAGCACATCTCACAGAGCTTGATACACAGTAGGTCCTTAATAAATGTTTTCATACATGGAGGCCAAGGGTTATCACTTATTTCCCCTCTATATTCCTTTCTTCTCCACATCGCCTGACCCTAGGATCTTGTCTAATACAGGGCCCCGGTAGAAAACCCCCTGTTTTTGTTAAACAAGAATCTACTGACTTCTTTATTCTTAGGTGGGAACTGTCAACAGGCAATCACAATGCCATGAGACTTATGTGAAAACCAGGTTTATTACAAGAGAAATAAACAAGCATGTGGTACCCAAAGAGTTCACACTCCTTGCAGAAGCTTTCATATTTATGACAATACAACGAAAGGAGGAGAAAACAGGAAGGAGGGTGGCATGGCATGGAAGGGGAAAGGCTCAGTAACCCCTCCCAAAGGGAAGGAACAAGGCTATGGCAAAAACCACATTCTTTTTCCTGGGGAACTGCTAGACTATGAAAACAGGAGGCTCTACTTCTCTGCAAGGACCCCATCTACACATGCATTTTTCCCAACCTGGCACAGACTGGCTGGAGCCTCTCTTGCCTCCCAATGATTCATAGGGAATCCAGCTTGGGGTGCAAACAACAAATTATGTCTGCTGGGGAGACTCTGTCCTTGACATATTCAGGGCCTCCTGTGTGCTCTGGGTCCAGTGTTCCTAGAAATATGGCAACTCAGAAAGACAAGTTCAGGGGACTCCCTACCAGTCATTAACAGTACTTAATACTCCTTTTTGATATTGACCAAATAGGATAGTACTCATGTTCTCCTGGGTGTTCTTACTTCCCTTTCCTTCCCTTAGAAGACATGCTTGTGTCTCACCCTCACACTTATATCCATCTATAGAGCATATTTTTAAGCATACCAGGTAGACTGATCTTTCATTTGGTCACAAACTTCAAATGGTTTGTAACACTTTTTAAATAGCATTAAGTGTGTATATGTGTGTATGTATGTACATATATAAACTTTATAATTTATTATATTTATATATTTATATTTATATATATATTATATTTATTATAATTTATTATAAAGTAATATATAATCATATATTATATATAATACACACATATCTATATCTACATATATACACACATACATATATATATAAACTTAATACTATTTAAAGTGTTAGAAAGCATTTATACAAATCCTTGTCATAGGCTATTACATATATACACACACATATATATATGTATGTGTATATACATATATATATATACACACATACATACACACATATATGGGTAGACGCACGTACATGTGTGAATGTGTAATGTAATAGTCCATACCAAAGATTTTTAGTTTAGGGGAGCTGTAAAAACTGTATTAATGTTCATCTGATTTCTCAGTAACTGCTCTTCTCTCCTTAACCCCATGAAAAAGGTGTCATTATATATTCATTTTTAAAAAGTTAACAGGAAATAAAAATTATTTTCTGATACCATCCAAGATGATCGGAGGCAGCCCAGGGCACCACCAAATTGGTCCTGGGAATCCTTAGAGGATTAAGACTGGCAAGGGCAGAACTCATTTCTCTTCCTCACAAAGTCTTCAAAAAGGTAAGATAACCTAAGCAGTGTAGTGTCCTCCTTGACTCTCTTACCATTCAAACTGAGCTGATCACAGTTGGGAGCTGGCCTTTACCAGGCTCACATTGTTCTGAGGACCAGAAGTCAGAACAGAGATGGGAGAATTTTAATGCACTTTCTTTTCCAATTCAATTCTATTCCTCAAGTTTTAGAGAACCATACAATGGCAAAGTTGGATGACTAGAGAAGTAGGATCTAGGGTTTTAAAGGTTTGCAGATAGAAGGCACCTTAGATATCAACTGGTTCACCTCCCACATTTTATAGATGAGAAAATTGAGGCCCAAAGAGGTAAAATGACTTGTGCAAAGTCATAGAGACAGTAAGCAGCAGAGGCAATGTGAGCAAGAAACACTGATATTACATACCCTCATTATCATCCAGTCTTTACTTGAGGACTTCTAGTTAGATCACTAGGAAGCTAGGTGGCTCAGTCGATAGAGCACTGGGCCTAGGGTCAGAAAGACCTGAGTTCAAATCCAGCCTCAGACATTTCCTAGTTGTGAGACCCTGGGCAAGTCACTTAACCTCTGTTTGTTTTTAATCCCTTCGAGTAAGAAATGGCAAACTACTCCAGGACCTTTGCCAAGAAAACCCCGTGGACAGTACTAGCATACTATAGTCCATGGGTCTGAAGAGTCAGACATGACTGAACAAGTTAGACTACCCCCTCCCAAGGTAGCCCAGTCAATTTCTTCACAACTACAACTATTAGAAAATTTTTATTTACATTGTACTGAAATATGCTTCTCAACAACTTCTACCCAAATGCTCTTAGTTCTGCCATATGGAGTCAAGATTAGGCCTAATCCCTCTCCTACCTAACAGTCTTTCAAATGCTCAAATACAGCCTTGATTTCTCCCATCAGTTTTGTCTTGCCCTGGATGAGAATCCTTAGTGCCTTCGACCAAGTCTCATATGGCATTATCTACAGGCCCTGTTCCATCCTACATGTCTTCCTTTTGATACACTCTAGCTTATAAATGTTTCTACTCAAACATGGCAGCCAGAGCTGGAAACAGTACTCCATGATGTAGTCTGATCAGGGCAGGCAGGGTTTAGAGGGAGTATTTATTCTGAAATTCTGGGCCTATTACTTCTTTTAATGAAACTTAAGGCAACATTAGCTTATCTTGGCTGTCATATCACATTGGACTTGTTGAGCCTGCAATCTACCTCAGATTATTTTCACAAGAATTGTTAAATCTTCCTGTCTTTCCTATCTTTTGTTTGTGAAGTTGATATTCCTATTACCTGAATGTAGAACATCACCTTTATCCTTATCAAATTTAGTCTCATTATGTTCATCCCAATAGCCTAGCAAGTTGAGATATTTTTGGATGTGACCTATCATGTAGCATGTTAACTTTCTCTCCCTGCTTTGTGCCATCTGTAAATTTGGTAAGTATCACTTGTGCTTCATCTAAATCATTGACAACAACACTGAACAGGACAAAACCTTGATGCTCTTTACTAAATTCCTAAATCACAGATGACATTGAGCAAGTTTACATTGAAGGACTATTTGTTGGGTAATGTCATTTAATTATTTCCAAATCCACCTACTTTAAATATTGTATAGACTAGTGGAGTGAAACATGCTTGAGGCCCAACGCCTCACTTGTGAGTACAACACAAACTAGGTTAAAACGTAATTGGGAAATATTTAACAAAATTGATGAAAACACTAAATAATATAGACAATATTAATTTGTGGTTTTCTAAATCAATATGCAGTTATAGGGATTAATTTCTATTTAAGTTTGATACAACTGGTCTAGACTATATCTTTTAATCTTTTCCACAAAAATGGCATGAAAATCTCGGCCAAATGCTTGGTTGATACCTAGGCAAATAGATTGTGACATGATCAACTATATCTATGGCTTCTTTAATTCATTCTGAAATCTCTGCTTCTGTGATCCCTCCCAAAATGTATAAAATGTTACAATTGTTATTTAGGATTTCTGAATCTGCAAGTACCACTTTTCCTTTGTGGAGGGAAATGTATTGGCTTTACTTGATAGAGAATATATAAAGCACACACCCATTATACTCTAATGGTGGCTGGGGTACCCCTTATTTTAGTACTAGGATCTGTGTATTAGAAGTTTTCTTCCTTACCAAAAGCTGCCCACCTACTTTCACCAGAATCTAGGCTAACATTCTTATTGTAGAACTTCAAGGGAGTTCTCTTCTGCCTCAGAATTGCTTGACTTCCCAGGAAAATGGTCTCCTAAAGTCCTCTTGGATAAGAACAAAATGGACTTTAAGAAGCCACTCTCCTGGCAACAGCCAAATAATTCAGAGACAAAAGAGAACTTCTTTGGGAATACTTATGCCCATATTCTGCATTCCTATGTGGTTTTAATTGTTTCTTATTATATTTGCTTTTTATCTCTAAACAACTGAGAAAGACTCTCCTGTATCTAAAAATTATTCATAGATAAGTGTCCACTACTAGGCCCAGATGAAAAAGATTTTAAGGCCTCATAGCACTCATTATCATAAATAATATAGACTTTCAAATCCTCTTCTTAACAGATTTTGTGCAGGGAAAGGGAAATGAGCAATCCAATTCTATTTCTCCTTCTACATCCAATTTATTAACTATACTCTCCCAAAGCATATGTCTGGGGATCAGAGCCTTCAGACATTAATTTGCTTCCCCCACCAATCACTAGTCTAAAATTTTTTGAAAGTGAGGAAAACTAATGTAATATCAATTAAGCTGGGTGTCTTTGATTGAGTCTTATTAGGTACTAAATCCCATGCCCAAACCCCTATCTACTAGGTGCTAAGCCTATGTGGGTGTGAAGCCCTCAGGGTCCTAAGGGGAGTTGCTAAGACTAGAACCAATAGTAGGAGCATAATTTCTGGTCATTCAGATGACATTTGATGATGGCTAAAGAGTGTAAAAAAAGAGAGAACAGAGCTATTTGCTTAGGGCTCTCACTCTTGGTGGAGTGCTGATGTGGAGACTCTGGGTAGCTGTAATTAAGAGCCCTCCAGCTTGTAAACCCAGATATTTGGACTTTATTAAACTCTGATAACTATGAATTGAGATTTGAATCAGACAGGGTCTGTCTGTTGATGTTTGTAATTTGTTTGTATTTGCTCTGAAGCTCAGGGTGCTGGCTTTTCCCCCTCAGCTGAGTGAATGATATTTGTATGTTGGATTAAAGTAAGATTGTTAATTCCTTAACGTTGCTTTCCTTAGTAAAGCAGATAGAAAGAACCTGCGCTGGCAGCATTCTTGTTGTTGGGCTTGTGTTGGTCTTTCACCCCCAGAACAGCTACTAGCCAAATTGTTGCAACAGACACATAAGAGACAAAATAGTTTGATATATTTCCTAAGCCTTCAGTAGCAATCTGGCTGCTTCTGGGGGAATATCTTGAGAATCTTCAAAAATTCAAAGCAATCCCTGTGTCCAGCCTTCTGGAAGCCTCTAATTAGCTCTAAAGAATATGTGTAACCAAATCTCATTTGGTTAGATAAATCTTGTGCACAGGCTATCTCTTTCCTTTCCGAGAATGAAAGGTAGTCCCCTCCTTGCTACATACATACAACATCATTTACTTAGAGAGGCATTTGCTACTAAAGATAGGAAATAATATAGACTAGAAAAATTAGTCACATCTCCATTCCAAAGAATCTCCTATGGACCTAAAATATCAAAAATTCACCACTCTAGTTACACTATTAAATAAAGGAAAGAAAGAAAGGAAAAGAAGATTCTACTAGCATGACCTATTTTTCACTGCTCTATGTTGGATCTTAATGATCAATTCTATTTATATATATTCACAAATCATCCTTTTAATAATACGTTCTAAAATTTTGCCAGGAATCTACTATAAGGCCTCTGGTTTATACTTTACACACTTCACCCTTCCTTCCCTGTTTTAGAAAATAGGGATATTTGTCCTCTAGTTATGCAACATCTCCCTGAGTCTCCCTAATATTTAAAAAATCACTGATAGTGGTTCTGCCCCTGGAAGCCAGTTGATCCTGATCTGATATACAACTTTTCATGACCCCATCTGGGGTTTTCTTGGCAGAGATACTGGAGTGGTTGGCCATTTTCTTCTCCAGCTTATTTTACAGATGCAGAACTGAAGCAAACAGGAAGGAGTGACTTGCCCAGGATCACATAGATAGTAAGTGTGTGGGGCCAGATTTAAGCTCAGGAAGACAAGTCTTCCTTACTTTAGACCCAGCACTCTATCCACTGTGCCGCCTAGTTGCCCTAAATATCCTTACTACCTCCTGATTTGTTGTGGGATCTAACTCCCATTATCCTTTTTGTGCTCTCCTCATTCTAAAGATAAATTTCTTTGACCCTTAAAAAGCAAAATATGAGTTGTCCATTTTTCCCTCTTCCCATAATATTGTCCCACCAGTCCTGAGCAGTGGACACATAGTGCCTTATGATCTTCTTTTTCTCAACTTCTTTTTCTCTTCCTCTTTATTCTTCATAAAGAAGTCTTTTTTTGTCATCCCCATCATCCATCATCATCTTTAATACTTCTGTCACTTACAGGATCATGCCACATTTTGTATTTTTGTAGTCTAGGGTTCAACATTGTATATATGCCTTTCAAATCTAAATGGGGAATTCCTGAAATGTCCGTATAACTATCTGTAAACAGCTTCCGTTTATCTTAATTATTGAAGGTTTTGGAGCACAGGGAGCCAAGATGGCAGCTGGTAAGCAGGGACTAGTGTGAGCTCCATACCGAGTCCCTCCAAAAACCTATAAAAAATGGCTCTGAACCGATTCTAGAACAGCAGAACCCACAAAACAGCATAGGGAAGCAGGGCTCCAGCCCAGGACAGCCTGGATGGTCTCTGGGTGAGGTCTATCCCACACGGAGCTGGGAACTGGGAGCTGGGAGCTGGGAACTGGGAATGGAGTGGAGCAGAGCCCAGCCTGAGCAGCGTGGACCAACAAGACCAGCAACCGGGCAGAGCATGCCCTAGCGCCCTGAATCAGTGAGCTGAGGCAGTTACCAGACTTCTCAACCCACAATCACCAAAGACTGTGGTTAGTGGGAAAAGCTGCGGGAGTAGAAGGAGTTCGAGGTTCGGCCTTCCAGCCCCAGGGGCAGCGGAGCTGGGGCAGCTACAGCTGTTGTTACTTCTGGCTCCAGGCCCACCTGGTGGGAGGAGTTAAGTGGTGGATCAGAGCAGGAGTGCACAGCCTGCTGAAGATTTAAGCCCAGTTCGGGTTGGGGGTTCTTGGGGAAGGAGCAGTGCTGGTGTGGCAGAGCTGGCACCTCCCTCCCAAACATGGAACATAGAACTCTCTAGTCTACAAGCAGTCATACCCCACTGAAAAACTCAAAGGTCAAGTTAGTTGGCTGGGAATATGGCCAGGCTGCGAAAACGCACCGAGATTCAGTCTCAGACTTTGCATTCTTTCTTTGCTGACAAAGAAGACCAAAACATACAGCCTAAAGAAGTCAATAAAGTGCAAGAGCCTACACCAAAAGCCTCCAAGAAAAACATGAACTGGTCCCAGGCCATGGAAGAGCTCAAAAAGGATTTGGAAAAGCAAGTTAGAGCAGTAGAGGAAAAATTGGGAAGAGAAATGAGAAGGATGCGAGAAAACCACGAAAAACAAGTCAATGACTTGCTAAAGGAGACCCAAAAAAATACTGAAAAATACACTGAAGAAAACAACACCTTAAAAAACAGACTAACTCAAATGGCAAAAGAGCTCCAAAAAGCCAATGAGGAGAAGAATGCCTTGAAAGGCAAAATTAGCCAAATGGAAAAGGAGGTCCAAAAGACCACTGAAGAAAATACTACTTTAAAAATTAGATTGGAGCAAGTGGAAGCAAGTGACTTTATGAGAAATCAAGATATTATAAAACAGAACCAAAGGAATGAAAAAATGGAAGACAATGTGAAATATCTCCTTGGAAAAACCACTGACCTGGAAAATAGATCCAGGAGAGATAATTTAAAAATTATTGGACTACCTGAAAGCCATGATCAAAAAAAAGAGCCTAGATATCATCTTTCAAGAAATTATCAAGGAGAACTGCCCTGATATTCTAGAGCCACAGGGCAAAATAGAAATTGAAAGAATCCATCGATCACCTCCTCAAATAGATCCTAAAAAGAAATCTCCCAGGAATATTGTTCCAAATTCCAGAGCTCCCAAATCAAGGAGAAAATACTGCAAGCAGCCAGAAAGAAACAATTTGAGTATTGTGGAAACCCAATCAGAATAACCCAAGATCTGGCAGCCTCTACATTAAGAGATCAAAGGGCTTGGAATACGATATTCTGGAGGTCAATGGAGCTAGGATTAAAACCTAGAATCACCTACCCAGCAAAACTGAGTATCATGCTCCAAAGCAAAATATGGATTTTCAATAAAATAGAGGACTTTCAAGCTTTCTCAGTGAAAAGACCAGAGCTGAATAGAAAATTTGACTTTCAAACACAAGAATCAAGAGAAGCATGAAAAGGTAATCAAGAAAAAGAACAAGGAAAAGAAATTGCAAGGGACTTACTAAAGTTGAACTGTTTTGTTGACATTCCTACATGGAAAGATGACAAGTATGATTCATGAGACCTCAGTATTAGGGTAGCTGAAGGGAATATGCATACATATATGTTTATGTATACATATGGGTGAATGTGTATGTATGTATGTATATATCTATGTGTATATATATATATATGTATATACGTATATATACATATATATATATATATATACAGAGAGAGAGAGAGAGAGAGAGAGCAGACACAGGGTGAGTTGAAGATGAAGGGAAGATATCTAAAAGAAATAAAATCAAATTAAGGGATGAGAGAGGAACATACTGAGAGAGGGAGATAAGGAGAGGTAGAATGGGATGGATTATCTCCCATAAAGGTGGCAAGAGGAAGCAGTTCTGTGGGAGGAGGGGAGAGAGCAGATGAGGGGGGAATGAGTGAACATTGCTCTCATCAGATTTGGGCTAAGGAGGGAATACCATACATACCCAATTGGGAAACTTACCCCACAGGAAAGAAGAGGGAAGAAGATAAAAAAAATGGGGGTGATGATGGAGGGGAGGGCAGATGGGGGTGGAGGTAGTCAAAAACAAACACTTTCGAAAGGGGACAGGGTCAAGGGAGAAAATTCAATAAAGGGGGATGTGTTGGGAAGGAGCAAAATATAGTTAGTCTTTCACAACATGAGTATTGTGGAAGGCTTGTACATAATGATACAAATGTGGCCTGTGTTGAATTGCTTGACTTATTAGGGAGGGTGGGTGGGAAGGGAAGAGGGGAGAGAATTTGGAACTCAAAGTTTTAAAAACAGATGTTCAAAAACAAACAAAAATGTTTTTGCATGCAACTAGAAAATAAGATACACTGGCAATGGGGCGTAGAAATTTATCTTGCCCTACAAGAAAGGAAGGGAAAAGGGGATGGGAGGGGAGGGGGGTGACAGAGGGGAGCGCTGACTGGGGAACAGGGCAACCAGAATATACGCCATCTTGCAGTGGGGGGGAGGGTAGAAATGGGGAGAAAATTTGTAATTCAAACTCTTGTGAAAATCAATGCTGAAAACTAAATATGTTAAATAAATTAAAGGAAATAATACATAGCACACCTAAAAAAAATCATTGAAGGTTTTTTTCTGTCTCTATCTTTAGAATTTAAGAAGATAAAACTATGATTTAGGCAAACCAAGAGTATAAGAATGTATTAATAGTTTTCTACTTGGGATGGGGGAGAAGGAGAGAGGTCTCTGGGGTGGAGTTGCACATAGATGTTGTTAATTTGCTTGAGCTGTGTTGTGAACCTTATTTGGTTTATTTGGCCTTTAAATAAATCTGCTCATTCTTTAAGCCTTGGAAACTGAGTGCTTGCAAGGGGGAGCTGGTGACAATATAGTGAGTGGACTAGTAAATTTCCCAAATTGAGTTGGAGCAACAAGGCAAAGAAATGAGAAAATTCCCAAAGGAGGAAAGGAGAGAGAATAGAGACAGAGGCAGAGCGATGTATCTAATAAATAACTGGATGATCAAAGATGCCCATCACCATAATTACTATGCTTTCATGCCAGTCCTGTGGTTTGTTTTCTTAATTGCTTATCTATTTCCTTTTGTTTAGCCAGTCTATTGAATAATCCCTTTAAGCAGACAAGGCAGCTGTTTGACCCACCTTTCGGAGTTTAGAGAAGTGGGCCTGAACTCAGGAAGACCTGAGTTCAAATCCAGCTTCAGACCTGGAAAAATAACTTAACCTCTGGCTGCCTCATTTTCATCATTTATAAAATGAGTTTAATAATGGTGCCTACCTCCTAGGGTTGTTGTGAAAATAAAATGAGATGTTATTTGAAAAGTGCTAGCTATTCCTAACCTTTTTGTTTTCTTCCCAATTTCCATGACAGATGGCCAAAAACCTCTGAGTCTGGCTTCTTCCATTGAAGGTTTTCTAAGACTACACTGGCAAAAACCAAAAACAAACAACAACAAACTGCTTGCTTCTTCCCATTCATTTAAACCATACCATTCCCCCAAGCACTCAGAAAGGTATGGAAAGTGTTGTGAAGATCCTAACCCCACATTTCTTTCCCTCAAACTTGGTGTGGTTAGAAGAAACCAATGGAACAGAATGACTAAAAAAAGTTTCATAGGATTTGAGTTGGAAGGGACATTAGAAATCATCTTTATTTTATTATTCTTTAAGTTCTATTGATTCCTTTTGGTTTTATACCATAGCTATTTCCCTATATTCTTCCCCCATCACTGAAACCTTCTTTGTGATCAATCAAAAAATATTTATTTAGCACTCCATAGATGCCAGGCACTGTAATAAGTGCTAGAAATTAAAGGAAAAGCAAAAACAATCCCTGCATTCAAAAAGCTGGTGACAGCCCCTAAGTATGTAAGGAGCATAGTGGAAGGGCAGCTAGTAAGGCCCAGAGGATCTTGGGAGGCAGTTACAGGGCCATTTGCTATTTGGAAGTTGGGAGGGGGCCTCAAGGTCTGAATGGATTTAAGATTCTGAATTCCTTTAATCTGGCGGGGTGGGTGGAGAAAAAAGCACTGCTATCAACTAGATAAAATTTCTAAATTCTACCCTATACACAACATATCCTTTCTATCCACAATTAAAAGGGCTGGAACAGCACATTGTGTGTCATATTTAAGCAAACAGAAAATGATGTCATACTTCTTGAAGGTGCTTGACCTGCCTGCCATAATACAGCTGGCATTTGAAGTTACTCTTCCCGGATTCTGGATCCTTTTTCATCCATCTATCCACACTCTGCTGCCTTCTTCCTCTAGTCAGCAGGGCTCTGCATTGGCAAGATCGAGATGGCCCAGAGCCACATGTTGTATTTTCCCAACTTAAGCAAAACTTCAGTTCAATTCAACAAACATTTATTTGTCTCCTGTGAATCTCCAGCCTTTTTTACAATGCTCTGCACAGAGGCAAAATCAAAAGTCAAACGGGCCCTGCTCTAAAAGACCCTACTTTTTATTGTGGGGATCTGGGAGGAGGGGCAGGGAGCAACAAATATATAAAGAAGTAAATAGAAGGGAATAGGAGGAGGGAAAGAGCCAAAAGACTGGAGCGAGTAGAGATTCTGGGACTCCTAAACTGAATTTTGAAACAAAGTAAGGATTCTAAGAGGTAACCACCAGGAGAGAAGGCCTTCCAAGACTGGGAGACAGCCTGTGGGAAGACATGAAGATAAGAGATTATTGAGTTCAGGGACCAGTTAGCCAGCCAATGGTTGGCAGGGATAGAGCTTGAAAGGGAAACTGTTAAATAACTCTGGAAAGGTAGTTTGGAGACAGATTGTGGAAGATTTTAAGGGCCAGGGTCAGGAGCAAGAAAATGTGGGATAGTGGAAAAAGCACTGAACTGGGGAGTCAGGAAATCTGAGTTCTAGTCCTAGCTCTATAGAATTTCATCCTGTAATAAAGCAATTCTAAATAGCACCCACAGAGATAGGGACACGATTATTCAGCCTCAGTAGTTCTGCAACCCCACAACCGATACGGGGCTAACCTATCAAAGACACATGTAGAGATCCTTGAGGCTGCTAAGGGAGGATTAACTTTTCTAAAATGCCCTTGGAGTCCTGAGTAGACTGTGTTAGGACTATAAAAGGCCTTCTCCAGTTCTCTAAAAGATAACACTTAACAAACAAACAAAAGAAGACTTACTTGGCCATAGTAGGAGAAGTCTCTTCAACATGGACAGGATTGAGGACACCTTCAGCTGATTCAGCTGAAAGAAGCATGGTCTACCAGGCAAACATCAGAGTCCCACTGGTTCTTTTCATGACTGTTTTTAAACTCAGGTGATTAGGGAGTGATTTCAGCAACTAAGTCATCAGTCCTATAAGCCAATCAGTTTTTCAAGAAATGTCTCAATATTTTTTAAGAAAAAAAACTGGCCTATCTTGCATGGGATAGTTACCAGGGACATACTGAATCCAGCTTGCACTGTCTCAAAGAGCTGATTGTCAAATTTTCAGTGTATGTATTTATACTTCAGAAATCAACAAAGGCTGCCAATTAGGACTTGAGTTGTCTTTTTGTTGATTGTCTAAATTTACGGAAGTAATGGACAAAAAGTTAGTAATGCAGGTTAAAGTCATGTGTAACTTGTGTGCATTATTTTTCCTCTCAGACAGCTGGTTTTTAAAGATTTACTAGCATACCTCTGGTTAAGGTATTGATCCTATAAAAGCCCTTCTTCACTTTTAAAAAGAGGTATTTAGATTAGACGGTCCATACGTTGCCTCCAACTCCAATATGCCATGATTCTATAGCTGTTTGCCAATTTGGCTTCCTCCAACTCCTAGTAACTCCCACCTCAGATTTCTCATCTTGTAGAGCTTATGTTCTCCAGAGAGAGGCCTGAGAAAGACAGGAAGAAGTTTCCATTGCTGCTACTGTTTGTTTAGTAAATATCTATAGGCTATCATGGAATCATATGATTATAGGATCACATATTTAGTCCTGGAAAGAATCTTAAAGCCCATCTATTCCAACTCCACATTTCAATAGAATAGAAAATTGTGGCCTAGAAAGACTACATGACTGTCCCTCAAGTTCACTCAGGGAAGTAAGTGGCCAAACTGAGATTTGAACATAGGTCTATTGATTCCAAATCTAGTGCTCTTTATTGAGGTCAATACCTTCTCTTGTGCTATATAGGCATTCAAGCAAATAGACTCTTCAGGATTTTCCATTCTAACATATCTGTGTGTATACACATATGCATAGCAATTTTTTATTTCCCTAGAAATTTCAAGAAAGTGCTTAATTTCCCCACTGCAGTCAATTATTGTACTATATCAGGTTCAAGGAGTTAATTTCTGAAGGTTAGAGAAGGGATAAATTCCTCCTGTCCATTCCCCACCATTTAGTAGTAAATGCATTCTTAATGAGTAGTTATGGGGCAAGTCTACTAGCATACCACAATAGTAGGGAAAAAGTATTCCCAAAAGTTATCTTAGTAAAATCTGTTAAAGGATTTTGGTGCAACAATCCAGGTATTAGGTGAACAAAAGAGTCAAGATATCACTACCGTATTTCTCCAGGATGCTTCCAATGGGTGATAAATTCTAGTCCAGCTCTATTATGCATGTATCATGTCAAACATTGCTGGCATCCATGGATAAGCTTCAGAGATCACAGTAATATTTTTTTCTCAGAGAGATAAAAGGTCT
The DNA here is from genome assembly GCF_011100635.1 of Trichosurus vulpecula. NCBI lineage: Eukaryota > Metazoa > Chordata > Mammalia > Diprotodontia > Phalangeridae > Trichosurus > Trichosurus vulpecula. The sequence goes on along the minus strand of NC_050580.1, from coordinate 125,512,024 downwards.
CATCTGTGACATATATTGTTAAAAATCACAATTCATCAGTTTCCCTACTCTGAAGGATGCTAAAGTAATGACTGGCTAAGACAGGGCCAGCCAGACTGAGGATTGGAATGCTTGACCCTTATCATATTTAAGATCTTTGGTTGGGCTGGTGGGGGGAGGTCTGTGAAACCTCCTTAATCTGTACATTCCTAGAGCTAAGGGGCCTACCCTTTCACACAGATGCCCATTATCTCTGCATACATTGCTCCTTGGGAATTTAGACAAGGGACTTCATGGCTCAGGAATGCAAGACTAGCAAATGGCAAAATGAAACAAAGTTGTGATTAATTTTGTCCCATGCCTAAGTGCATGACTTAACTCAATGCAGGCCAGTGTCCAAACTTTAATGCATTCTACGTAGGTATGTAGAATAGGAAAACAGACAACATTTACTCAGGGCTTTTGTTTAATATGTCATATCTTAGAATGTCTTACATTTGTGAAGATGTCCAAAGCAGACCTATGACAGGGAGTCAAATATGGTACCTGTTACTCCCCCCCAAATAGTAACACAAATAGGTCTGGATAATTTGGAAAACGTCACCCAAATTCCCTAGTAAGAATTACAGACCCAAAGAAAAAATCAGTTGGGTTGGACAGAAAAGGCAGGAATTGATGAGGGGAGTTTGGGGGGTGGAGAGGGACAGGAACTATTGAATTTTGCAAGCTCTCTATCTGCACAAGGTACAAATTCAAACCGAAGGTTAAATACCCTGGGAGCTCATAGAAAAAGGACACCAGGATATGAAATTCCCCCCCCAATCAATCTGATATTTGCAATAGAGGTCTATTTAGAATATGTAAGGGGTATTGTGCTAATTACTTTGTTGAGGACAGAAGTTAGCAAAATTTTGGTGCCAGGGAGAAATCCAGTGTAGGGCTTCTTGTCTGACACTACATTAGAGCTGGACACAGGAAAATATTTTTTTTTCTCTGATTAGGCAAATTATTGCCTGTGAGTGAAAAAAGGACTGATCTGGAGAAATCCTGAAAAGAATCAGGAAGAACCATGACAAAAAGCGACAAGTGGGTAACACTGTGCAGGTGTCCAGAGGAGCCTGGGAGGGGGATGAAAATGAAGAGCAACCACAAGCACCCCTTCTGTGCTTACAGAGAGTCTCAGGAGCAGACACATGGTAAGGAACCACAGTAGAGGCAACACTACGTGATGGAAGTGCTAAGCAGAACATGACTGTAGTAACTGACCCTATAAAGGTCTCTGGGGTGGAGTTGCACATAGATGTTGTTAATTTGCTTGAGCTGGGTTGTGAACATTATTTGGTTTATTTGACCTACAAATAAATCTGCTCATTCTTTAAGCCTTGGAAACTGAGTACTTGCAAGGGGGAGCTGGTGACAATATAGTGAGTGGACTCAGGTCATAAATTTCCCAATTTAAGTTGGAGCAACAAGACAAAGAAATGAGAAAATTCCCAAATTTTGCAGAGCCCTTGATGTTATGTGAATGTTTCTAACATGAAGTATGCAAGTCAATATAAGGTAAATGGGAGTATGTACAAATATGTAAGAGTATATATGTATTTGTGCATACATATACACATATATGCATGTGTGTGCATGTATATATATACACACACATATATGTACATATGGGTGTATGTCTGTGTCTGGGTATACACATACATACACATATAAGTAAATACAGTATTGACAGAAGATCCATGAGCTTTAGCCCAGAATCCAGATAGCTGGATAGCATCTTCTTTTTTTTCTTTTAACCTTTGTTCTCATGTCTCTGAAATATATTCAAATTCTGAAGGTTGTTAGTGGGAGGAGAGGGGAGAGAAGTGGGGGAGTAGGATTATTATTCCCAGGATCATTAGGTATTGCTTATGACCAGCTCCCAATGTGACAGTTGGAGACAAATAGCCACTTCTGGAGCAAATGTGGGTTGGAAAAGAAGAATTAAATCCAGCCAGCCTTCAGGAAACTGTTGGAGTTGGATTTTTCTTTTACTGCTTTTTTTAACGAGTTTCAAAAGGTCTTGGCTCTGGACCTCACAAATCGATAATGAAATGCCAGTGCCATCTGGGGTGCAACCTGACCCAGCTTAAGGAAGAAGACCCCAAAAGAACTCCCCAACTTACTTTATTTATTAATTGAAAAGAGGAGTGAGGAGGCAGTCTGTATCAGAGGAGGGAATCGGTGTGAGAAATGTAGGGGAAGACTGAACAAACCTGAGCAGGTATTCTCTCTATGTAGTGGGAAATTAAATGGTCCGAAGTATCTATTTATGATCTCTCACAGGTAGGCAACTAACTTAGTCCTTCTGTTGGTGAGGGATTAAAAATGATGATGTCTATGTCCTTCTTCCAGCTTAATTCAACTCAGCAAACATTCGTTGAGTGACTATGATGTGCAAACCACTATTTTAAGAGAAATCAGGTATTGTCCCTGACCTCATGGAAGATGGCATATACATAAGTAACTATAATAAAAGTTAAATTGTGATCAAATGCAGACTGAGAAGCAGTAACAGTATGGTATGAGGGGAATGATTAATTTTATTTGAGTTTGGGAGTAAGGGGAGGAGACAGATCAGGGAAGGTTTCATGGAGGAGGTGACCCCTGGGCATTTAAAGAAAGGTGGAATGTCAAAAGGGAGAGATATGATAATATGACTGATGACTTGCTAACAGTCACTAGCAGAAGTGGAAGGAAGTAGGAAAGGTAATTGTTAGGAGCCTGGTCCCGTTAAAGAGCCTGATCTTGCATAAGCTCTAATTGGAGATAAGCAGTGGCAACCATGAATAAGAAGAAAAGAGCTTGTCTTTTGGGTCATGGGTTGGTCTTGCTTATTTTCTACATATATAACCTCCTTTACGGCAGGAAAAGTCATATATTTATTCCTGTGTCTCTTTTTGTAGGACTTAATACAATATTCAGTAAGACCTCTCATAGATGGATCTTGGTTACAGCCAGCTACAGACAAAATTATGAAGGAGGCCAAACTTGTCTACCAGGTCTTCTACCTGAGCTTTTCTTTGCCCCTTCTTTTCAGTGGCACCCCCATGCCACTTTGATATCTACCCATCTGCATCACCCCACTAGCAAAACTAGCTCCCAGAAAAGATTTTCTTTAATTTTGATATTTATTGACCCAAAGTGTCAATACCCAATAAGACTTAATTTGTTGACATCTCCTAAGAATATTTGCATTTTGTCACGTGAAGAGACGGGGAGGAAGTCTTTGGCAAAGGCAGGAAGCTCATATTAGAGAAAGCAAGGTATAGTAAGTAGGGAAGGCAATTTAGAAGCTGGGGGGCCTTCCTGAAATCACACACCCACCTTGTGATTGACTTTGGAAATCAGTCATGAGTCCATATCTTTTCCTGAACACTTTCTTCAGGCTATACTTCATGGCTATAAGGCATCATCATGAGGGAATGCCAGAATTCCAGCCTTTACAGGGATCTCAATGAGAAGAGGAACAAAAGTTTTCTTTGTTAGGGGACCTAGACTAAGGATCCTGACCTGTGATGTTAGCCTTATCATAACGATAGCGATAGCAATGGTATTTTTAATGATAAAGAAAGTTTATGTAACCCTTTAAGTTTGCAAAAAACTTTATGTATGTATATGTATATATGTGTGTATATATACAAAATATATTTATACATATGTACATATTATATACAAAGAAAAATGTATATGTATATATTTACATACATATATACACAAAGAAAAACCTAACTCCAGATATATACGTGTGTGCATATATTCATATATATGTACACACATACACACAAATATGTATGTAATTTCATTTGACCTTTACAACAGCCCTGTTTGGTACATACTTTGTTGTTCAGTCATTACAGTCATGTCTGACTCTTCATGACCCTATTTTGGAGCTTTCTGGGCTCAGATATTGGAGTGGTTTGCCTTGTCCTTCTCCAGCTCATTTTGCAGATGAGGAAACTGAGGCAAACAGGGTTAAGTGACTTCCTCAGAGTCACACAACTAGTGAGTATCTGAGGCCAGATTTGCACTCAGGAAAATGAGTCTTCCTATCTCTGGGCCTGGGGATCTATCCACTGGGCCACCTAGCTGCCTCTAGTGTCATAGGTGCTGTGGATATTATTAAGAAGGAAGCATGGTTTGGCTGAAAGAATTCTATATTTAAAATTACAAGACCTGGGTTCAAATTCCTGCTCCAGTTAATCACACATGCAAGATTAAGCAATTCATTTAATCTCTAGGCCTGAGAAACAGACTAGCTGACTTCGATGTTTCTTTCCACCTCTAAATCTATGATCCTCTCTTGTGATTACCATTTCACAAGTAAGGAAACTAGGACTCAGTTTAAGTGACCAGATCATTACTACACAACCAGTAAATTTCAGTAGCAGGATTGAGTCTAAGTGTTTCTGACTCCAAATCTAAATCACATAATTTCATGTTAGAAGAGATTTTAGAGATCAGTTGGCCCAACCCATCCATCTTATAGTTTAGAAAAGCAAGGCTTAGAAAGAGCAAATGACTGATCCTAAACTTAGACAACTGGTAATTAGCAGAGCCAAGATTCCAACCCAGATCTGATTCTAAAGTGGGTTAATTCTACTATATCATGTTGTGTTTGGTTGTATCAGAACTCTCCCAAAGCACAGGATTTAGTGAAGAACCATAACCCTGCAGCCATCTGAAAATGAGACTGTTAAGGTTATATTTAACCTGGGTACATTTGGGAGGAAGTTGGAAACTGCATGCCCAACTCCACAGGAAATATTATTAGAGCCAGCATTAAATAAAAAGAAGAAGAGAACCAAAATGCCATTTCAATGGAGAGGGTAGTGTTGGAGAAGTTGGGCATTATTATCTGAAATCACTCCAACTCAATTTTGCTCCTTCTCTTGTCTCCTCCAATGCTTGGCTTAGAGTCAACCTAATTGGAACAGTGGTTTACTTGGGCTTGGCTATGGATGACCAGATATAGCCAGGTAAAGTCTAAAAAGAGCCAGAAACAGAATCAACTTTGTAGCTTTTGTTTCCTAGAGCCTTAACCTGGAGCCAGGTGGAGGGACCACATGGATAGTCTCTCAGCCAGAGCCAGCATCACATTTCTCCCAGAGGACAAGAACATCCAATTCCTGTCCATTAAGCAGAAAGAGAGATGAAAATAACTGGAAAGGGTGGGGTTGAGAATTCAGACAGTAGATCTGCCAGAAAATAGAAAAAGATGGGAATGAAACGGTAACATTTTTCAGAAGGATATGGGAAGTTTCTGTTGCCTGCAATGCATCTGTAGACAAATGTCTTATTCTTAAATTTGCAACGAACCACTATAAAATGTGTCATCCAAAGGGGAAGAAATTTTGCCACTTACTCATTTCTTCACAGAATTATATAACTGATAGAGCCCTTAGAGATGATGTAGTCCAAACCTTGCCAGTATATTTTACAGAGAAGAAAACAAAATCCCAGAGAAATGAGATGACTCCTCCAAGGTTATACAGATAGTGACAGGGCAATATTAGAACCCAGATTTCCTGACTTTCCAGTTCAAAGCTTTTTTCTATTATATACACCATTTTTGGGGAAAAGTCCCATTTACTGGGATTTAAAACACTAGAACTTATTCTCATCCCCATCTCTTCCAACCTCCATTATTCCTCCCTCTAAAACCATAAACATATTTTTTAAAGATTTTACATTTTTATTTAGAGTTTTGAGTTCTAAATTCTATCTTTCCTTCCCCTCCTCCCTCCTTTAGTCTGTAAGCACTCAGATATAGGCTATCCATGTGGAATCATGTAAAATATTTTCATATTAGTCATTTTGTACAAGAAGACACAAACAAAAGAAAAAAGAAAGTAAAAAATAGAACACTTCAATCTGTATTTAGTCAGCATCAGTTCTTTCTCTGGAGACAGTATGCTTCATCATTAGTCCTTTGGAATTGTCTCAGATCATTGTCTTGTTGAGAATAGCTAAGTTATTCACAATTCTTCATTAAACAATATTGCTGTTACATTATACAATGTTCTCCTGGTTCTATTCACTTCACTATGCATCAGTTCATGTAAGTCTTTTTCAGGTTTTTCTGAAATCATTCTGCTTGTTATTTCTTATAGCACAATAATATTTCATTACAATCTTGTTTAGCCATTCTCTAATTGATGGGCATCCCTTTGATTTCCAATTCTTAGCCATCATAAAAAAGAAGTGCTATAAATATTTTTGTACATGTGGGTCCTTTTCCCTTAACCATGAACAAATCCGAGTTCACTCTTAACCTTTACAAAATTCTCCTCTTCACCTATCCCACTAATAATCCCATGTACTTCCCATCATCTCCAGAAAAGGGCATGAGATCAGTGAAAACTGTGGTACAGGGGGTAGCAAGATAAAGCATTGAATGTACTAGCAGAGTTCTAAATATCCAGACCTCATACTGAGAGCTATACTGTACAGAGCTTCTAATTACTCCTGCCACTCCATCTTCTGCCTATCTCTGAATCCTTGTTAGCTCTCTGCTCTCTTCTAACCCTTTCTAAACTTCTAGAGTTCCCAGTGAGTAGTGCCTTCAGTACCTGTAATCCATTATGGTACCAAGAGAATTTTTAATCAAGTTCCATTCAGTTTCTAATGCGCGAAGATAGCAAGAACTCAGTGACCACAGCTGCTTTCACTTTTGGGCGTGTCAATGCCCACCTTTTCCTGGCAGAACCAGAGATTCTGATCCAGTATGCTCCAACAGAAAGGGGTCAGGGCCATAGATCATTGTGCCATCAATAAATATCTTAGCAGGAGCCATGAAATTTCAATCAGAATAATTTATAATGTGAAGTCGAATATTATATAGTGAGAAATAAATAAACAGAAATTGTCAGTCAAACTTCAGGCAGCTAGGGCCAGCATTGGAGGCAGTAAATGAACTAACTCAATAAATCTTGTTTATGGTCAGACCTACTGAGCATAACTCTGCCAACAGGGCTTTCCATTATGTAGCAGGAGACACAGGCTTGTTGCATTCCACAGGGAATGAACAGCTCTAGTGTCCCTGGCACAGTAGTTTATGGTGGTAGTAGATGATGATTGAACCATTACTTTGTCCTGTCTTAGCTTCCTAGGTCAACAGGATGGTGATTCGTATAGGGGATGCTGGGAGAAGGAATGGGACTAACTCAAGGTTGCAGTTTCACAACATAGTATATTAGAAAGAGACAAAACTGAGAGTCGGGAGACCTGAGTTCTCAGCCTGACCTCACCACTCTAACCATGCAACCTTAGGCAAGTTGTTTACCTCACCAGTCACAGTTTCCTTATCTGTAAAGTGATTTGGACTAAATTACATTTAAGGTCTCTTAAAGCACTAACTTTTTGGAATTTATGTATGAGGAGACTCTCAAGACCTCCAATGACTCTAGAATTATCCTGCACAGCCTCAGAGAGGTAACTAGCATGATTCTGTTTGGGGATGGAGGGAGTCTAAATTATCTCCTCACCATAAATCCATCTGACGGCTGTATCAGCACTTCTATTCATAACAAAATGAGAATGCACACCCCCCAAAAGCTGTCTCATACCACACCATAGTCTCTTTCTTAGCCACTTAGATACCTAATTCCATGAGCTGAGGCAGAAGCAGCTAATACTAGGACATGTTATATGTCTTATAGCTTTCCTTTCTCTCCCCTTTGTATCTTTCTATGGCATCTAGCTACAAGTCAACTACTTTGACTTCACTAATAAAGGGCAATATATATGTGTGTGCATATGTGCATGTGTGTGTGTATATATATATACATATACATACATATATACACACATGTATAGATACATGTAGACACACACATATATTGTGTGTATGTATGTGTGTATATATATGTATATTATATATATATACATACATATATATATATATATATATATTAATGTTCTCTAAGCTTGTGGGAGATGGGGGAGAGGGTTGGGGTCCATAAATACTACCTGATTTGAGCCAAAGACTACCTCTTGTGACACAAAAATTACTTGGTGCAATGTATAGAGCACTAAACCTGGAGTCAGGAAGATGTGAGTTCAAATTCTGCTTCAGTTACTTAATAGTGATCCTGGGTTAGTCACTTAACCCATTTGCTTCAGTTTCCTCATCTGTGAAATGGAGATGATAATAGTAGCACCCACCTCTCAGGGTTGTTGTGAGCATCAAACGAGGTATTTGTAAAGCATTTTACAAAGCTCTATACAAATACTGGCTATCATCATTGTCAGAATAGATGGTGATCAGTAGCTTTGGAAATGACTGCCTCAAACAACTTCTGTCCCAGGGTGGCCTAGCCAGCTCTCCCTAAGCAAGACCAGGTCATCTGTGGTTCTTAAGACAGTGCCCCTCCTCCACAGCTTTCAAAGTCATCTCCTGGCCCTTGCAGCTCATCAGCCAGTGGCAAGCAGGGCAATAATTAGGCCCTCTGCAGAGCTGTGCACTGATGATTTGAATAATTGAAAACATTGTAAACCTCAGTGATGGAGAAAACAGAGTGGCAAGGATGTTAGTGAACATCTCCCTGGTTATTATCAAGTCACCTTGAACATCTCCATGGCGGAGGTAGAAGATGATAAGCAGCATAAAAGAGACATCCAGTATTTTTAAATGCTAAGAAAACCCCAGTCTAATGAGCAAAGAGATGTGATTGATAGCTGTGTGTCATTCAAATCACAGTTCTCAAGGAAACCTCCAGTTTCTGAATTCATTTCCTACTCGGTATTCCCGACCTGCACCTTAGCAGCAAAAGTTTGTTCAGTTTCTACAAGGCTGACCCCCTTGGAATGGCTGGTAGTTCTTTACACATGTTGGTTTATTTGTTGTTGCTTTTATTTTGGGGTTGACTTGTAATTCTTCTTGTGTGGGAACTACATCCACATATAAAGAAGCGTAATGGCATGTAAATATTATTGGGTCTGGAGTCAAAAGAACTAAATTCAAATCCTGACTGTTACTATTTGTGTGACCCAGAATAAGTAATTTAATAGTTTGAAGGTTGGACAGCATGGCAGCAAAGGTTCTTTGCAATTCTAAATCTATGATTTTTTGTGGTAGATCATAATGTATACAGCCATCACCCTGTATGACTTTTAACCAATATCTCATCTTTGCTACTGTTGGAACAGTCATTTTAAAAAAAGAAGAGTTGGGGAAGAGGATTTAAAATTTTCTTTGTCAAAATATTAGAGATCATTGGAGTAGAATGGTCCCCAAAAGGCTGTCTAGTCCACTCCCGTTGCCTTAGGACAATACCTAAACCATTCTGCGAAGTGGAGTGTCAAAATTTGTATATAAAATATGGGTGACTCAAATGTTATTTAGTACCTTGAAAAATTAGTCTGATTTGTGCAAAACTCAACCCAACTCTCAATTTCATGTCTCCCCTAAAATTTCAGCCTAGGAATGCACAAGCAGTATTGACAGCCAGCAAAACAGTGTTTCTTCTCTTTTGATACTCTTGGGCCATACAACTTTTGTGAGCATCTTCTCTACCATACCCTCCCACCATATGCCTAGATTTGATTCACTTTACCACTGAAAGATAAATAAAAATAAAGACAATGAATCATTTTTTGTTCTTTATTTGAGAAGAGACTCTACATAAACTATGTCAGGAAGATACAGGTTTACACACATTTTCATCAATCAATAAATGGAGTCGTTAACATGACACTGAAGATATGATACTATGAGGAAGACAGATGGCCAAGGAATATTTACAACTCTCACATATGATATATTTATATTTGAGATGGATATATACATATATACATGTACATGTGCATATACATACATATATCTATACATACACACACATATATACATATATATGTATAAAAGGCGTCCTAAACAAAAGTCAAGAAAAGAGTTTGCCTTCATTTGCAGCAATTAATGTTTGAAAGTGAAGAATGTTTTGTATTTGTTAGTGTTGTTTTGTTAAATCTCTGCCCCCACCTTTAAATCCAATTCTGATAGAACCCAAAGAGGAAATGTCTACTTTGGGATTGGTGGGCATGAGAGAGACAGATGATCTCATGGGTTGATGACTAAAGGGGCAGAGTGAAAAGAAAATGTCTAGTGGAAGAAATGACCTTTGGTGATGCCATTAAATCATCCTTTGTACTAAACATAAATTATTAATAGTTTTAAAAAAATAATTATCTGTTTTCTTTTGAGGTTGGGGAGAGTGAAAGGGAGCTAGGAAAAGGATTAAGGGTGGGACATTGCCTTTTCAACACATCCCTTAACCTAAGTTGGGCACTTCCCCCCCACCCCAGGAGTATCTTATCAAGATAATATTAATATATTTACTCACATAAAGGCCACCTTCACATAACAGTTGCACCTGGACCATAAGCCTGTTATCCAATGGCCAATGCAATCATTACTGTATCTTCAGATGGCTCATGCATTTTACATATGACAAAATTGATGCTCCAAATATGGCCAATATACAGGTGAATAGGACACATCCAAGTGTTTTCTTCCTCATTATAGGAAAAGTGCTTAAGAAACATCACCTCAAGGAAGAGGCAGGAAACACATTTTTTTTTTTACTAAAAAATCTGTCTTGAATTTGAAATAAGCTACTTTGGAATCCAAAGGATGGGAAAGAGTCAGGATCTTAACTTTTCAGAGAATTGGAAAGAACACATCAGCATCATAGATGAATATTTTCTAATCATACACAAGAACTTAGGAATATCACTTGAGATGAAAATAAATCAGGAAAAATCCAGTTGAGCATTTCACATCTCTAATGCTACCAATGCTGCCAAAAGATCTCTCAGCCATAGCTAGGCAACACTGTACACATTGCTTAACCTTTCTCGAAGTCAACTTGCAGTTTGGGTGTATTTATGTGTAGGTGGGTTTAACTTGGTTTCAAACATTTATACATACATACGCTCACACATACACATACACACACATGTACATACCCTTTACATACCATTGCTTAGTAAATTTCTTAATGCAAATAATCCCTCCAAAGACCAATAAATTGTACAAATATTGAAAAACACTCATATGGGTACATACATACCAAACACATACACATACATACACAGTCAGATGCTAACAGATATAACTGCCTTAAAATATATTTAGTACAGAAAACTTGGGGGGCAGATTGGTTTTTAACAGCACCTAAACTTCATTCCCCAAATTGCTTTTTGAGTACATACTAATCTCCTAGTGCACTGAAGCAGGTACCAGCTGATTCTTCAGATATTGAAACATTTCTGCACAAGTCTGAATAAAGATAAAGGACATGTAATGTCCAGTAGGAAATAAATCAGTGTACATCATTTACATGGCAATAAATCCTTCATTTCTTCTGAAATAAGGTACGTAAAGTAGCACTTAGTTTAACACAAGTTTTTGTTCTGCATTAAGCCTATCTGTAAAAAGCCACTCATGCAAAAAATTACCTCCGGGTTTAGCTGGGTTTTTAAAGGACACTTCTCCTGAAAATGAGTCCCTTTCACATAGGGAAAAGGGGGGGAAATATTCTTGTAGCAGCTAATTCCAGCTGACAGTGGGAAATTTGAGACTTTGGTGTTTGTAAGGTATTTGCAATAGGGAACCTGAAAGCAGTACTGAGCTGACCTATAAAGGATCAGAGGGCTGAAATAGCCCTAGAAAGCTTCAGGGCTTTTCCAAACACTGAATCATTGGAGCCTTTATCCTCCGATCTATTCCTTCCTTAAATTTCTGCCATTATCTCTTCCATATTTCAAAGGTTTCTTGGTGTGTTTCCCAATGTCATTCCCAGTTGACCTGAAACCCTTTTGCCACCTGTTCTTTAAATTCATTACTATCCAGTTAACAACCTCTTCCCCTTTATCCTATAACACTTTATCTCCTCTGAGGACTACCTACCACCTCATCCCTAATTTTCTGTCAGTCAAAACTATATGTATATGCTTTTGCCAAAGGCCTACAGTTGTTCCTACCTTTAAATACAAGAACCTCACCTAATCAAAGAGACATTAGATACTTCTATAACCCCTCCAAAACCCTCCCCACTCTACATATAAATATATGCACATATTTTCCTATGGAAAAATTTGAATTGTATCTAAATTTCATCCAAAATACCAGGAGAAAGGGAAAAGGATAACTTCTACCCAGGAATGCAAGCTTGGTCCAGAAATCAGAATTATAAATGGTATCAATTTACTTTTAGGATAGAACTGTTGTCCACTTTTACTTTCTACTGACCCTTAGCAGGGGGAGTTACCCAAATGGGGCTATCTTAACACCTCAAGATACTGCAATCACTCTACTGGGAAGCATTCAGAATATTATCTTATTAGAGAAAGACAACAGGCATCTCTGAAGGAGCCAGAGGACAGAGAGGGAGAGAGAAAGAAAGTGAGAAAGTTTAGTGCTTTGTAGGATTCAAAGGCAGGTTCGTTGAAGTTTATTCAGCAGCTATGGAGAAGATGGCATTTAGGATGAAATCTGAGCCAACTGTCTCTCCTTCCATGCAGAGAAGCCACATTGGCATGAATTGGGAAGGATTCTACATGATGCATTTGCAAATTCAACAAGGTAAGGTAATATGGGCTCTAAGGTAACATCTATTTATTCCTTTGCACTATGATTACTGGACAGTCCCAAACTAAACAAATAACATGTAGAAAGCTTTGGTTGATCTTACTTTTTGAATATATCTAACTAGTATGTCATTGTAGGAAAGGCAAGAATATTTTGTTGTGATTTCATAAAGGGAAAATCTCCTACTGAATAGCAGTTAGGGGAAGACTATGACTAACTAGGTTCAAAACAATGACCCTCTGATTTCCCCACAAACATTTTCATGTTTATAGGTTATCAAAATAATATGGGTCTAGTATGGAACTTGCTCTTCTTATAGATCTTTTGTTTCACTTGCTTGGAATATTTTCTTCAATCACCATAATAATGTGTCCAAATGGATATTGTCTTCAGAATATACTTTTACTTTGTGAAAAACACGTGGGAAAGAAAAAATACATATATACAAATTCTCAGAATCTACACTTATAGTATTTCCTAAGTTTGTGGTTCACAAATCAGTTGAGCCCTGTGATGGGCTCTGAAGACAAAAGGTGCCAAAGTATGATCTCGATTGACCTCTGCCTGTCTTTCAGCTCTATTTTCCCAAGCTCCCACAACTGGGACAATGTGATAGAAACAGATGAACCACCAGGCTTGGGAGGAAAAGAAAAGATATGATTTGCCAAGGGATGAATACCAGCACTTGAAGACAAAGCCTCCTAGTCGCATCCCTAGAGGGTTAGAAGCATGAAAAAGAAGAATCCTGTTCTCTGATTCCAGGAAGGTCAGAGTAGAAAGCAGGCAGTTTCAAGAGGGAAGAGTGCTGTCCCTGGTCCTGAACACAGATAACCATGATCTGTAAGTAGTATTCACCATTCTGGAATGAAAAATTGTAACCCATCACATGGAAAATTGTCAGCAGTCTTTGACTCTTGGTGGTGAACCCCAAGACATATTTATTTCAATGCCCACTTTTTATACTGGTTCAGGCAAAAACTGGTCTCTGAGGTGTCAGGAACCTCTCATGCAGAAGCCATGTTTCCCACATGGGCTAAACTTGGCAAGATTTTGATGTTTATAGGTCATCAAAACAATCTCTCCACTCAGTTCCCTATCCATTTATTCCCTGGTTTAGACCAAGTATCTTGCATCTTCATATTTTAGCAGATTGACTGTATCCTTCTCCTCTGAGCAATTGTTCTAAATATCAAAGGTAGAACTGACTTAGATTACTATGACATCTTTTAGCAAGAATTTTTTTTTTGGTGGGGGGAGGGGGGAATCTACACAAAATGCTGATCCACAGATTTTTCTACCTCTCCAGACCTAATTTAATAGTCACATTTCCAAGAAACTGAGCAGACCTTTACTGTATTCTGGAATCATAAACAACTCCTTTCTCCACCTGTTCAAACCCCCCTCCCCACCCCCACGCACATATACCTCCAAAATCTGGGAAAACAAAACTGATAAAAAATGAAAACCATTCATCCACTGACTATACTGAGATTTTCCAGGGAGACAATGACCTTTGGGCTTTCTCACAAAGTGTGCTGTCCTCTTCCCAGTTACTTCCTTTTTGTAATATTTTTAAACTTTCCCTGAAACAGTTCCTTCTCCAAGACATAGAACTAATCAAGCAGGCAAGTTGAAACTATAGTGCAATAGCAGCAGGGTATATGTCATTGATGATTACCTCCATCTCCACTGGTTTGAGTGAGCAGTTACTTTGTACTACCAACTCAGAGCAATCTTATCTGGCCTTGCAAATGGAATAGCCTGCTGGCCTCCAAGAAATGCTAAACTCTCAGCCAGAGCAAGAAAAAAAGTGTCAAAACAAGTTTTCCTTGTTCCTGTTAAAATACTATCTCACATTTGCCATAACCTCTGAGTTATTTCTCCAGTGATACCATTGAAATCTCTAAAGAATCAGTCTTGTTGCTAGGAAATCATACACTGAGGCAGATTGTCCTAGGCAGGCCTTTGCTTTATTTTGAAAGAGGTTATCTCCTCAGGATTTACAGAATGAATTACAAAATATCTTTCTGAACTGACTGAGATTCTTAAATTTCACACCTTTATTTTAAAAATCTTAGCTCTAGTCCAATTTAGATTCTTTTTTTTCCCAAAGGACTGTGATGTTTTCTTTATAGTAGATTATTTGGGAAACACATTTTTTTTCCTACAAGAAACTAACAAAGGTTAGTGTCTTACAGTCAGAGGGAATGTCAGAGGTCTAAAAGGTTGCACAATTTGGGTCAGATGGAATTTAAACACGTCAATGGACTTCTTCCTCCTTTCTATCTAGAGTCGTCAGTGGTCCAATTCTTGCTATACTCATAAGTGCTAATCTGTTTAATCACATCCAGGATTTCCTTTCCCTTTCCTCATAAGAAAATTTTGTATTTGTAAGGAAGTGATAATTTGGTTTTGTTTCAAAAACACTCAGTGACATTGCAGTTTACTTGGATTCCTCAAAGGTCATTAATGATGTCATCTGTGAAGCCTAGAAATTGGAATCACTTTTTTCAGAAGAAATTATTTTTGATGATTTAATTTCCAACTGTGTATCTTTTGATGGGAAGTGCATTCACACACAATTATTAATGAATTGCGTATTTGAGTTTTTTTATAGTTTGAAAAGGAGAATTCTTTCAGTTTAGTGTATTTTTCCCATATTTCCTTGGACACAGCAGTGATTAGACTTCATGGTGCCCATCACTTTTAACCAACTATCTGAAAAAGTAGCTACTTGCCAGTAAGATACACAAAATTTTACTATGCACTAAACCAAAGGAAAATATCATATAAAAGGGATGATAGTGGGCAATGGTTTAAAAAATGGTAGAACAGTACTAAATTTGAATATACCCTCAAAGTCCTAAATATAGTAATAAGATGTGCCAAACACTTTCCTTCAGTGAAGCATTTTAACAATCAAAGCCTTTAGCGTGTCTCTTTTTTAAGGCACTATTTACCTTTGAATGGACAATGATGACACGACCTTAAGCAACAGAATGACAAACAATGAAAATCTCTAAAACGAGCTAGATGTTTGAGTGAAGGTACACCTCCAATCTTAGCAGAACAAAATGGCAGGACTATAGTATCACACAAAAAAAACCTCTTCACTTCTCATTTCTGAGAAAGCCAGTTGAATAGCATCATTCCACGAGGCAAGGATAAAGCCTTCGCATGTAGAGATGAAGTCCTTCCCAAGAAACTGAGGGGGAAATAGAGAAATCAAGAAATTTCACTATCATATGCCCATCCCTGGAATATTAGGATGGAATAGACAAGAATAATATTACATTGACACAAGATCTAGTAGTTAAAATGCTACAAATAGATTAGGGCTAGATACGATAAAGCATTTTCTAAGAGCAGCTAGATATGAATCAGGTAACCATGTATGGTTATTGTCCTAAAGGATAGGAATAATACACATCATTTAGGATTATTTAGGTAGCCAGAGGCAAGGACTTAGATGACCTCAGATCACTTTTTCCACCTCTGTGTTTCCAAGACAAGGAGCATGTTAACAGCATTCAGCAGCTTGGCCTAATCATCTCATTGATGCTGTCACAATGAGAATCTGTTATTTAATTTTTTAAAAGGTCATCTTTTATGAGATGCTGATGCCTTCAACAAATATGCATACTACTACAACAGTCACTCCACTAATGAGGTGAATCACTTCCTGTCATGTAGTTCTTCTACTCTTTGAGAACATGGGCCATTCATCAAAGTCTACAGGTGACAAGGGAAAACCCTAATATTTGGCTTAGCATTCTTCATCTTCCTCATTAAAAGCTAGAGAAACAAGTTGAATATGTCAGGGAAAAGAAATATACAGATGATAGTTACTTTAGGCATATAAACAAAGTAGAAAAATATGATGGATTTCAGAAAGAAAGAATGAGTTATTTTAATTGATCTGTTGGCCCATTCCCTGTCCAAAGGTTATCTGCCTCACTGAGGGAATAACATTTTTCCATTGTTTTAAATGTGAACCCTAATGAAGTGATTCTTCCTACTGCAGTGGTATTTTTATAATTTGACAAAGGTGGGGGGATGCTAAATTTTGGGGTTAAGGAGACTAAAAGGGGAAGCCCAAATTTTCATGCAATGAAATGGGATACTGGGATGGATATCAAATATCTTCCCATGTGTTGATAGTCCAGGGTGGGAAAAGCCCTCAGACTGACTCTATATAGGATATAGCTCTTCCCCTCCCTCTTTAAGTAAGCAAATTGGAGTAATAGGCTAGCATTATAGCAAACTGTTAGGTGGTGTGTGTATAATGAGGGAAAGTAGCACAGTGCACTGGAGCTGAACATATGAAAATCTAAGTTCAAATCCTGTCTCAGACACTTACTAGCTATTCGATCCTGGGCAAACCTCTCTTGGTTTCAGAAAAATAGCATTTACTTCACAGGGTTTTTATGAGGACCTAAAGTGATGGTATATGAACAGTACTTTATAAACTTTGAAGCTCTTTTCAAATGGGAGTTATAAACAGAAAATCCTTATGCTCTTTGGGCTCTGATTCAAATTGTAACATTGTAAAGAATAGATCTCCCCTTTGCTGGCACAGCACCCATCTAGTAAACCCACTATGACCAATAGGGAAGTGAATAAACAGTTAGGTGGCATCAGAAAGGTGACAATAGGAGGAACTTTGTCACAATGTTCAGAAGAAGGATGGAGGTGTTCTAACTATTCAGGGTCACATCGTACAGACTTATCTTTGGCTTGAAATAATCAAAATAATACAAATTTGAAATTGAAAAAGACCTGGACAAAATACAGAGAACTTTCACAGTACAGATCTTAAGCATTTGTTTTACTGTACTGAAAAATAAAGGTTAACCTTTTGTCTCATTATTAGCTTGATCTTAAAGGTGATTTGCTGAGGAGTTTCTCCCACCAGTTCTATTCAAGGCATTAAACAGGACTCTCAATGCCTGGTCAAATGGTGGGATTTTCTCTGGATGGCAAACTGGGTGGAAAATAAGTTAAAAGCTTGGTATAACCCAAGGGCAATCCTCAAGCCAGGTGTTCAGTGAGAGTCATGGAGGGTTCTACTGTTTTTGTAACTGTTGTTGCAGGACACTAAACTAAACTGAATATTAGCTCAGCTAAAATCTGATGAATAATTTGATGTTCTAGTTGAATATTTTAAAAATATGTAAGCTAAATTTCTGGTTTGAGCCAGTACACAAGGTGCCTTATTTTTGAGTTGTAATTTTCTTTGAAATAAATATTTCTTCTGGTCATGGAACTTGGTCTAGGGTTCCTAATACTGCTTGCTTTAGGTGCCACCCCTGCTGATAGATAATATTGGCTAGATGGAAAGATATTCTACAGAAAGTGGTAACCCCCAAGAACACAAAATATTAAAAATGGAAGGGTCATTATAGATCATCTAGTCCAACCCCCTCATTTTGGGGATGAGGAAACTAAGGCCCAGAAAAGATTGTTGACTTTCTCAAGGATAGAGAACTATTTGGTTTCAGAGGCAAGACTAGACCCCACATGTCCTGATCCTCAGTCCAGGTTTTTTTTCTTTTTTCAAATTATAACACATTCCTTCTTCAGTTCCCTTGAAAACATCAGACACATCTGTAAATAAGGTGGTTTTCTCTCGACAAGGAGCTGAGAAACTCATAATTTAGTCTTCCTTAAAAGGCAAGTAACCACAAAAAAATGAAACAGAGGTGAGAAATAGCAGTGAATGTCTAGGCTTGGTGTTGAAATACAAGAATAGGAAAAATAGGTAACAAGCCCAGCAAATACACTACACACATGTGCACCATAGCCATAAAACTATTAACATAAGCCACATGAATTTGGATCAATGCATATGTATACATAACATCTCATAAACATTGATAATGGAAAATGAAAAAGAATGTATGTGTGTAGAACAAAATGCCCAGGCATCTAAGACAAAATATGATACTTATTACTTTTCATATGTAGTCAGTAGGCTTTAGTTTTTTATGATGTTGGACATGTCACATTATTTTCTGTCTAAAAATGAAATAAATACCCTTCCTTGGAAGTATGGTTAGGTATTAATGTCTCCCCTAACAGAGATATCAATGGAAGTTCCCATGCATAAAAGGAGAAGTAGGGTAATTTTAAAGAAGACTCAGTTAGCAAACACCACAGAATTATGTTCCCTAGGATTCCATAGATGATTATTATGTTCTAAAATACTGAGGTTTCTTTCCAAAGACTTCTGTGTGTTTTTAGGGGAGATTTGGATCTGAAAGATGACTAGAAACCCAGGTTCAAGCCCTTTCTGAAGTCCTCAAGTTTATTCCAAGTGCCCACAAGGTTCTGACCCAATGCATTAGGTTTAGATCAGTCATTGTGTTAATTTAATTTGTTACATAGTGTCCAGCAATTGTATGAATTCATTAGTGATGATGACAATGGACAGTCACCAGCAGTTTTCATAAAAGCCTTACTGTAGTTCATAGTCCCTCTAGTGCTCTCAGATGTCCACTTCTAAGCAAGAAGAAAAGAGATCTGGGTGCTGCTTCCTGCCATAAGAGAAAGATGGGGCTTTAGAGGGAAAGGCTGTTTAGTGACCCGAGTCCATATGCATTAGTTGCCTGTGCCAAAAGATGTATATACAAGCTGGTTCACAAAATCTTGACTTCAGTAACCATCCTGTTGCATTCAGAACCTGATCTCCAAGACAGTGCATTTTGGATTCCAGCGTAGAAAGAAGTCAGCGACTTACAACTAACCCATTCTTTTGAAATCATGATTCTTCCCAGCATCTGGATATGCAGTGCAAACCATTTGTCATCAGCAGGGTGACTTTCATCCCATGATTCGTGCTTCCCTGGCATCATCATTCTAACTGAGCAAAAAGCCGGGCTCAGCATGATGGTCAGAGAAAGGGCAGAGCTCCTGCTCCCAAGACCAGATCCTCATGTTGACTCCAGGGCCCCTGTGGTTTGGTAGTACAAGGACAAGGAGATCAGTGGGTGAGGGAGCTAAAAAAGGAGGCTCTCAGGATGGACCACCATGGGATCCAGATGAGATTTACAGGAGGTATAGCCCAAGCATCTCAATGAGCTTTGCTGTAAAATTCACTGCACAGAGGTTAATCTAGATGTCAACATTGTCTGACAGCACTGAAATTACTCCAGGGCAGTGCTCCTTCTGAAGTCTTAATATAACAGTCAATTCCATCCTGCCTGAAGGAAATGAAAGTTTTCTGCTTTGTGTGCCGAATCATTCAGCACCAATTTTCTCACTGTTTGAAGTCCAAACTGTTTGTGGTCCTGGGATTCACCTCGCATTAAGACTTATGCTTATTTTGAGAAGTCCTCTTGTCAATCCCACAAAGGCAAGGGGATAGGAGCAAAGGAGAAAAAAAAAGAAAAAATCTCTTTTTACTGTTGACCACAAAAATCAAATCACCTGGGTCAGATTTCTTTATTTATTTGGCCTCTGGGGTTCTAGAGGCATCACCTCAGTAGTGTGCTATCCCTGCTTTGACAGCAGCATAAAATGGACAATCACCAGAGGAAGCAGCCTCAGACCTCTGAGGTCATGGTTGCCTCAAGGAACTTATTCCCCTGAGTATTTTCTACAAGATAACCTCTAAAAGAACGAGGAATTTTACTAGTTCTATGCTCTATTTACTGACCGCAGGAACCACTTCCATGGCTTCCTTGTCTGATGGACCTAAATAAGTTCTGAGGTCCATTTGCCTTCTGATTAAATTTTAGTGGCCTCCAACCCTTAAGAATTTTGGGAAATAAAGTAGGTGTCTTGGCTTTTATATCTCTGACTTTGATCTCTTAGAAGAAATGCCCAAGTTGCTAAGATTTTCTAAGGCAAGAGAAGAAAAGTATGGGTGGGTTTGTACACAGGCTTACACCGTGCCAGATAGCTTTGTTTAACCTTTCACTCTTTGTCCCCCTTGGCTGTTCCAAATTATGAACTAGGGACAATATCATCAAAGAAAAGGCAATTGATAACTTAGGAAAAAAGAAGACCCCGGTGACACAGCTTCCGTCAGATTGAAGAAATGGTATAGCTCACTAATTTAAGATATTTCTCTGCTCCCATCTCACACACACACACACACACACACACACACACACACACACACACACTCTTACTTTAGGTATCAACACCAGGCTAGTTTTAGCCATGACATTTGGGAAAAGGGAGGCCAATGTTTTGGTTATTTGTTTTAAACTTGGATCAAGTATAAGGTACAAACTTTCTAACTTCAGCTCAATCCAGTTCCACTCTCTTCTTCCATCTGACCCCCACCACACACACACACGCACACACACACTGACATCTCTTTAAGTTGGGGTTGAAAAATCAATCAGAAGACTATACATTAAAAAGAAAAGGAGAGGACAAGAGACTGATTTCCCCAAGTATCAGTTGGGGTGGGGTGCAGGGAAGGGAAGAAAGAAAAGGAGAAGCAATTGCTGAGGTATTTTGCCTGTTCCCCACATTCCTTCCTCAAGTGAAGATACAGAAGCTTTTGTGATTCTTAGTGCTGTTGTCATTCATTGCTCTTTCACCAAAAGGGGCTCCTTCTGAAGGGAAAAAGTTCCTATCTCATCACACTTCTTTTTCAGAGAGAAAGAAATGTTCTAGGTAGGTAAGGGGCATGAACCCCACAGCAGGCAAAGAAAGAACATTTCTGAAACAAGATCACATCCTCTGAGAAAAGATATATGCTCCAAAAAAAACTTCAACCAACTTTACAGTGATTAATTATAACTCCTGTAGCAGTTGTATCAATATTTACCACCTCCACCTTTGTTAAGAATGAATTTCCATCCTTAGATTTCAGGAAGAATAATCATTGTCTCCCTCCTCTCTCTCCCAAACCTTCTTGTGGAGAAAAGCCTTGGGGTTACCTGGAGTAACACCTGCTACTGTCATACTCACAATGGGAAGAGTGAGGCAGATAAATAGCCTGGTGAGGTAAAGCAATAGATGAAGAGTCAAATGACAACACTTTCTGGGGTTGTTTTTAGGATGTCTGCTATTCAATGATCAGGGTGTACCAAACAGTCAGTCACACACTGCAAGATGACAGACTTTCATCTAGCACATGCTTGGGGCTTCCTGGACATTTTTAGTTCTGCTTTTCCCACCTGCTGGAATCCTATGGGACTCAAAGAAATCATGTAGTCCCTCCTATCCCACATCCAGGTAAGTCTTCACAGAATCATGTTACAAAATAGCCCTCTTATGATGATGAAATATCTTCTTAGATGGCTATCTATTGTCTGAAGACATTTCAGAGGTTGCATTTTCTAGAATCCATTCCAATGTCTCAGCATTTCTGAGAATGAGTATGAAAACCTTCTATTCTACAAAGGGGGTTTCCCTTTAAAACTTATGAAGCAGGAATCATTTCATGTAATGCAGAATAGGGACGTGAAGCTTTAAGAAACCAAGCCACAGGGGTCATAGGGCCAAAGCCAACAGGATACTTTACATACTGAAGTCCCAGCCAGAGGGAGTGGGAGAGGAGAGAGGAATTATAGGAGTGGCAAAAACAGCCAGGCAGGACCTCAAGATGAAAGACTGGCACCCAAACAAAGTTGCCAGTGCTGAGACTACCATCAGCTTAAGAGATATGTGAGGGTAACTATTGTGTCAGGACTGCCACACTCAG
Source organism: Trichosurus vulpecula (assembly GCF_011100635.1). Classification (NCBI taxonomy): domain Eukaryota; kingdom Metazoa; phylum Chordata; class Mammalia; order Diprotodontia; family Phalangeridae; genus Trichosurus; species Trichosurus vulpecula. The sequence goes on along the minus strand of NC_050580.1, from coordinate 125,489,750 downwards.
TGTTCAAGAAAGCTAAACATTGCTTCAAAGGCTGCATTGCCAGAAGGACAATAAAACAGACGCTATTCTACTTCAAAATAGTGAACAAGGAGGATTTATTGAACTGGAAACAGTTTCTGGTAACACTGTAGCCTCAGAGAAGGTACCTTTTGCCACCCTCAAGGTCTGTGGCACCCTCTGAATTCTACCCCATTTTGGCTATTCTCAAAGACTCTGAATCCTGAAATAGGAAATTTGGGATCAAAATAGCTATGTCTAGTAACTGAAGACTGTACATTGCCTGAACCTACTCTAGAATTTGTATATGTGGGTGCATATTGAGGGCATTGATGCTAAACACAGAAAAGTTGCCAACGGGACCCAAATGCCCTATTCACTCCATCAATACACTTTAACGGTAGCAACCGCCACATCTTCACCTGCCTTCTAGAGATCATGATAGTGTGGTATAGTGGAAAAGAGAATGGGATGTGGGTTTGAGTCTCATGTCTGCCCCTTATTATCTGGGTGACCCTGAGTAGGTCATTTAATCTCTCTGAGCTTCAGTTTCCTTACCTGTAAAATGGGAGAAGGAATAGTGTTTGTACTACCTACCTCACAGGGTCTTTGTGAGGAAAGGGCTATCTTAAAATCCTGAGACAGAGGGTGGGCAACTACTAAGTGCTATCAAACACATGAGACCATTAGGCTTATTCATGATTCCTTCACCCCATGTTCCTTCCCCCCTCCCAAAAAAAAGCAGAGGAAAGTATCAGATTCCAACTATTTTCTTTTCTATCAAAACAAAGATACTATTGTACTGCTGCCCTCTGCCAAGAATACTACTTGGTTTTTTCAATTATGGATTTTCAGAGCTGAGAAGGACCTTAGAATGTCTCTAGTCTCTAGTTAGAATTAGTCTCTAGTTTCATTTTACAGAAAAGGAAACTGAGGACACAGGAAGAGATGTGACTTACCCCCTGTGGGAACCACAATTAATCACTGGCAAAGCCAGGTCTTTTGACTTCCATCCCCATGCACTTTGCATTAAAGCCCACTGCCTGACTTCTGAACTTTATATTCTGCTAGTCTATCTTCCTTGTTCTCCAGATTGACAGACCTTGTGCTCTAGAGGCTGATTCTTTTCCCACCATGGAAATTAAATGACAGCTCTCCTGGGGACGGAGGGGGAGTGGAGAGGGCTACAAAGAACTTCCTCCTGTCTTGTATGAGCCCTGTCTCAAGAGACAGCTTGTACAGGGCAGGCTGAGTGAAGAAAGCACCAAGAACTCTATCCCATTGGCCACAAGTGGGGTTAGGGTTTGCCTTTAAACTCCACCCCAGGTCAAAGCAAGTAATTACGGGGTGGGGCTCAGGGCACACCCCAAGTAAAGAAGGCTTAGAAAGTCAAAGAAGCTGTCTCCAAGAGGAAAGAGTTTTGTAGGAGCTCCCAACCCAGAAGTCATTTTTCAGTCATTAAAGGGGGATACTGATGAGAGTAAAACAGCAGAGACTAGCTCCTGGGTCTTAAGAATTTCACACAAAGCCCAGTCAGGGCAAAGGGCAAGCTATGAGGCCCAATCCTGACCAACATTCAAACACAATCTACTAATTAAGCCCTAAAAAAGAGAATGTGAGTGTGTGTGGGTGGGGAGGGGATCTTTTTAGTGGTAGCAAGGAATTTGGGACTGGGTAAGAGAAATCCACTTTAACAACATATTTAACTTACGGTTTCAGGGGGAAAAAGTCATAAAGCTTGACCAAGTCAGGGGAAGCCCAGGAAAGAAGAAGCACAAGGAGAAGGACACCGAACAGTACTTAGTATGATCCTAGCACAGCATATTTGATCTGGAGGAGCTCTTAGAAATCGAAAGTGCAATGCTTTCATTTTATAGCTAGAGGACTGACACCCAGAGAGGTTCTGACTTATCAATTCTGCCTGATGATTAGAAGATTAATCTAGGTTTTCCCCATGCAACACCAGGACAAGTCCCCATCACCTTACATAGCCCTATTCATTTCTCTCTTTGTCTCCTTTCTTCTCTTCGCTCCTAACATATGGACATTGTTCAGTTGCTCCCAAGAGCATCTCAACAGGCCAAATGGACAACTCATTCAGATCCCACTCAGAACCAACAGTAGGCAGCAAAGTCAAAGGACAGGAGGAAAGCAGCTTCTGGCATTTTCCCACCCCCATCCATTTCCATTTCCATCCTCTAACTGCAACAAGGCAGCTTAAATAGAAGGATAGGGTCAGCTAATCATTTTAATCTCATTCTCAGGGCTCCATGAAAGCCCAGAGGAACAGCATTCTTTCATTAGACCGGTGATTATTCACAGTATCAATTTAAAACCTCTTTGTCCACTTGCGGGGATCCAACTACAAAGATCCCACGTCTTCTTCTTCCTGCTCCCCTGTTTATTCATTAGCCAATATGAGGTCTGAAGAATAACATGACCAAGAAAAGAGAGGCCAAGCTATCTGTTGGGAGATGGGCAGCAAGAGGAGCAGATGATTTTTACCTGTAATCATTAGTGCTTTCCTGGAGTGGAGAATTTTCCTTCCATCTCCTTTGGTTCTTCCCTCTCTACTTACTCCCTACACCCCTTTGCATGAATACTTTTCTCATTTACCAAAAAACAAACACCAAACAACAAAAGCAACACTGCAGGGTTCTGTTGGGCAATTAGAGAGCCCAGAGTTTAACAAGGCTCCCAAGGGCTAAGAAGAACAGATAGGCAAATAGGATAGATCAGCAAAATATTCTTTTTACAAGGTGAGATCTTGCCCCCATTCATCCATGGAAACCCCCCAACCATTTCCGGGGGCTTTCTGACCACATCAACAGTGAGCAGAGACCAGACCAAGCTCTGGACTAGCCTCTTCTGCTTCCAAGTCCAGCTGACCAGCCCCAATTCCACTCACCAACATATCAGAACAGTAACTTTCTATTTGAATAAAATCATTTGCCCTGGTTCCTACACAGTGGGTTCCTATATTCCAGATTAGAAGCAATTGCCATCAGCTGACAGGATGCCATGGGATGTAGATGTGTTCTTAGAAGAGCAGGGAAGGAAGTTTCCCCAGCCCTTAGGCTGAGGCTCCAGTTATATAGAGGCATGATTTCCACTAGTCTCTTAGGTAGTACCGGGCTAGGAATTAGGTTGAGATTTAGGAAGAATAGGGGAACAGTAACATTATTCCTTCCTATCATGACAGGCACTCTTTTCTGTTCTCTCTCCTGACTGTAGTCAGTCCCAGAATAGTACCCAGGAAGGCAATGATTCCACTGGCAATGGGGTAGGAGGAGCCACTCCCCTTGCCCAGGCTGTACTCATTCTCTCTCACTGGTCAGGGCTCTGTCCTCATTAAGATGCCAAGGCTGCTGCAGTGGCCACTCATTGAATATCTTCCAGAGAAAGCTCTTTCCCTCCCCCTCCCTGCCCACAAAAGCTATTCCTCACCCTCTGCATTTTCACAACAGCTCAAAGGCAGATGCATCAATCCTTTCAGGGGCTTGGGAACGTGAAGAGAATGGCAAAGTGACTGGGTGCAGGTGCCCAATAGGTTTTTCCCCATCGACTCTTTCCCCACTCTGCTCTCTGCTGCAAATACCACCTTCTCCTTTGTCATGTCCTATCTCCCCTTTTCTCACTTTGCAATTCAACATGTATCTGAATGATGGGGGTGGGGAGGGGAGCAGGGAAGGGTACGAAGGGGGGATAGAATGAAAAGGGGAGGAGACCCAGTGAAGAGAGAATCCTAAGGAGACATACCTGGATGCTACAAGGAACTAAAAGTTGTTCTGATTGAAAACCGCAGCTTGTTAGACCCACAGAAATGGGACAATATGGAGGAGCTTGTATTCCCCACCCCCAACATCTCTCCAATGACCTAAACGCAAAGGATAGAAAGTGAAAGCTGTTTGTCACAAGGGATGGGTGAACAATGGCATTTCCAGGGGGGGGTTGTTTGTTTTTGGGGGGTGGGGTGTAGACAGGTCTTTTCCCATGGTTCTTTAAGGCGAGGGAATCCTTAAGAGGATAGATGACAAACCCCCTTCCAAGTCCAGCAAAGAACTTGAGCCCAGCCAACACCAAAGTCTCCTCTTGCTGCTGCCATTATTTTGTGTTCTGCTGTTTTTTTTTTTTCTGCTTATTTACCTGTAGGGAGCATGATGGTATGTCCCCAAAACATCAAGTCTGTTTAATAATCAGTAAATTAGAAAATTGTCCTGAAGTGGGAAAAGAGAAAGGGATAGGGTAACATTGGAGTGGAAAGTAGGGTAGAGATAGAATTTAAAGGACTAGGGTAGAAACCAGACGAGTTCCCAGAGAACAGGGCTCTGGTGTGGCTTTTTCCTGGAAGGAGCCATCTACCCCAGGACTCTATTCAGACCTTCAGTGCATATCATACATGAGCAGCAGGACTCTCACCCCACCTCAACTCTTCCCATCCCAACAAGAAGATTGTCTCTCTGCATTGTCAAGGGTCTTCAGCTCTGAACAGCTAGAGCAGAAGAAGCATACACAGCAGGGGCCAGTTGCTGCGGCCACAGCTTTAGTTAAAGGGTTTTCCATTATTTTTAATACTTTTAAGGTTTTCTATATTTCTGTTGTTGTTGAAGTCATAACTTTCTGTAACAGCAGCTTCTCTCTGTATTGGTGTGGAAGGTATCTCTGCAGATTATATATATATATATATATGTATAGATATATATGCATATAGCTATATATACACATATATATGCGCCAAACTGCCTTACAGGTTGTCGGGTTTTGTTTTGTTTTTCAGTGTTGTATGTGTAGCAGGCACTTGAGTTTATATGAAGATGTTTGCTTCAGTCAGGGAGGAAAGAAATGGGGAATAGGGTAGGTAGGAAAGAAGTAGGGCAGGGAAAAAGAAGGAATTTTTGACCACTAGCCAAGGATGTCCAGGTAAATTGGGGTGGCCTTCCCCAGAGCATGAAGAATTTTGTAGATTTCCTTGATATTGAGCCTCTGCTGGGGTTCCCTCTGCCAACATCCCAACATGATGTCATAGACCTCCTTGGGACAAACCCGGGGCCTCTCCAAGACACGACCTTGGGTAATGCATTCAATAACCTAAAAGAGAAAAAAATGAGATAAAGGAAGAAGGAAATTCACTCTCCCTATTCCAAAGCCTTGTACATTTCTTCCAAACCTAGGACCATAAAAAGAAAATGCTTAAATGGAAAACTTCAACAGCAAAAAGAGTCATTGTGGTTAGAGGCTCTGCTTTGCTTGTGGTTTGGGTTGAGAGGCACTGATTTTTCTGCTATTTTATCATGGCATATGCCAAGAGTGAGATAGGGGAATTGCCAAGTTTGTCTACATGAAATTTGTCCCCAGTCTCTCCTTATGACCAATCATACCTGCTCAACCAGTTTTCTTAGTTCTCCATTATTCATTTTGCTACACCATACTGCTTTCCTATTTCTTCCTGTGCCTGCTGCATGTTTGAGCCCCCACCCCCACCCTCACCTTACTTAGCCTTTACTTCCTCTGGTCTGCCTCCTCTTCTCCTGCCTTGAAGGATTCTGATGATCACATTTACTACAGTCTCTTTTCAGTGAGGATCATTTAACCATGCCACTCAACTGCTTACATACCAGGAATAACTTCCAAATACCATTTACCTCCAATTAAAACTTCTCTCAAAATTGGCTGCCCCTTCCATACCACCCTTAGTTCACACACTTCACCCTAATTCTGGTCTACTATGGAACATCTCTTTGCTTAGACCCATAAACACATCATTTGCACTCACCCTGGAGTCACTCAAATATTTCAACTGCCCAGCCAACATCAAACCATTTCCCCTCTCCTCTTCAGCACCTTTCCTAGGGCTCATGTTTCCTCCATGAACTTGTCCAGAGTAGCTTACCTAACTTCAATTGTTGTATGACCCACTCCTATACCCCAGTCATTCTCTTTCCTCCTCTGCAGATGTAGGGTTGCACAGGAACATATCTCTGTGCTGGTGTTTGGCTGTATATCTCTGTTCTTTCCATTTTTACACCTTGTGTCTTTGTACAAGTCCCCTCTCCCATCCTTGAAGTCAAAGTACCTCTTTTTTTTTAAACCATTTCCCTCATGGTGCCTAGAATAGTCATCCCTGTGTGTGTGTGTGTTCGTACACACTTGCAGATACCAGCATGCATGCCTGTAAGTTTCAAGTAACATAACCATTTAGAAAATCCCAACTACATCAATGCCTCTATTCACCCTTTAGCCTGGGATATCCATCTTGGCTCATAACTTGACAAACCTGTTTGATCCACAGCTGTGCTTTTTCCAGCTGTCCCATAATGTCTATTGGACCCCCTAACTAGCTGCACCACCATGAGGCTTCATCCTTAGCTGGCTCAGACCACCAATGCCAAGAAAAACATTGAGTTTTCCCCTCCAGTGTGGGACTATTCCATTTGGTCATTCCATGAGGGTGAACTAACTATGGGGTATTTGATTCCTTCTCTGCAGATTCTGGAAGTACACATAGCCAGCGGACATTCAACCAGATATGGGTGGGGAGGGGAGGTGAAGGACAGGGCATTGGCTTCAATACCAAATCTTTGCAAAGCATTTCATTTCATGTCAATTTATATTTTAAAAGCACTTGTTTGTGCAAAGCTGTAGAGACTTAGAGATAAAAGGTGTCCTAGTCCATGCCCTCAAGTGGGGAAAGGAGGAAGGAAAGCACTCCCTGTGTCTTGGGGGTTGATTGTTCCTGGGTTCCTGTGACTCTTGTGAGCCACCTTTCTTCTTCTCAACATTTTGCTAACAGGGAGAGTTCTGTGCCAAAGGGGAAAAAAACATTAACACCCACAGGCCAAGGTCTTTGGCACCAAATATTCCACACACAAAAGCTGTAAAAAGTGAGTAAGTGAGAGAGTGAGAGAGAGGGAGAGAGAGAATGTGTGTGTGTGTGTGTGTATGTGTGTGTATGTGTGTGCGTGCATGCGCGCGCACATGAGCGTGTGTTTTCTCTCCCAGGAAACAGTAATAATTCAAAAAACCACCATAATAAATAGCTTCTGCCATCAATTCTTTCATTTTTTTGAAAGCTCTAAAAATGTTTTGTGCTACTTTGGGAAACAAAGAAAAGCCCCACTGAGCTTGTGAATGGTGAGATATCAGAGATTTAAAGAAACACCTTGGTTTTCTTCTTTGAAACTCACTTAATTAAGCAGTCAGGGTACTTAAAAGAAAGAGAGCAAACACCGCTTCCAGAAAAAAAAGGAATACTTCTGAAATTTCAGGAGAATTTGCCTCTACCCTTCTTACGGATGTCCTACAGACAAAAGACTGAACAAATGAAAAGTCATTGTACAACAGTCCTGGCATCCATTATAGTTCTGAACTGATTGAGGGGGTCAGATCTGAATCAATCCAATTTTAAGGATCCAGTTAGTAGCTGCCCTTAAAGATCTGTCCTGGACCTAGTCTGTTTTCAGTATGAAAGACTCAGTAGGCTAGCTTGACTCTAGGGTTACCCCCATGGCATTAGATCTACTGGTGGGGGAGTCTGGGATGGTTTCCAACTAGCTTCTTAAGCATGCCCTAGAGTAGAGTTCTTAACCTTTTTTGTATGTCATGGTACCTTTGGCAGCCTAGAGAGGCCTATGGACTGCTTCTCAAAATAATGTTTTTGAATACATAAAATAAAAATAGATAGGGTTATGAAGGAAATTAATTATATTGAAATATATTCATAACTAAATGTAAGTTCATGGACCCCAGCTTAAGAAGCCCTGTCCTAGGGTGAAGATGAATCCCTAATTGGGCTTCACAACAGCCCATAAAATATCTCAAACCTCCTGTAGATCTTTTGGATAAGGAAAGCTGGAAACTCTTGGGTCTTTCAAAACTTTACTGAATAGGCTCACCTGGACAGGCTATAAACTGACCTTTGGGGGATAAAGAATGAGATCATGGGTCCCCATGCATCTTCTCTCATTTATTGAAAAGTGTACCACTCTCATATTCTACAAAGCCCCTACAACCACAACTCTATACTCCATATATTTCCCCTCACATTCATCCTTTAATTTTATTTTGGCCTTATTTTGTTGATGACCTTCACTCCTACTTCACCCACGCCCACTGAACTCCTGAGTACATTATCTCATGATGTAGAGCCTCTCTTCACTTTTCTAAAGTCTCAGTTCTTCATATCCAAACCCTAGCTCAAACTCTATCTCACTTCTCCCCCACTCCCCAGCAATCCTTAAATATGAATCTAAGTCAGTACCTCTGTGTTTGAGAGCTGAAACCAAGGCTGTTTGCCATAGGTGAAGATCTCCCAGAGGATCACCCCAAAGCTCCAGACATCACTCTCTGTAGTGAACTTCCTGTACATGATGCTTTCTGGAGGCATCCAGCGAATAGGCAGCATGGTGTGACCTCCCACCTATGAGGAAGCAGAGACAGAAATTCGCAATGGGTGATCCAATGACTAGATTCCTTTCTGGATTGTTATTTCCACACATATCCCACCCACAAGATCATTTAATTCACTCATGATCCCACACAGGCCATAGCTATATCCAACCTATAACACAAGGTTTATGGATGCATTGCTATCTAAAATATTGACAGCATCGATGGGTAACATTCAATGGACTAACATTTAGACTGAGAGTCAACTGAGCCTGTGGACAGATCATAAGTCAAGAAAATGAGTAGAAGATAAAGAATTCAATGTGTCATGAAAACTGTGAAGAGATTTAAGAAGAAAGCTTGGAGGATATGCCTTTTTGAAAGATGCCTTTTTTTTAGAGAACTATACAATCACTGGATTGGGCCCCAAGAACAGCAAAGCCTCACTACCTGGGGACGGAGGGAATTGGCATGCTATCAAGTTAGGGTTCTAAAATATGGCAGCTTATTCTCACTGGTTCTGTATCTAGACACCATTTCATATGAATCCAATCTTCAAAAAAAGTATTTTTATATCATATTCACAAACTCTGAGTAGATATCCATGGACTCAGGTTTTGAGGAACAACAAGAAAGTCCACAAAAGGCATACAAGAATTTTGGTGGACCAAGTAAGAATTGGAAGAAAATATTTATAAGACTACAAAAGCATTAATAAGTGGTTTCTTAAATACATGAAATTCATAGTGAACCCCCTTGATTAATTCAGTGGAAAAGGGTATTTTGAGCTGTGTAATCATTACAATGACTAGACTTGGCCTTGAAAAAGAAATGAGAAAATACAACCCCTTTATTTGCAAAGGTGGGAGAATGGTAGATAGGGGAACACTGCCTATACTGTCAGAACTGGTTGAAATAACGGTAAGTTTTGCTGAAGATTTTTTCCTCTTTCATTCTTTGTAATAAGGTTCTCTGGGTAGGGAAATGGGACAAATATATTTGGAAATGAATGTGAGGTGAAAATAACAGTAATAAAAATTGAAAAAAGAGAAAAAGGTATATTCAGAAAGGTCAACGAAGGAGATAGCACAGATGTAATTATTCGCATATATTTAACTGAAGGAAAAGAATAGAGGAAGTCCTGTTGCCACGTAAATTAGAGGCATTAGACTAAGAAATAGCAGTAAATACATTGGATATTATAGATAAAATTGATCATCTTGGTGAAATAAATTACCAAGACTTTGGGCATCTACTTTAGACTCAGGAAGGGACTGATAGGTGAAATTATGAACAGATTGGCCCAAATATCAAATCCAGTGGTTACCAATGGCCACTGTGCTAGCATCTTGATAAAAGTAGAAAGAATATTGGCTTGGGCATCAGAAAAGCTGGACTTGAATCCTAATTCTGCCCATTACCCACCTGGATCATCTTTGACAAGAGCTCTCAGGGCTTCAATTTCCTTACGTATAAAATGAGGTGTTTGAACTAGTCGACCCCCTGATTTCTATTCCATACCAAGACCAATAATTCTAGATTACATGTACTACAGTATATTCAATCATAGGATAGGAATATAATGGAACACTAGTATGCTATAAGAAACAAGGAAAAAAGATGGTTTCCAAAAGACATGGGAAGACACTGTATGAACTGATGCAGAATGAAATCATGAAAACCAGAAGAATGATTTATGCTATAACATCAATAATGTAAAAATGAATTATTCTGGCAGACTTAAGAACTCTGATCAGGGGTTGGCGAACAATGGCCTGTGAGCTAAAAAAGGTTAGCTAGCAAGGGTCTGAAGCTGGCTTTGAACTCTGGTCTTCCTGTCTTCAAGCCCAGGGCTCTATCCACTATACTTCCTAGTTGTCCTAGGAGTCAGGAAACCTGGTTACTAATCCTAGCACTGCCATTAACTATCTGTGTGACTTTTGACAAATTGTTCCTTACCTTGGAAGGTTCATTTTTCTCAACTGTAAAATGATAATGTAAGACTAGATAGCCTCTCAGGTTCCTTTCAAATCTAAAACCCTCAGATTCTAATCTAAGAAAAGCTGGAGATGAAAGCAGAAAAAATTTATGCAGAAAAAGATCTTGGCCATGGGAAATTGGTTTGAGGCAGGGTGGGGCAGAGTGCCACAGGGAGAGGAAGAAGCTCTCCCAACAACCACACCGTGTTCAATTTAACAAACTTTTATTCAGTACTTGTTGTGGGGCCAGGTACTCTGCCTAAAGAAACAGAAACAATAATCCCTACCCTCAAGGAGTTTATATTCTACTCGAATTTAATATAAAACAGATTTCTTTCTAACAGATATAGAAGAAAGCATAGTTGCATGTGCTTATTGGGCAAGAAGGAACTTATTCAGTGTAAGTGCTTGGGGGGTCAGAAACATTTGGAACCACGTCTGGGGTACAATGAATTTCTGTGACTGTATTTTATTTCTGCCAAATCTTACTCCTGAGCAGCATCTTTAGTCTCCTCGTGAGAAGGGAAAAACAATATTTTCTAGTGGAAAGAGCATGGACCTTGAAATACAAATGAAATCCAAAGGCCAGCCTTCTAGTCTTTGCTCTGACACTTATTGGCCATGTGGCGCTGGGAAAACTATATAATTACCTGTTGCCTCAGTATCCTTTTCTGTAAAATGAGAATAATCACCTGGTGGATTGTTGTGAGGACAATATTTTATCCACTGTAAAGAGCTTTGAAAATCTAAATGACTATCACTCTCAAGGGGAAAGGCAGGTGAGACGGAAAGAGCCAGCTCCCAGAAGCAGCTTTGAACCACAAGGGACTGGACAAACTTCAGAAATGCTCCTCTGCCAGTACAGTACAACAGTCCTCTCTCTCCCTGTCCTGTCTTTCTCTGCTTGAAAACCAGGATCACCAGCTGCAGGGGAATAGCCAATCACCACGTGCCAAATAGCAAGTGTTTAAAGCCCTGTGACTCTCTCAGTGAGAGCAAAATGTCCTATATTGTGAATATCTTCCCTTGCTTTCCCTGATGAACCTGCTTTCAGAAACCCTCAGCAGGTCCACTTTTGCTTTCTACTGCTATCCTGCCAGGAGTAAGGACCTGTATCTCCCCTTCACTTATTTTAAGTGATTGATTCGACTCCTTGGTGTCAGAGTGGGCCAATTGCCCTGGTTTAAAGGGAAACTCCACTGTGCTACCGAGGGTTGTCTAATCATTGCATCCAATTACACAGGAAAGGAAATCATTAAAACAAATTGGGCCTGGTGGAATCAAAAGGAGAACAAACAATGGGAGAGCTATAACTTCTAGCCCCAAAACAAGGAAAACTCCAGTTCTCTCTAAGGAGTTCAAAAGACCTCACAGATATGATTTTCTCAAAGTTTATCATAATGGCCATTCTACAGAGAAAGAAACTGAGTCCCAGAGAGGCTGAGCATTAATTTAAATTTGCACAAGTGGATCAGTCACTGAGCCATGGGTGAGACTTCCCCTGGATATATAGATCTGTTCATTTTAAATACAGAAACTACAAAGGCATAAAGAAATTCCTGATCTTCTGGGGAGTTATAAAACCCAAGCAACTAGATTTTAAAATGTGGCCTGATAGCAAGGTGTTTTAATCAGGAAACTTCTACATAGATAGCTAGGTAAGTGCCATTTTTTATTTACTTGGTGTTAAAGTTTATCGGTTGGATCTCACAGCACATTGGATACTTTCCAAGTTTTTCCTTTTTTTAATTCTAGCATGAGCTTTCTTCATGTCTTGGAAAGTCTCCTGATTTCCCATCTGTCCCAGTGAGATCTTCCTCCTCTATTCTACTCTATGGTATCAGATGGGAGTACCAGCTGGGACCTAGCAATAAAAGGGTAGTTCACACCAAAAGAGACACCAGCAGCAGCCACAACAGTTACATCTGTAGATAACAAAATGATGGTAGCACGTGTTCTATATAGGGCTTTGAAACATCACATATACAGAACATAGTTCATAGGCACAGAATGATGAGTTTATTAGAGTGTGAACATAGTTACATTTCTACATATACCACATACCAACTGATTCATCTCAGCTACATAGATGCCTTGGAATCTCCTCTGGGAACATTTAGGAAACAGCTTGACAAATACCTTTCTGAGATACTTTTGATATACTCCTGCCTAGTCTCTCACTCTCTTCTCGATTTCCTTGATCAAAGATATGTGTAGATTCAAATGGCCCGTTGAAGCAGCTTTGAAAACAGCTTCAAAATCTATTTGGGTACTTTCTCAAGAAAAATAAAGATAACCCATCTATGTCTGCCCATCCTGCGCAACTTTTGGCTGCATCCTTCTGTAAAACTACCTCTAGGGACCTTCCTCTCATTGTTTTGATTTCTTGCATACCAGTAGAGAATATGGGCTATCCAATGTTGATCCTTTATTTTTGATGCATGACCCACCCATCTCTTTTTCTGGCCAAATATTTCCCTGATGACAACCTTTACACACCTTCTCCTGAGTCATTCCATTTTGTAATGCTTACCCAAGCCCACCATGTTCCTCTCTATTGCCCTCTGAGGGATCCTCAACTTTCAAGCCCACCATGTTCCTCTCTATTGCCGTCTGAGGGATCCTCAACTCTCAAGCCCACCACGTTCCTCTCTATTGCCCTCTGAGGGATCCTCAACTCTCAAGCCCACCATGTTCCTCTCCATTGCCCTCTGAAGGATTCTCAACTCTCAAGCCCACCATGTTCCCCTCCACTGCCCTCTGAGGGATTCTCAATTCTGATGCCACTTTCCTTTATATCTTCATACATCCATGACTGTTAAGAAACAGAAAGACCAAGCTCTACTTGCTGGTCTTCTACTAGCTCTTCATGTGTGTTCTGCCAAGACAATAATTTAGCATGCTTATGTATAAGTACACAGGTTTCCTTGTCCTGGAACCAAGCTCCAGACTGCTTCTGACACAGATGCCTCCTTTCCTTTCCTACTCCCTCCCTCCCTAAATACCTATGGGGGTATGGCTTCCAGGTGGCTTCCTGGCTGGAGAAACAATGAGAGGATGTGTAATCCCTATTTGGAGAGTACTTTGAATTCTTTGAGAAAAAGATTCTGAAGAACTCACAAAGGTATGATTATAGTATTGCTTTCCTTGGAAGGGACTTTGTGGGCAGACTTACGCAAAAGGCATATATTTAATGGAACCTTTACAGAACAACACAGGATGAAACTCTAGCCTTAGGTTTAGGGAAAACCCTTGGAGTCTTCAAAAAGTACAATGTTTCTAAGAGATGAGCTGCTTAGCAGTGTGAGACTGGAGGATAAAAGGCCTATTATAATTCCACCCAACTCTTACCTACAGAGGGGATATGCTTGGAGCAAGAGTTCTCAGATTGAAGCCCTAGGAACACACTCCCCAGTTACAATTTCTTTCTTTGTTTTCTCCAAGTCTTGATGAAATAACAAGTTCTCATCGCAAGACTTCAGCTTTGAGGATTTCTACTACTCCTTACTGCTCCAAGGATTGACTTTGTAAAGAGAATTATCTGCAAGTGCAAGGAGTAGAATGAACCTCTTAGTGCTGATTTTCTGAGCCAGAAAAACCTAGGCTTGTTGCCTTTAGCCTATACCAAAATGTGTGAGTGATTAGGAGAAGTGGCAAAGTTTGGGGATGCCAATAAAGGAGTTCATTTCATGGAGCAAAGCTAAAAAATTTAGCCTTGAAATGAGCTCAGATTCATGATCCATACTACATTCAACTGACTGAACATCTAGGGTTTCCTAAGCAGGTGAATGGTGGCAATTAAGGTAGGTGAGAAAATTCACATCCAAGATGAAGCCAAAAGTAGACCCTGCTCTGACTCAGAAATTGGAATAGTTAAGTTAGATGACAGTTGAATTTCCTAAAAATGAGGTATTTTTGAGAAAGTATTTAGCCTTCATAAAAGGAGACACAACATATTTAATCACATTTTTCCAAAGAGAGGGGCAGCATGGAGAATTTTTTTAGGACCAAGGTTCAAATCCTACTTCATGTATTTCTTCGCTCTGTGACCCTGGCCAGTTCTTTCACCTTTCTCATCCTATTTCCTCATCTGTAAAATTACATAATAATATCATCTACTTCTTAAGGTTTTAGTGAATATCAAATAAGATAATATGTAAAGAGCTTTACAAAATTTAATATTATACATATGTTAGGTATTATTATTATCTTTTTGAGAATTTATATTAAATGAGTGGATGAACAAAGCATTTATTAAGCACTTACTATGTACAGAGCACAGGCGATACACATAGAAAAGCAAGACAGTCTCTGCTTTCAAGGAAGCTCATGCTTTAATGGAAAAAACGGCACATATGGAAGGTTTCAGCCCTAAGTCAAATGGAAAAGTCCCATGGTGCAGTAAGAAAGAAGATATTAATATTTCTCATTTAATGTCATTTCCTCTGATTAAAATAATGTCAATTTCTAAGGCTGAACCATTTGGCAGTGCCAAGGAATTTGGTAGCAAGAATGTTCCTTTGTGAATCTTTAGAAACTATGGGTATAGCACCTTCAGGATCGTTTGTCAGACTTCATCCCTTGAGAGGCTGCTTCCCAGAATGAGGTCTGAGTTCACTGGGCTAGAAGTAGTGCTATTTCCAAGGCTTTGGAGTTTAGGATCCTGGGTCGTCTCCATCCAGATCTGAAGGAAGATATGGTAGTGGTCTGATGTCTGTGGCATTGCCTCCCATCTCTCCTTCTGGGTGACTTGCTGCTTCTGCTAAGGTGACTATACCTGACCAGTATGTGGCAGTTGAGTGACAAATGGTAAGGGTGACTGGACCCTTCTCCACAGGGATTGTTTCCTTGAAGGATGGGCCATGAGTGCTAGCCTGGAATTAGTTCTGGTGGTCTGGAGGGTTGCTGCCACTTCCAGGACTTCTATGCTTATTTGCCTGTTGGTAGTGGTTGGTCAGTTGCTGGTTGTGATGGGAAAGGTGGATCCGCTCTCCACAATGATTTCTCCCTTCAAAAACAGCTGTGGGATCTGGGCTGGAAGTAGGTGTGGCAAATTAGGTGCCACTGATATTTCCAAGGTTCTTAGGCTTAGAGTCCAGGGCAAGAAGGGACATGGTGGTCAAGGTGGTAGTGATGGTGGTTTGACTTGCCTGGAATATGCTTCTCCTTTCACTCCCTTAGAGCATCTTGATGCATGATGCCAGGCTGCCTTGGTTGACAGTTGGTGGGAATGGCTGGACCTTCTTCATAGGATGATGGCTAGGAAGACCTGGACTCTAGCACTGCTTCTTATATACACTGGCCATGTGACCCTGGGTAAATCATTTAACTAATCAGTGCTATAGGCAACTTTCTAAAACTATAAATTAGAGAGAAGGTGCTGACCTGTATTGCTAGAGTTTCTTCACCATAATAACAAAATCATGAATCCAATCTCTATCCCTTTCCAAAATATGAAAAGTCATGATAACAGACAGGATGTGTAGGGAGAGAAAATGTATATTCTCCTCTAAGAATAAATCACAGAATTTTTTAAAAAAAAGAATAATCTCAGATTTATATAGCATTTTAAGGTTTATGATATGCTTTCTCCTGAACTTTGGGAGCCAGATATTACAGGTATTTTTATCCCCATTTTGTAGCCAGGGAAACTGAGACACAGGGAAGAAAAGTGATTTACCAAAGGTCATACAGCAAGTTAATGGCAGACTATCCTGATTCATAACAGCTGCTGGCAAAGTAGATAGAGCATTGAGTCTAGAGTCAGGAAGATCTGAGTTCAAATCTGACCTCAGACACTTACTCAGACACTTCCTGCTTCAGTTTCCTCACCCACTTTACAGTGTTGTTGTGAGGATTAAATAAGATAATATTTGTAAAGTGCTTAGCACAGTGCCTGGTACATGGTAGGCATTATATAAATGTTAATTATTATTATTATTATTTACCTGACACATAGTATTTGGTTAATAAGTGCATTTTCCTTGCCTCCATCCCCCTTCATGATTATTTAACTGTAAGGTTAATAAGATATAAGATCTTCCCTGCCTATTAAGAGGCCTCATGTGGAACCCATTGAGGGAAGCTTACTTAGGGGAGGCTTGCTTGTAAGAAGGCTTTCATACCTTTCGGTACTAAGTTGACTAGGCACTGAATCACTAGGGTTGTGATTTCTTCTGGCTCTAGAAGTGTATATATACTCTGAGTTGGTATTTTGCTTTAGGGGCTTGCTTACGAGAAGAATCTTTTGATTCCCTGGTCAAGACTCTGAGTAGCCGTATGTTCAGAGCTCCCCAACTGCTCAGAGGTAAAAGCCCCCTCAATCCAATGAAGTATGAAAAGTGTATAGCCATATTGTTTTGATTCAGGTAGTTAAGAGCCCTGTCTGTTTGTCTTTATTCTAATTTCTCTGCTTGCATTTTCTCTGTATTTTCTCTGCTTGTACTTTCCCTGACATTCAGGGAGCTGACTTTCCCCCTGAATTAGTGAATATAATTAAAGAAGACTGTTGACCCCTTTAAAGTTGCTTTCCAAGTAAAGCAAATCAAAGAACCTGTGCTAGCAGGCCATCCTGGGTATGGTAGGGTGCTTGCTGTTACATTAGCTTAGGTAGAGTAAGAATGATTTAAAAGAGCTTCTACAAGCAGAATGGATGATAACCTGTACCCCTAAAATACAGGGGCTAAGGAGAGTTATCAGCTGGTGAAACAAAAAGAAATCAAATAAAGCATCAGAACAGAAGGAATCTGGGTATGTTTTTTATTAAAAAAAAAGGCAGAATGTCTAGATGTTTAATCTCATAGGAAGCTCAAGGTAGTACAAGGTAATTGGGGTCTGGGAAGGCAGACCAGGACACTGAAAATTGCTCCTCAAAAGATAGCCTTAAACATCTATTTACCAGATACCCAGTCAACATCCTCTCATTCTTACTATTTCACCTACAGGTTATGGTGATTGTCATTTTAACAACTCTGGCTATGCAATGGGAAAAACAGCAGAAAGGTTAAAAATATCAGGTAGTGCGAATGCAAGGGAGGGGAATGGCCACTATGGGCTCAGTACCAGGAGCTGGCACAAGTTTCGTGAGGCAACTTTTTGAAGTGTCTGATGACAATGGAATAGAAGGATTGGGCAATCCACTCCAGAGTAGTCCTTCTATGACTGCTTTCTAATCTACTTACCTCATGCCTTTTTAACTAGATGCTGTACTGTACAGCAAGAGGAGTACCACAAAACTCCCCTGTAGGGAAAGCTCCATCTCTGTGGTAAGCAAGAAGAATGAGCTCCTGTTGATTGGGGGAGGTGGGGAAGGTCCTCTCTCACTTAGTGCTGCCATGAAGCCAGGGACCTGCTGTTGCTAAGAAAGGTAGGACCAGTGGTGGCAAAGGCCTCCAGCTGAAAATTACCTGTCTCCTCTCCTGGGCTCACTCAAAGTCATTGAACAACCTGGCATTATTGTTCATTCTTTTTGTGTTGTATTTATTGCTTCCTGGATTGGGTTATGGAGTAGTAGAGATGGAACACACTAGGCTGTGACTTTTTGAGGGTCATAAAATCAGGAGAGGAATCTGACAGAGGACCTGGAACTAGGGTCCATTCCAGGATTTACAGTCCACCAGTATACCCAGAGGATCTGCCAGAGCTCAGCCGAGTGGTGTATTGACCCCCAAAACCAAGATGCCAGGTCCTAAAAGCAAGAGAGTGACTGCCCATCAGTTATGATGAATTTGGAAGTGAATTTTGTGGAGCAAATGCCTTGTAGCAACTGCTTTTAAGACTGAGCCCACTCTCTCCAGGACTGAGGTGGGATAGGGGACAGTACTTCCCAGTTTCGAAGAATGGTTTGTAATTCTGTTCTTAATATACCTTTTCTATAAATATTCCACTTTAAAAATTAATCTATATGAATTAGTGAAATGATACTGGCAAGTATTGATGATGTCAGGGAGATACAAATTCTAACTTGGTGGTTAAAAATAAGTAGGACACAGAAAGGGGGCTTCAGCTAATGGCATTAGAGATAACCCCACTGCCCCTCAAGGGTACCCCTAGAGCCCTGAGGAAGAGTAGTAGTTACCCTCACCACTGGGGACTCAATCTATCAGGAGCTCAAATAAAGAACCCACTTGATCTAGACTATACAAGGAAGAAAACTTTCTAACATTTAGAATTCTCCAGAAATGGGATCCTTTCACTTTGAAAAGCAGGGAGCAGAAATCAAAGTAGAAGTTAAATGACCACTTTTGTGAAAGTTGTCATCCCAAGATGTAGAGTTAGAGATCACCTAGCTAGTTCCCTCTTCCGCCTTTTAAAGATAAGAAGCCTGAGGATCCAAAAGATGTAGTTCCAAGGTCACACAGGTAGTAAGAGTAAACTTCGAGTTCAGATCCTTAGCTTTGATGGAAGCTCTTTCCATTCTTGGGTGGATTTTGTAGAATGGATTCCTGGATTAGGAAAGAGGTTGGATTAAATGGCTACTAAGGTCCCTTTCCATTATAAAAGTTGTGTATTATAGGTTCACAGGGTTTAGATCTAGGGTGGAAAAGACCCTCTAGTCTAACCCTATTTATTTCATAGATGAGGGACCTGGGAATTACAGAGGTTAAATGATGACTTCTCTAGGGGAAAATAGGGAACAAGCTTTAAAGGTAAAAATATCTGAGTCTTATTCCCAACCCCAATAGAGTGTAAACTGAACCCCTCTAATGTCTGGCATGGTGCTCTGAACACAGTAGTTGCTTAAAAACTGTTTTCTTTTCATTTCCATTTGGGGAGTCAAAGTTGGCTCTTGCTTAGAAGCAGTTAGTAGCATTCATAATCCTCACCCAACTGACTAGTTGGGGTGACGGTGAGGGTAGAGTTTGGAGTGAGGAGGAGCTGATGATGCCTAATTTGGTAATGTTTGTAAATTAATGGGAATATCAAAAGTGCCATTATAAGTGCAAAGTATTATTATTATTTCCCTGGAGTGACAGTGATTATGGCACAGGTTTGACACCTGTCATAACAAGGGCTGCTTCCAAACCGTTTGAAAATACGCTTTGTCAGCTACGGTTTCTCCACATTCCCTTTTCCAATGTCTCCAGGGTGACAGAAACTCCCAGAAGGTGGTACAAATGGGTCCTGAAATCTTTGTTCACAAGTGATCAGGGATCTCTGGAAATGAAATTCGGAGACAACATGGACAACCAACAAGATGACCACCCTAGAAGCTAATATACTATCAGAATATTCAAACCCAGGTCTGCTGATTCCAAAGTCAGTGAGTGTTCTTTCCACTAACCTGCCATCCCTTGCATGGTCTTTTGCCTCTCATTAGTTGGGACAGAGCTGGGGAGAATACACTGAAGAAGGGAAGACGTATGTGGATTGTGGTCTAGGTTGTTTACCAGGATAATGTAAAACATGCAGAATTGTAATAATACAGTGGAAAGTGCATTGAACTTTGAGTTCTGAGATATGGGTTTGAATTTTGGCTCTTACAGGACTCTCAGCAAGTCACTTAACCCTTCCACGTCTCAGTTTTTCCATCTGTGAAATAGGTTACATTCAATCAGGGGTTCTTAATATTTTTGTGTGTCATGGACCCCTTTGGCAGTCTGGTGAAGCCTATGGACACCTTCTTAAAATAATGTTTTTAAATGCATATAATAATACGATTACAAAGGAAAACTAAGCATATTGAAATACACTTTTCAACATATATACATACATAAGTGTATATATGTATATGCATACATGTATACATATACATACACATACCTATACATGCATATATACATATACATGTGTATATATACCAGGAATAAGTTTATATCTCTTGACTGTAGGCCAAGGTCTAGAATCGGTGGCCTCATTGAAAAGCAAGTACCTTACAGAAAAGGGTACTAGGTGAAAAGATAAGCTCTAGCTCAATACACCACTGCACCCCCTTCCTGTTCCCCTACCAAAGTTGGAGGAAAGAATAACCAACAGTTTCTTTAATTTCTCTCAACTAGAACACACAGATTTAGCCGCTGAGATTTGTGAGTAGTCATCCTTGATCTCTGGGAGTAGCAGGATATGATCACATTGTTGCTGAAATGACTTGAGTCTCTTGACTGATGTCCAAAATCTAGAATTAATGGTGTCAGATATAGAAGAAACATTCGAGAGATCATCTGACAGTCTAGCATTTCTTAACCTGAAGTTTGTAAAAACAAATTAAATACATATATTTTATAACCATAACAGTATAATTAGTTACTTTTTTAATCCTATGTATTCTGTGCATTTAAAAACTTTATACTGAGAAGAGATTCATAAGCTTGATGAAAGTGCCAAAGTGTTCCATGATACAAAAACATTAAAAATTCCTGATCTAGCCTAGGATTCATGAACTTTTAAAAAAATTGATAATTATTCTTTTGGAAGCCTATGTATTTTATTTTATACATTTAAAATTATCCTGGGAAGGGGTCCATAGCTTTTACCAGACTGCAAAAGGGTTTCATAACAGAAAAGAGTTTTTAGCCTAAGCCCTTCATTTTACAGATAACTAAACCGATACCCAGACAATCTGAGTGGCTTGTCTAAGGTCTTAGAAGTAACTAGCACAGATAGGATTCAAACCCAGATTCCTTGATAGTAAACAGAGTGTACTGTGGACTATACATAATTTTTTTAAGTGTATGTGGGTGAGAGGAGGCGAGGTTAACTATAAAAGGAGCAAAAGAATTCTAATTATTAGTCCCTATAGATCTTTAACATGGAGAATCCTAGGAACAAACCTTTTCATATCTTGTGATTCTATGATAAGCGAACCACCCATATTCCTTCCCTTGCTTTCCTTCTTTTGTCCCTTCCTCAAAATGACAGTGTTCCTAATGAACCATTAGCAAACTGCCAATTACCTCTTTGTAGCACAGGGCATGAGGCTGTAGCGGACTAGCCAGGTAGGGCTGGTTGTAGCTAGAGGTAAAATCTGTTACTTCCAAATGACTACAAATTAATCATTCTAGCTGGAGAGAAGGATCAGCCAGAGAGTCCCTCTTTTGTTTTATTAGCTGCCAACTAAAAATGCCAGAGGTAACTTGGAAAGCAAAAAGAGGGACATGGGACATTTTGAATATTTTAAATTATATTGGCAAACAACACAGCGGAAATCTTCTCATCAATATCTGTAGCCCCTAGGCCCCAAATTGGTAAGAGGCAAACATGATTGGAAAACACATCATGGGTAATAACACAGAGACATGCCAGTGAAGTAAGCACTGGACTTCGAGTCAGAGGGTCCAGGCCCAAGTTGTGACTCTTTCAGTTAGTAGCTATTAGAGAAACTAAGGTTGTGAATCCAGAGTAAGGCACACAGCTTTTCAAAGTTGTTAATCCTTCCCTCAACCCCCTCTTCCTCTCCCCACTCTTGACAGTTGGTGAAAATGATGGTTGGTAGTAGACTTGGACCTTAGGTGTTTGTGATGGAGAGAGAGCAAAGAGAATACAGCAATGTGAGGGATAATCTGTGTGTGTGTGTGTGTGTGTGTGTGTGTGTGTGTGTGTGTGTGTGTAACAGTGACAGACAGATAGACAAAGAGAGACAGAGACAGAAAGAAGAGACAGAGAGAAAAGAAGAGGGGAGGAGGAAGTGAAGCAAAGAGAGAGGCAGAGAGAGAGAAAGATACCAGAATGGAACAGTTATTGAATGTGTACTAAGCAGTTATTGAGTGTGTGTTGAAAGAAAGAGTATAATACTAGGGAATAAGAATGAGAAAGGAAGAGCATCTAGTTATGAGTCCCAGCATTAATTCTGAATTAAGAAGAAGTGAGAGCCCCTTGAGCCATGGGGACATGGGAAGAATGAATATCAGGAGAAATAACCAGCCTGTATAGTTGAAGAGGTTGTGAAATGCTGGGACCTAATGACCACTAATTCAGTTACAGCAGTATTTTGGGAGCTGTGGTGTCAAACACTAACTCAGGGGTTCTTGACCATTTTTGTGTTGTGGACCCGCTTTAATAGTCTGGTGAAGCCTTTTCAGAAAAAATGATTTGTTATCTATATTCATAATTGAAGGAAAAAGAGGTTAGTGAAAAGAAAGATGTAGTTTTGTTTTACCCATCCAAGTTCACAGACCTCTTGAAATCTGACCATGGGCTCATCAGTGTTCTATAGACCCCAGATTAAGAACTCCTACCACATTAGCTGTGGCATATATGAATAGCACCGTCTATGAAAAGGAAAAGACAAAACTGAGGGAAGCGCTAGTAGGCCTTTTAGATCAGTAGCAGGTGGTGGGCTATAAATATATGAACTATTATTATTATCTTCTTA
Source organism: Trichosurus vulpecula (assembly GCF_011100635.1). Classification (NCBI taxonomy): domain Eukaryota; kingdom Metazoa; phylum Chordata; class Mammalia; order Diprotodontia; family Phalangeridae; genus Trichosurus; species Trichosurus vulpecula. The sequence goes on along the minus strand of NC_050580.1, from coordinate 125,467,079 downwards.
TTTTCCTATAGGAAAGTCCTACGATAATCATTCAAAACATGCTTACTAAGCTGCATGCCAGGGTCTCTACTGGGTGGAGGCATACAAAGATATCATCATGGCCTTGAAGTGTGATGATAAAAAGGTTCAAGAAGCATAGTTTCTGGGTAATTTAATCATTTTATTAATAAGGCCAGCACATTACTAATAAAGGAATGGTTCGTTGGCTGTCTCTCTCAGACAAAAGACAATCATGGCAGTGGGTTCAAGGTTTACATACCTTTGGAAGAGTAGGTGTTCAGTGAGGGGCTGAGAGTGACATCATGTCACCCTTGGACAGAGAGACTTATGTCTATACCCAGACCACCCCCAGCCTTGGACAATCTATCCAAAGAATATATGCCCCACCCAAGGCTTAGCAGAACACAATAGCTACTCTACTTGGGTGGGGTCTGAACAAGAAAATTAGTCCAATCTCTTTATCAGCAATGTCCTTCAAGACATTTTAAAATCAGGACCTTAGGAAGAAGGGAGAACTCTGGCTGTCCTCAAATCATTGGTTATTAACAGTTATTTCTCTCAGAAGTAACCCCAATTTCTTGAAGGCTGTGCCAAAGAAGTATAAGTACTGTATTGACAGGTCCTACCAAGCTGGAAAGTCTTTAAGTACAGGCTTGGAGACAGACCCATCATCTTTTGTCTGGGGACTGGCCTGGCTAAGGTCAGAGAGGCTCATCTTCAGAAGAAGAGCCAGAAAATGATGGATGTTTTTGGCTGTAGCAGCTCATGAATCATCTACTAAGATGTGGAGGGGTTGTGATCTGTGTGAGGGAGTGCTTGCTTGACAAAATGAAATGTCTTTGGAATAGAGATATAAGGATTCTTGCTTGGCTTAGAGATTTTCTCATTTAATTCCTTGAGCAGGAATTGAACTTTAAACCCATCCACAGACACAGAGCACTACCCTAATTCACCCAGTCACACCCTATACAACTGCCAAGCCACCCCCAAAGTAAGCTAGAATAGGAAACTGACTGGAGGCAGGCTAGACAATTGGCAGGACCTCAATATACCCTAGGAAAAGCACTGAGAACAGAATATGTCTCTTCCCTTTCAGAGTAAGTGAACAAACACCCTTCCAGGAAGCATGAAAACGAGGCGCCTGATGCCTGGGGGGAATATTTGTTTAGTCCACAAAGGAGAAGGTGGAACAGTTCACTTGCTAGTACCTTGGCATAGTGGATAGTGCTGGACCTAGAGTCAGGAAGACCCATGTTGTTTGCTATCTGTATAACCATGGACAAGTCAATTAGTTCTCTTGGCCTCAGTTTCCTCATCTGTGAAATACAAGAGTTGGACCAGATTAGGGGTAGGGAAACTACTGCCTGTAACAACAATGCTACTCAAACAAAACACAGCAAAAAGTCCCACCCTGCTTGGCATTACACTGCCCCAGGTTCACATTCAGCCTGCCACCTGTTTTTGTACTGCCAGTGAGCTAAGGATGTTTAATTTTTTTTTATATTTTTAAATAAAATAAAGCTTTGCTTTAAAATGCAAAGGCCATTTTTTAGCTCACTGGGTTATACAAAAAAAGGGCAGCAGGCTGCAAGCTCTAGTTTGCTGACCCCTGATCTCTAAGGTTATGATCCATGACCTTGGAGAAGACTGTAAGTGTCATTCCATGAAAACACTTTGCTTTATTTTCTGAAAGAATTTCATCTTAGAAAATATTAATTTGAGATTTAAGATTAAACTCCCAGAAGAATGATTTGAGCTAAAGGGAGGGGAAAAGATACCCTGAAATCAAACTCAGAAAAGGCCTTGAATGCTCTGAGAATGTAAGTCAGGAATTCCCAAGCTAACTCTGATACCTGAGTTTTGTCCCATGAGATCCAGAGAAAAAGGAGGAAATCTAAAGATATGCTCCAAGTCTGAGGAATATAAAACAGCTTGGCAAAAAGAGTAGAACTCAAAAATACCTGAATTTAAGTCCAGAATTGAAGTCCTGGCTTTGTCATTTGGACAAATCACCTGCTTTGGCTCCTAATACAGGATGGTCAAATCAGTCCCTTCACCAAGAGAAGGAGGATTGACAAAGATATAGAGACAACCAGAGTGATTGATGAAAATGACTACAAGTCATCTCTCCAGAGTAATTCTGCCAACCCCTTTGCTTAGCATTATCTCCTTACCCTAATATTAGAATATTTGTAAAATATTCCAGCTCCATTTATCTATCCCACATAATATCTCATAGTTCCCTTTCATCTGTGGGCCATTAAGAATCAAACTGGCAAACTGAGATGGTTTCCTGGAATTTAGTTACCTGTGCTGCCTTTCGACCCTTAATATTCTGCAATCCTAAAACAGCTGGAACAGGGGGGTAGTCAGAAGAAAAGATTGGTACTGAACTTGGGGAGGCTGTAGGTCCAGTGTTGTTCATTCGTTTCAGTCATTTCTGACTCTTTGTGACCCCATTTGGGAGATACTAAAGATACTAGAGTGTTTTGCCATTTCCTTCTCCAGCTCATTTCACAGATGAGGAAACTGAGGTAAACAGTGTTAAGTGACTTGCCCAGGCTCACACAGCTAGTAAGTGCCTGACGCCAGATATGAACTCAGGAAGATGAGTCTTCCTGACTTCAGGTCCAGCACTCTACCCACTGCATTACCTAGCTGCCCATAGGTCCAGTAAGCCTGCTGCAAAGGGATATCTGTAATGTTACTCTTGATCTATAACCAAGGACCTATCATCTATTTTATCTGCAGAATGAAACAAGGTAAATATTTCTGTTTGGGTTTCAGTTCCCCTTGTTTGTGTTTCTTAGGAGTCTATGATGAAAATTTGAAAGCAAGCTGTATGTTTGCTTGAGAATCAAGGTATCTGCAACGTCATCTTCTTCCCTGAATCAATTCCCTATGAACTTTTCTATGTTATACTAGGGGAAAGGAGGAGAATCCAAGAGCATCGCCTGAGACAGACAGGAGGATGATAATACATGACAGAGATCAAGCATCGCTGCTTAGCTCTCATTCTCCTTCTGTTTTCGCTGTTGAGAAGAATGATCTTTGGACTAGAAAGGATAAAACATATGTGACTAACCGAGACTTGATATCGGATAGGGACAGAAATGACCTGTGATTTTTATTTATTTATTTTTTGCATAAGGAATTCTCAAGAATGGAACTCCTACCAATGCAAGTTGGCACCTTGCCTACAACTCAGAGTTTACTATAACTAAGCTTTAAGTACAAATATGCCACAAGTCTCAAACAACTTGTAGCTTCCTAAGGTACAGTGGGACCAAGTAGCTTGCTTAGGATCATGCAGTCAGTATGTGTTAAGGGACAAGCCTTGAACTCAGGACTTCCTGACTCCAAGAACAGCTTTCTATCCACTATGCCATGCTTATTCTTGGATATTTAATATACAAGGTAAAAAGAGAGACAGTGAGAGATCTAGATATCCTTAATGATTTCAAGGCACTAGGTAAACTACATTAGGGTGCTGGAAGAATGGTTGCATGTGATTGATGAGCTACTGTCAGTGATATTTAAAAGATCATGGGGAATGGGAGAGGTATCTCAGAAGGAGAGAAAAGCAGAAGATTATTCTATTTAAAAAAAAAAAACAAAGAAGAAGATGACACTGGAACCTGTAATCTGTGATCCAGTGAGCTTGATTTTGATTCATAGCAAAATTCTTTCAGTCTTTTTTTCAGTTGTATCCAACTTTTCATGACCCCATTTGGGATTTTCTTGGCAAAGATACTGGAGTGCCTTGCCATTTCCTTCTCCAGCTCATTTTACAGATGAAGAAACTGAGGGTTAAGTGACTTACAGCTAGTAAGTGTCTGAGGCCATATTTGAACTCAGGAAGATGGAGTCTTCCTAACTTGTCATGGCACTCTATCCACTGCACTACATAGCCGCCCAGCAAAATTTTAGCATGGATTATTAAAGAGAGAGTCAGTGGACATTTGTAAAAGGAAGTGGTTATCATAAAAACCTGACATGACTTCATCAAGACCATGTCAAACCAAGCTAATTCAATTTCCTTTGTAAACAGGGTTACTAGACTGGTATGTCAAAGGAGCGATGTAGCTAAAATGTACATAGATTTATATGAAGGATTTGACAAAATTTCTCATGCTATTCTTGTGGACAATGCTGAGAGCTATAGGCCAAGTAATGGAGCATATAGGTGGATTCAGGAACTGGTTAAATTATCAATTCAAATAGTAGTCATTAATAGTTTCATTTCAATTTGAATGGTCTCTGGTATAGTGCCTCCTCCAGGGAGCTATGCTTGGCCCTATACCATTTACTATGTGTATTAAAGACTTCAATAAAGGCATAGGTGGCATGTTTAGCAAATTTGCAGAATTAATAGTGAATGCATTGGATAGCAGAATAGGATCCAAAAAGATATAAATGGGCTAAAACTTTGGGCCCAAGCTAATAAGAAGAAATTTAATAGGGGAAAATGTAGTCTCATACTTGGATTAGAAAAAAAAATCCACCTCACAAATAGAAGATGGAGGGAAGTGTGGCTAGCACACCATTTATCTTGAAAAAGATCTAGGAGTTTTGTGAAGTGCGGGCTCTGTATGAGTCAACAGTGTAATGTAACAGCCATCAAAACTAGACCATTATTTTGAATTGAGAGGGATATAGTGTCAAGGATGAAGAGAGTGGTAATTTGGCTGGACTTTGTGCTGATCAGACATCTGGAATATTGGTTTTAGTTTGAGGTACCATATTTTAAGAAGCATAAACTGTCAGTTAGCCAAATTAGTACAATCAGAATGATGAAGGGTCTCAAGTTCATGTCTCATGAGGATCACTTGAAAGAACTAGGGATGTTTAGCCTGGGCAAGAAAAGACTGAGGGATCAAGATGGTGGCTTATGATTTCCTATTTTTAAATATTCAAAAGGCTGTCAAATGGAAAAGAGATTCAACTCGTTCTGCTGGATCCCTGGTGGGAAGGGGCAGGGTGAGGGAGTGCAGAATTAGGGATAACGGGTAGAAGTTATAAAGAGGAAAATGTAAGTTTTATATAAGGAAAACTTTTTAAGAATTAGAGCTATCCAAAAGTTGAAGGTGATGCCTCAGGAAGTAGTGGACCCCTTCATTTTAAGCAAAAATCTTCAAGCAAATGTTGGAGGACCACTTGTCAGGTATGGTGTAGGGATGTGGTGGGTAATCCTTCTTCAGTCACAGGTTGAAAAACATGACCTCTGAGTTGACATCCACCTTTAGGATTCTGTGATTCTAAGAAGTTCAGAATTTACAATAGGGTAAGTATCTGGAATGCTGTTCATCTAGTCATAAGCCTGCACGGAGCATGAGCCAGGTTTCCCTAGGTGTGCCAACACATGACCCACATTTTATGCATGCCTATGGGTACAGTTCTGCCTCAAAGACTGTGGTGCAATGGAAAAAGCATCAGATTACAAACAGAAGACTTGGTTTCTAGCCCAGCTCTGCTACTAATTAACTGTGCAACCTTGGACAAGTCACTTCACCTTTATGGTCATCAGTTTCATCACCTGTTAAGTAAGGGAGATGGACTCGGACTCTGACATCCTCTGATTCTGTACTGTATTCCTGTGGCTAAATAATGTCTAAGGTCTGTTCCAGCCCATATGTTCTGTGATTCTATGAGGAAGGAGAAAAGGTTTAAGCATCCTACAGCATGTCCTGTTTAGGGTCCAATGATAAAACAAGTCTTTAACATGAGACCCAGGATGCCTGTTTTCAAGGAAAGAAGTTGGAAAAGGGAAATTTCAGATTAAAGGGACTGCCCCCTCAAAATAGCTTCTGGTTCCAAGACCACCCTGTGGTCTTCGTCTTTGTTGATCATCTGAGGTCCACAGCTGCTAGAGGTTTCTTCTCCCTTTATAAGTGGGTCCTGCCTTCTGGTTTCCCTTTCAGAATCAGATGGAGGGAAAATCATACTCTGAGGCAGAACTTGGGGAAGATCTCACATACTGAGCCAGTAATGACACTCTGACTTTATGCTGGGTTGTTTATCTAAAGCCTTTGGGGCTTCTACATACGATAAACTCTTCACAATAGCTGGTAATGTAAAATAACCACAAATATAATTCTTCCACTTTCCTTTGCAAGAAAAACAAGATGAGGGGTCTTTTCCCTGGCAAATCATAGTTGAAGGTACATGGAGGTGTGCAGACCAAACCTTGAAATACAGTTGGCCCTCTCCTTCATTGACCACATGTCCCCAGGATACTTTCCTGGAGGAGGTCTAGTAGGGTCCTAGGGCAGAGGCATGACTGCCACAACAGTCAGCACCCCCTGGAGAGTTTCTGGCTTCATTAGAGGAAAGAGGTCCCCAGGACAAATAGTGAGGTTGTTAGGTTTGGTTAGGAAAGGTCCAACAAAGAAAAGAGGGAGAGTTGGGAAGGTATGGTTACTATAATAGATTTTGCTGAAATTTAAATTTCTGAAATTTAAGGACTGGAATTTAAATTTCTGTGGCTACTTAGGAGATTTTTAAAGCTGAACAGGAAAAAACTCATTTAAAAAGGGCACATAGGCTATATCCCAATCCAGGGGTAAGACAGTAAGATGAGATCATGTCCCACCCCAAATGACCCTTCCCTCACTAAATAGATCAAAGACAGCCCATAAAAATGGTACCAGTAAACGTCTAACATTCTACCCAGAAAGTCTGGAAAAAGAAAGACAGACAGTCATGAGTACATCAGTATCTTAATCTTCCTCTTGCAACTGTCCCCCTACCCTGATAACCACCTCCCTCTCCCAATATCAGATTAGCTTCTAAAAGAAAGGACACCCATTATTTCAGGAGTAGCTAACTGAGCTCCTGACTGAAAGGTCTACATTATTAAGATGAGTCTTTGTTACTTTATGTCCAGATCCCAGATAATCTGTTCAACTGTCCACCGTTAATCATCATAATACTCAAAAGGCATTAGGCTTGATTGTTTAGAAATCTATTTTCTGTTAATGTCAGTTTCTTTTTCAACCTGATATGATGATCTTGGAGAGAGAGATGGGGGTAGATGGGGAGGGGAAGGTCAGAAAGGGAAAGAGGAAATTTTAATATAATGCAGGGCCTTGGGATTCTCTGCTCTATAAATTGTCTTTCTCTTTCCATGACATTGTCTCTATGGGGAAACAGGAAAACCTGTTTTCTGGCAAACTGCTCCTGTTACCCCACATTTTCAATTTGGGTCAAAAGATGATCTCTGATGTTCAGGTGATTCGGCCACCTGAGACTTGAGTCACCAGGCCAACAGATCTTTATTTTATTAGTCCTTCCTGAAGTCAGAAGTAATGCCAATGATAATGGATATCTCAAAGAATTTTGCTGGAACCAAATAAATTCGGAAGGTTAGTACTGTCTGCTTATCACCCTAATGCCAAGACATCTATAGGGTTGTACCATTTCTACTGTATAAAAAGACAAACTCTTATTATGGCTAATTTTCCCTGGAGATGATCCTAGTTGGGGGGAAGCGGGGAGAGGAGGGAGAGGCACTACTTTAAGGTTGACAGAATAGCTCTTTCCTTATTATCCCCTCTTTGACATGGAGTAGCCAGGGTATGAAGACAGGAATTTCTGGAGGGCACTGTGTAAAAGGAAGTCTATGTTCTAAAGAAATCTTAGCTGCATTGTGAGGATTGTAGTTCATAAACAAAAGCAAAAATGGAAGCTGTTTAACTGCAATGAACAATGGCTTTGTGGAAAAGATTAGGAAATCCATTTCCCTCCTTTTCTCTGAGAAGTAGGTGAGTTTGGGTGCAGAATGTTACATATTCTATCAGACACAATCACTGTATCAATTATTTGAGGCTATTTGTTATTTTTTGTTAAAAGGGAAGACTCACTTAGGAGTGGGAGAATGGCATATCCATAAATGATTGTGATAAAACCATAATTAAAATTACAACTACAAATGACTATTGTCTAGATCAGAGGAAATGATGAGTCAGCATTGATCCATTAGGCTAGACTAGAATCACTGGGAATAAATTACAAAGAGGAAAATTTCAACTCACTATAAATAAACATTTTCTAAAAAGCAAACAAACAGCAGAGTTACCAAACAATGGAGCAGGCTGCTTGCTGAGGCGATAAACTTTCTAAGGCTGTAAAGTAGGGGGAGGGCGGACCAGATGGAGAAATGACTTTGGTATCCAAAGACCTTGGTTCAAATCTTGCTTAAATACAGGATTTACTAGCTGTGTGACATTGGCCTCTTAACCCGGCCTGCTTAACCTCTTTCAGCACTAGTTTCCTCATTTGTTACATGGTGATAAATACTGTTTGAGCTAGCTCCCTCACAAGGTTTTTATGATAAAATGAGGTCAATATAAAACTATTTAAGCTCTGATTGGAAGGCCACTTTCAAGACTGTTGCAGGTTACCTCCCAAATGGCAAGAAGGGGGTCAATGACCTCTAAGAGCCCTCCCAACTCTAATATTCTATAATGTTATGTTTAAAACAGGGAGCAGAGAGGCAGAGCCATCAATGAAAGAACATAAGGCGTTAATGCTGTCATTCAAAAGCAAGAATCCACATGTCCAAGTTTGCTTAATTTAGAATGTGAGATTTGGATAGAACCTTAGTGATCATTTAGACCACCCCAATTTAAACCAACATCTTCATTTTGTAGAAAAGGAAACTGAGACCAAGAGAACTGAACTGGCTTGCTGATGGTCACACAGCTACAACATCTCACTCAGACTGCAATGGGCTTGTTCTTATCAAATTCAGGTGTCCTATCAGTCACTCCTCCATCCAATAAAAATTCAGTTTTCATTTTATCCTGGGGGGAAAAGAGGGGGACTAAATTAAAAGTGAAAACTAAACATACCATGGGTTTTTAGGTAGCCAATAAACAGACCAAATTAGAAAAATATATGGGTCATAATCATCCCTTCTTCCTATAATTTTCACTGATTTCCCAGTATCTTGCCAGAATCTAGTCTTCTCTCCATTTTCCCAGGTGGGCATATATACCTAGGCAAGACTTTCTCACATTTTAAGCTTCACAGCAATGAATTTCACAAATAGTCGTTCAAAAGACAGGGAATGAACTGAAAGCTTTGGTGGTGGTGGTGGTTGTGTTTTGTGTGTGTGTGTGTGTGTGTGTGTGTGTGTGTGTGTGTGTTTTAAACCAGATATATATGGCCGGAGGTCTCTTCAGACATTTATTCCCCATTAGGGCTAGCCACAAACGGCAGGAAGGAAGGAGGAAGAAAAACCAGAGAAGCCCACTAATGTCTAAGTGGATTGCATGTCACCAGGAAGAAGTGCACAAAGGAGAGAACAGAGACAAAAGAGGCGGGAGAGAATCAACTCACTCCAGGCAACATCCCCAGAAAGGAAGTCATAGTAAAGCTTTTCTCAAACAAATGGACTTCTCAGGAGTTGTTCTAAGTCAGTAAATCAGTTTGTTATTGTATCCCCTACACATAGATACAATCCAGCACAAGCAGAGGCCAATTCCCGCTTCAAATATAGGGCCTGGCTCCCTATTCGATACTGCTTGGCAGATTCCCCTAAAAATCTTGCTCATCTCCCCCAAACTGCATCCCTTTTCTCCACATCCCAGCTCCTTCCTTTTTCCTTCCCCCTTCCTCCATCCTAATATTCATTGGTTTGAGAACCTAACTCTTTTCCAGGTAAATTATATTGCCTCAAGACACCATGTTTTTTCAGGTCAATTGGACAGAAAAATGCAACCGGTGCTGAGAGATCAAAGATTAATTACCATTTAACTGGCAGCATTCTGGTCTCTCAATAATGCTCCAGTTGAAAACTCAGATGATTGACCCTGCTCCTACAGAATATGGCAGGTTTCTACACACTTACTAAGTAAGTCACTTGGTGCCTCAATCATTAGAGGTATTTCACACAAGAGATTACAGTGGGTTTCTCCCAAAACCAATATCTCTAATATTGTTATTTCAAATTATAAGACCTGAACCAACAGTAAAAAATTGGGAATTACATTATCTACCTTTAGAATTTTTTTAATGATGTCTGAGTTGAGGCAAAAGAAAAACACATTAGGAATTGACAAGGATATGTGAAGTCACTGAAGTTCTGATGGAAGGCAAGAACAGGATCCTGGGCAATACCATGGGGTAGCCCTTTGGCATCCTTTTGCTTAGGAAACGTCAACAAGTGGCTATGTTGCAACATTCCCTTCATACCATCCATTCCCACAGCTACAACAAAGAAAACTTAAATGCGAACAGAGGTAAATGGGAGCAAGTGGTTGAGCAAACTTGAGTACTATAAGCATGCACTAGCGTTAAATTGTTTGAACATACAGCCAAGAATACATGTAGGCTGCACATTTGATACCTTAACAGGTTTCTGATACCTGAACAGGTTCCTATTATCCTCCTGACAAGGAGGATAATAGACAAATGTTTATTGTAGAATATGTTTCTAAAGGTAACTTTGTAGGGAACTGAGCCAAATTTACAAAAAATAAGATCCACTCCCCAATTGATAAATGGTCAAAGGATATGGACAGGCAGTTTTTGGAAGAAGAAATCAAAGCTATCAATAGTCATATGAGAAAATATTCTAAATCACTAATAATTAGAGAAATGTAAATTAAAACAACTCTGAGGTATTGCCTCAAAGCTATCATCAGATTGGCTAACATGATAGAAAAGGAAAATGACAAATGCTAGAGGAGATATGGGAAAATAGGTACACTAGTGCACCATTGGTGGAGTTATAAACAAGTTCAAACTTTTCTGGAGAGCAACTTGGAATGATGCTCAAAGAGCTATAAAACCATACATAGCCTTTGACCCAGCAATACTGTGACTAGGTCTATATTCTAAAGAGATCAAAGAAAAAGGAAAAGGACCCATGTTTACAAAAATATTTATAGCAGTTCTTTTGGTGGCAGTAATGAATTGGAAAATGATGCCCCTCATTTGAGGAATGGCTGAACAAGTTATGGAATATGATCTTGATGCAACACTATTGTGCTATGAAAAATGATAAGCAGGAGGGTTGCAAAAACCTGGACTTACATGAAGTGATGCAAAATGAAGTGAGCAGAACCAAGAGAACATCGTACATAATAACAGCAATTTTGTATGATGATCAATTGCAAATGACTTAGATATTGTCAGTAAAACAATGGTCTAAGACAATTCCCAGAGACTTGTGTTGAAACATAAACTAACTGATAAACTCTGAGTGCAAAGTGAAGTATAATGTTTTTCATTTTCTTGATTTTTCTTGCTTTTTTTTGAGACATGGTTAATACAGAAGTATGTTTTGCATGACTTCATAGATATAATTGGTATCCTATTGCCTGCCTTCTCAATAAGTGGGAGAGGTCCTAGAGGAAGTGAAAGAATTTGGAAATTAAACTTTTCAAAAATGAAGGTTTAAAAAAAGATAAAGGTCACTATAACCATATTCTTAAGTATGTCTGTACAAGTATGCTTATTTGCATGGGACAGACACTGGCTTTATATTAGTACTTATCCCCAAACCTATCAGGTATGTTTCAGGCTTAGCTTTCTGTTACAAGAGGAAGTAGGAAGTTCTTTCCAGTATGTTCAGAGTTTAGCCAGCTGCTTCTCATATTGATTTGCCTGTTTCTGCAGCCCTGACCTGACTTTACATAGCACATAGTTGACAGAATAGGTAGTAGCAGCAATTATTCAGAAGAAAACGTAGCTTTGCTCTTGCTAGAAGGCGTGTTGGATAGTAAACCTAGGTTACTCAGAGAAGCATCAATTGAGTGGATAATTGCAGGGAGGAAAGTCATAACGCCCTAGGTAGAAATTAACGAAGTAGCTCTGTCTAATGGTGGGTATGGACTATTGCGAGACATCAGAATGCCCAGATTGTGACTTTGCCATTGATTTGTTGTGTGTAGGGATGGAGAGGAGGGGGCAGGAGGGAATATAATTTCCCTGCTCTCTGTATCCCTCCTTACAATAATCCAGCAATAATTTTCTTCTATCTAACTCATTTAAAGATGAATGAAATATTACCTTTAAATGTACTATAGAAATCCATTTGGAGTCCAGGAATGGCCCTCTTTTTGCAAATCTGGTATGTGACTAGCTGGACTGGCATAAATAAACTGTTAGATGATTATTGGCTTTCCAAAAAAGACTTTATTATATACAAAAGAGTTGCTGATAGATTCCTTTCATTTCTTTAAGGATATTTATATTTTTATCTGATTTAGTGAAATTTATATTCCCACATAATTGTTTAACCAACAGATATTACTAATAATGATTTGTTACAAAATTCTTAGGTGAGACCTTGACAGAGATATGTTGTTATTCTTGCCCTATAGAAGAGTTCAAGATCAGATGACTTGGTTTGTATCTTCCATTCACAATTTTAGCCATGAGATTTAGGGTCACCTTCTGGCCCAACCTGGGATATAAAATGTATGTCATAACACCTCAACTCAAGCTCAGAGTTCTACATGTACTCTTTTCACCATTAAAACACAGGTACATGCGCCATCCCTATAACATGTACGAAACACATGGGAGTTACCATTAATACAATGCAATGGGAGGTGAAGCCTTTTCCCATAATCCTGGGGGGATGCCCTACCACAATGAACTGCTTTCGTGTCCTGTAAACTCTCCCATACCAACATCAATCATACATAGAAAATGGTCCCTTTGTCCCCAAAGAATATACATGAAGAAGTTTTATAGTATGTTTTATATGCATGCAAATAACAAAGCTTGTCTTCCCCTTTCTACCTTCTTTTGAGATTGGTACCTACAGGAAAATGTTATGTCTTATGTGTGTGTATATGTATATATGTATATGTGTATATATGGGTGTATATATGTATGTATATATACACCCATATATACATATACACACATACAAATGGGTGTGTCATGATGTCATGTTAACCTAGAGCATTATACAAGATAGTTTCCAGAGTTGAAGAGAGGGTTAGATGAGTGGGCTGATCAAAGAAGCCCAAAGATTTGAATACATTCCATAAGGCTTCTTAAAACAGATATATTTCACAGGGTCTATGATCCCTGACTACCACTGCTTTTATCAATGAAAACAGGCTCCATAAGATGTGTTCTATACCAAAGGCCTCCCCAATTCTAATAAATGACATTTCTCATAAACTTGGACCTTATAGTTCTATTGCAACAACCATTTGATTTTCCAATTCAAGTTTTCCTGACTCAGAACTTGCTGAAAACTTCTCTTTTTAAACCCAAGTTTCCCAGATTTACACTGGCCCAAATGCAGGAACGGGCTTCTTAACCTCGTTTTGGCACTCTGGTGAAACATCTGGACCCCTGCTCAGAAAAGTGTTTTAAGTGCATAAAATAAAAATACATAGAATTGCCAAGGAAACCAATTATATTGAAATACAGTTATCTAGCTAGCTTTTAAAAAAAATAAGTTCCTGGATCCCAGGTTAGGAGTTTCCAGTCCTGAAATTCTATGATCATATGAGTGTTTCTAAAAAGACTCAGCTATGGCTGCCTGCTTAAACCTATATAAGAATGAAAATAATTATACTGTTTTCTTTGGGGGAGAATTCATCTGTCCAACCTCACACTTTGTCTGAAAACCACACAACTAGAAACCAAGAGTTTGACCTGAAAGGAAGTAAAAATGCAAATGCTATCTTAAAAATGTGGGCAGAGAGTAATTAGTTCTCTTAATGTTCCTGCTTTCAAAATTCCTACTAGGCTGCCTCACACATTTGATTTGATATATACTGGATACATGGATCTGTTAGCTAAAAATCCAAAGCTTTGAAGTAGGTGTTCTTAGTAGCATACTTCCCACATAGTAGGGTAATTCATCCTTTAAAAACGTGCTCTTGGGAGAAACTGGATTTGATAAAGCTGTCCTCCAAAAAAAGGCTGTGTGTTTTTAAAAAATCACTGAGAGTGGAAAAAGAGAGGGGAGGAACATGCAAATCATCTCCAGCCCAACATTAACACAGCATTCAAACTGCACATTTGAAATATTGTCAGGGAATTAAGCCAGGAAGGTTCTCATAGCAACATTAACTCACCCACATCACCCACATTCAGTTCTTTGCATTAGTAGGTAGCTTGGAAGAAAGCACCCCAGCATACTAGGCTACACTTTGGCTTTCACGCAGGGTTTGATTTCTTAGGAAAAGTGGATACATTATAGAATCTACCCACTACTCCCACCCCCATTTTCCCTGCAGGTTAGGAATAAAATCTTCTTGAGGGTAGGGCCTGTCTTATTTTTGTCTCCATACCCTTAGTTCCTTGCATAGTACTTATCACATAATAAGTGATTTATAAACGCTTCTTTAATTGAATTAGGAGAGAAGAAATGAAAAGAAAAACAGGGGGAGAAATGGTGCCTTTTTGAAAGCAAACAGTCAAATTCAGCCTCTACCATAGTTCACTGTCAGTCTATTAATAGACAGTCAGAGGTATTTAAAAAAGAATGGGGGAGGTCTTTTTCTATGTGTTTCTTGGTAAATGACTTAGGGACATAACTGAGTTTCTGACAACAGTCTCTTCAATAAGTATGCTGATGACAGGGGCCAACCTTCTGGGCCAAAGCCTGTTGCTGCAACATCCATACAAAGATCCCCTCATATCTTACAGCCAACGTAGGAAGCAACAATGGTTTTTTAAAGGTGTTTGCTATACAAGGTAAAGGACCTGGAGCACACTCATAATTATCCTTTTGCTCTGCATGGTCCAGCCCCTACCTCCTGAAATGCAAGAAAGCAACCAAGTCATCTTCCATGCAGGCCACTTTAACCCCTACCACACACCCAGCCCTGAATGGAGTCCCAGGAAGCCATTTACTCTCGGCCAACCATTTCACCCATGTGCCTTACACAGCTGGCAATGATGACCCAGGTCACATCTCCCCTATAAGATGATTGGATTTCACATGTCACCAGCATGCTGAGAACTGCAGGAGGAACTTCCTTTGGCAGGTAGTATGGAGGAGAACATGATGCCAGAGGTTAAAAAAGAGCCTTTGGGGCCTGGGGATGGGCCAGCCCAAAGCCTCTGGCAGTCATCAGCCTGTTTGTAAGTTGCCCAGAAACCCCTGGTCTCGGGAAGTGAAATCCACACTCACTGTTGTAGCTGCTGGTGCTGCTAGCCTCTGCCGCTGCCACGCTGTGCTGAACTGCCCCTTCCGGCTTGGCCCTTCCTGACAGTGAATGGGAGAAGAGAATGGGGTGGAGGAAAAGAGAAGAGAAGGGAAGTGGGGAAAGGAAGGAAGCATGGGAGGATGAAAGAAGGGAGAAGAAGGGAGAGGGTGGGTCTTTAACTGAACAGTATGCCTTACGCTGTCCACAACATCCTCATAGCTCTCTAATGCCGCCAGTAAGCACATATGTTAAAATACCTTCTAACAAGGAAGTGCTCACCACAGAGCCTAAGTTTCTCAGCTCAGGTTATTGGTCAGAGATTCTCCCCCTTCACCCACCATGACTGGGTAGACATGGAATTCTACCATTTCCAGACCACACTCTATTCTTATTGAGCTATTTAGCAGGCAACTGATAGTGCAGGAGCCAATGCCCCCCACTGGTTTAGTTATCTCCAGGATCCAATTGGCCACTTTCAAAAAACATGACCTTCCTCCTAATAAGGGGCCTCTCTGCCAGGCCAGCCAGTTCCACTAAAAGGAAGCTGGTTTCATTGAAGCCTTTGGCAGAAGTCCCCAGTCCCTTGGGTAAAAGAATTTTACAGTTACATTGAGGCAGCATTTATCCTCATCTCCCCCTGGATTTTACCCTCTAAATTCATCAGAGTGCAAAGAAGGCATTGTTTTTCCTGGTCAGTTTACCCATTCTGATAATGGTGCTGGGCTAACTTTAAGGAGTTCGCACTGAGGAGACAAAAAAGATCCTGTTCATTTTCTTTGCAAAGACAGGCAAAATGGCTATGTTAAGTTCCACTGTTTTTTTGGGAAAAGAGAGGGAGTAGACATTCTTCTGGAAAGTGAACTCCTGAGCTAAGGCTCTTCTGAGGGGATGGTCTATAAAGCTGTTTTCAGGTAGGTTTAATAGGTGACTTTTATTAAATACATATATAGATTCTGGATATTATACAGAAGATATAACCTCGACCTTCTCAATCTACTTGGGGAGACAGAAGACTCACATGGGAAATAACAGAAGTACATTTTTTATGAAGCAATGTATAAACCAATTCAAATTAGTATAGTATTAGTAGAGAACTGATGGGATGCTGAGCAGATGGGGTTAATTAGATGGGGTTAATCAAAGAGACTTCCTGGCCAAAGGGAGAGTTGTGAGTTTTGTGCTGGCTTAGGGAAGACAGAGAGAAAGGAGATGACAAAGGAAGGAAAACACAGTTGAAAAGGCACTAAGGTGGGAACATGTAAATTATATGTAAGGGAAAATGAAGTCATGAGGTAGGGATGGTAAGCAAATTAGTTTGACTGAAAAGGTAGTTCTCCTAGGAAGTAGGAAAACAAATTGACAGAATGGTAGAAAGTCTTAAAGACCAGGATCAGGTGTTCAATGACAGGCAACCATAAGTCACTGAAAGCTCTGAAACAGATAATGAATATAAAGGAAACTTGCCTGAGAATGAAGTTGACTGTGAAGAGAACTTGAAACTAGAGAATATAAAAGTAAAGAGAATAGCTAGGAGACTATTACAGCAACCCAGGTGTGGGATGATGAAGGCATGGACTAGGCCAGTGGCTGCAGAAATAGAAAGGGAGGAGCAAAAGTGAGATTGAGGAATTGGCCAGGGATTGTACGTGGGTGGTGGAAAAAGAAGGGATCCAAATGACTCTAACCAAGGTCATAAGCCTTGGAGTGAAAGAGAATGGAAGTGTTTGATAGGAATGGCTAAGTTGGGGAGGGATGCCTATGTCAAGGGAAGGAAGATGAGTTTGAATTTCAGCATGTTAAATTGCAGGTGCTTGTGGAATAACCCAGTGGAGATCTTTATTGGCAGCTAAAAAAGGGAGGCTGGAGGTACAGAATTTGGAATCAACTCCCCAAAGATATATGTAGACACAGAAGAACAGAGCCCTTAACCATGAGTGGGAGAAAAAGGAAGAGCTAGAAAAAGAAACAAAACAAACAAAAATGCCTTTTAAAAATATAGGGAAATGGCACAGAGATCAAAGAGGAGGAATTTAAGGAAGGGATTTTTTTAAAGGGTAGTTATCTAGATGACCTCAGAGTTCCATAACTTCTAAATCATTCAGTCAAAAGTTCAAGGAGAATTCCAATTGAGTAAAGACTATTTGATCTGGCTATCTGTGGATTATTGATAATCTTAGAGAAAGCAATTTCAGTGTGGTAAACAGAAGCAAAACCAGATTTTTGAAGAGTATTACAGCGTAAGCTGCTGTCAAGTGATTAGAGGTAGTGGATATCAGAGACTATTTCTTCCTTAAGGTTAGTTAAAAGAGGGAATAGAGTCATGTGAAGATATTTTTAATATAGAGAAGAATGACAATTTTTAAAGGGAGAAGGCCAGTGGAGAGGGAGAGATTTAAACAGGTTTGCTGGAGCCAAGTCAAACCCATGAGATCCAATTGTTAAATTTTCAGTGTATTTATGCCTCAGAAGTCAACAAATGCAACAACCTGGGTGTACTTTATAGTTGTATTGATTATCTAGACTTTAAAAAGTGATGAAGAAAATGTTAATAATACAATTTAAACTTAAAAGTATGCCATGTGTATAATTTTTTTCTCAGAGAGCTGGTTGTTAAACATCCAGCAGCACACCCCTAGATTTAAGGATGCTAGTGAAAAAGAAAACCAGTCACAGAGAAAGATGATCATAGTGCAGCAAGAGATGAGGTCCAGAGAAAGGGGAAGGGGGGGTGGGGGGGGAAGGAAATCTATTCTTCTGATAGTTCAAAGACAGGTGAGAAGATACAGAAACATGGATTTGTTGAGATGGAATGGGGAATAGTTGGGAAATCTTGCTTGATGTTTCATACTTCTAGTTAAATGTGCCTAGCACAGTGATTTGCATGAAATAATAACAACTTAGATATGTAAAATTTTCATAGCACTCATTCTATACATAGTATACATTATAGAATGATAAATTCTACATTGCCTTACATGTGGATTGAAAGTGACTCAAATGTCACTAAGGCTGATGCCCTGATTTAATCAATGAGTTAATTGTGACCTGGAGATATATAATGATTTGCCCAAGATCACTAAGCTAGTTAGAGAGAGAGAGTCAAGAATAGATCAAGGCCTCTTGACTGTCATAGTTCAATACCTTGTACTTGATTGTCACAAAAATCCTTTGAGGTTGACAGGGCCTGTTCTGTCACAGGAGGGTGTTGGAGCTAACCTGAACTGGCTCACAAGAGACCACTGGTAAATTTTCAGTGTGAGCATTTACACCATGGAAATCATCAAATGCTATAAAATTAGATCTTGATGTATTATTTTGTTGATTGTCTAGACTTAAGAAAGTGATGGTGAAAAGGTTAATAATGAAGATTAAACTTTAAAGTATGCCATACATTTTTTTCCTTCTGTGAGGGGAAGCCAGTTGTTAAACGTTCACCAGCACATTTCTGGTTATATCTTAATTTTACAGATAAAGGAAACTGAAGCTCAGAGAGATTAAATGAGTTATCCAAGGCTACACATCTATTAATTTGAGTAACTATGGTCTTCTGACTAAAAGGCCAATGTTCTTTTGGCACAATTAACCAGTGCAAATTAGTAAAGTATTGGAATGATGCTGAACAGAGAAATGAATTTTTTTTTCTCTTTAGTTATAAGGAAGGATTTCTGTGGGAAAGAATTTGGGGAAAGAGTGGAGAAAGAACTAAGAGGTTGAGAAGAGGAGTTAAAAGCCATAAAAGGGAATGTGAGACAGGGACAAATTATGGAGTAGCAGTAGCATTGTTTTGAAAAAGGAATGGTGGAGTTTTGGGCTAGAATGTATGAATCTATGGTTGGTCAAGTTGCTATTGTTCTAGAACAGGGGTGGGGAACTTGCAGCCTACAGGCCACATGTGGCCTTCTAGGTCCTTGGGTGTGGCCTTTTGACTTTTATTAAGGGGATTTGTTCTGTGAAGTTCTGATTCAGTAAAAGGGCTTCACTTGAGGACCTAGAGGGCCACATGTGGCCTTGAGGATGCAGGTTCCCTACCCTTGTTCTAGAACTTCCTCTTATAAACAACACCGTGGAATGGATACACAATAAGAGATAAGCAGACAATGGCATTGATCCAGGGCTGGGAGTTGGTGAATTGGGAACAACAGAAGGAAAGGAAAGGAAGGGGAATTCAGGGTTCTGGAGCAGATGTCCAAGTTACCAGAGGTGTTCAGGATGACAAAAAATGGGACAATTGTTTGTTGACAGTAGATGTTGTCAATAGACTTTAGGTCACAGTGAGGATGAGAGCAGGTTAGAAAAAAGGGAGAAGCAGTAGATGTTACTAAAAAGGAGGCTGTGGTCTCAGAGGGCAAGAAATGCAGTGGTGTTCTTGTAAAGATGGTCAGTGATAATGTGGTAAGTAGCATAACCATGTTGATGAATGATTGTCATAAGGTGAAGTTGGAGGTCAACAGGAAAAAGAAAGCATGAATCCAGCTCTAGATAGACATGCTTTTCCAGGATGATGGCTTCTGTGTTATGTTGGTGTAACAAATTAGCTGGGTAACTAAATCAGTTTCGTTAATCATAGGGGAGGGAGAATTTATGTCTGCATGTCCCCAACCAATAGGGTAGTGAGCCACATAGGGCTATATGAAATTCTATGTATTTCCCAGAGGTCTAGAATATTAAAGTTCTCACTGTTGGACCATGAACTATAGACAAGTAGAGGCGAAAAATACATCTAAGTGTTTCTTTTTTATGGAAAAAATTGTCTACTGAAATATGAGACATCACTAGGTTCTAGGTGAATTATGAATGTGTATGTCCATGCTTTCCTAGATCAAACATAGGCAAAACCTAGGATGAAAATCACTCTCAGGTGACCAAAATAACAATCCCAAAAATTAAAGACAAAGCATAGCCTAGCGGTAAAAATCCGTGTAAATCGGATGCAGAAACAGTGACAGTTTGTTTGAAAGGAGAAGCCAAGGTGATGGCATGCCCTGTCTATAAAACTTTCTCTTCGATTTGATTTGTCATTAAAGTCTAGAGAAGTATCAGAGAAAGTCACATATAAATATGCTGAAAGGAGGATCTAGTCGCATGTTTCTGATTTTTCCATTGTGATTAAACAATTCACACCAAAAAGTGAAATGGGTCAGTTAAAGAAGCAGCTGCTAGCAAAGAAGTGAAGCAGCTACCTGCCTCTCTAGGCTATCTGGGTGGCTTTTGAGAATAGGCATATTTCCTCTCTGGGATATGTTTCATCTGGGTCTTGTTCTTCACCATGATCTTTTGGAACCTTCCCAACAACTTACTGATTGTTTTTATATCTCCCTTCCTTGATCATCTCTCATCTCTGGCCTTGGTAACTGATTTACTGGGTAATTCAACTAAGGAGTTTCAGTTCCAAATAAAAAAAGACTTCTAAGCAGGAAGGGAATTGGTAGCTATATACACTAGATTCAGTCTCATCTAAGACTATCTTTTTATTCAGTCCCTCCCAGATCTATAGTCTTGGAGGTATATGATGAATAGCCTATGAAAAGACAATCTCAATGAAGAAAGAACACCATGACTTAAACCACATGGATTCTAGACCTAGAAGAAAAAAAAAAAAAGAACAACTATCATCTGCCTCTGAACCTGATCCTCCAATGATGTCTCATTTGAACAATATATACCTGTTATATTATAGGATCAGGTGTCATAATTTAAGAGCTATAAGTGACCTTTGAGGTCATTATTTCACAGCTGAGGATATCAATGCCCAGAGAGGTTAGACCTTCCCAAGATCACATAGGTATAAAGGGACAGAATCAGGATTCTGACCCCAAATTCAGCATACTTTCACTTGTCCTATCATCAATTTCATTGCTTTTTTCTCCTGAGGAAATGCAGAACCACTCCAGCTAGTCCAGGTTGAAAATTTGCCAAAAGAAATTCAAGAACAGTACAATGAATGGGGTGGAATAAGAAATTCTTGGTGCCAAGAAAACAAGGTGGAGAAAGAAGAAGAAAAATCATTTTTTTCCAGCTGTGAACAAGACCAAATCTCACCACTGCTACGGAACAAAGCAGAGTGAACATCAGAACACTGACAAAAGTAGTTTTATCCTGACTAGTAGAAAGCTATGAGGCAACAGCTGAGAATTCTGTGGCCACCTTGGAGGAGCAAGGGTTGACAAGTACGGACATAAGAGTTAGCAAAAGTAGAATAGAACTCTTACCCACCCCAGGTATTAATGAAGCTGGTCAAGGCCATTATGGTAATAGCTCAGTATGAGAGAGGAAATGGTGCCCCTTGCAGCTTCCACAAGAAATATGACATTGGAAAATTGAGGGGAGGGCACTACCCTCTTCAAAACAACCAATTAAATACTCTGATTTCATGAGGCAAATCAAACAAAATCAAGAAATGCTTATTTAAATTACAGTCCATCCTTTCAGTATAGATTAAAGGACAGAATGGTAATAGGTGCTGGGTTTAATCCAGTTTTATCTCTACCCTTGGTTTTTACCTTCAAGGCCCCAGAAATAACCTTGAATTTACCTTTTAGGAATGAACTATCAACATGAAGCAAATCAAACCAGTCACCAGGTACTAGAGAAATTTGCTCTAACTCTGGGAACCATTGACTATTTCAGAATTCATAATCTAAAATTATGTAAGTTGGGGCCATATTTGATTATTTGTTTGCTTGGATCTTTACCTATAATTTCACAAATATAATAAACTCCCAGTACAGAGATTCTCTCTACCAATGCAAATAAACAACTCATCAATAACTTAGGGACTTGCCCATGATCATGAGGCTAGTATGTCAGAAGCAAGACTTGAATCCAGGTCTTTCTGACATCAAGGCCAGCTCTCTATCCACCATGCCATGTTGGCTCTCTGCACCACTGGCCATGGTGAATAGAAAAATGAAAAATCCAGCCCTTAGCAGACCCTCTTTATTTACTCTCTCCTTGGCCTGTACCCCAGCAACCCTTTCTTACCCACTGCAGGGATATGTCTTCAAACAATAGTCAACAGATGTCTTAGCAAAAATAAAACTGCTTTCATTTTCCTAAGAGATTACAAATAAACACTATCAGATTGACTGCACTTCTCTAGTTGGACAAGCATCACAGAGATTCACAGAAAAAGAAGGGACCTCAGAGTACTACTAGGTCAATCCATTTCTGGAGAAGAATCCCTTCTCTAACACACTCAGCAAGCCATCATCCAGAGTTTACCCTAAGACATCCTGTGAAAGGGACCCCCATTGCCTCCCAAGGCAGTCCATTCTACCTAATCAGGAGTGTGCTAACAAATATTGAAGAACCAACTCTCAGAAAAAAAATGTACTCACGACACATGAGTTTAATCTTCATTATTAACATTTTCTCCATCACCTTCAATCTAGAGTCCAGACAATCAACTAAATACAACAACAAAATCAGGCTATAATTTATAGGGTTTGCTGACTTCTGAGTTGTAAATGCTCCCAACGAAAATTTAACAATTGGCTCTCACCAGCCAGTATGATTCTAGTGCATTCCTAGCCCTAATGGTTACTTCTTTGCAACTTCTACCCATTTCTCTTAGTTCTATATCCCACATCTTCATTTTTCAGTATCATAACCTCATGAGAAATATCCAACCTGTTAACTAAACATAGTTAAGGACCTTTACATATGGTTATTTTATGGGGTAGTTCATGGGAATCCCGTTAGTCTTTGTTTTCTTGTCAGGTTCTACTAGCCTGGTTGGAGTAACTATTCCTTCCTTCTACAACCCTCTCTTCTCATTCCTTGTGGTTGGGTTCAGAATCCAATATCACCACTTGTTCTTACTGCCCCCATTATCCCTACCCCAATCCTTTTGGATATCACTGATTCTGGTAATGAAATTAAAAAAATAATACTAATAACTTCCTTCTTTAACTATAGCCCTAACCCCATCTTTTCCTTCTTTTCTTCCTCATATTCTTCATATTAAATTGCAGGCTGAGTTCAAAGGCATTGGCTTTAAAAACAGATCAGAAGAGAGGAACAATTCTCAAAACAGGAATAAGTCAGGGGGTTATTATGTTCGCTCCACATGCAAATACCTTAATTACTGCTGGTAAGAAAGATATTTGTATGGAAATTTATGTAACTTTATACGTTATCTTTGCAGTTTGTCTTTTAGAATAAAAAGGCCTCTCACACAGAAAATAAAACTCAAATTATTAAACAGATACTACTATCAACTTAAGTAAGAGAACTGCCATACCAAGCTGGAAATAGAAAATAATTCCCTTCCCTGGCTCCCAATCTACCATCTTCATCAACACCTCCTTTCTTCTACAACCCTCTCCTCTCTTTCCTTGTGGTTGGGTTTATAACCTAATATCATCACTTGTACCACTTCCCTGTTCCCACTACCCCTACTCCAATCAATCCCTTTGGATATCTCTGATACCATATCAAGTCTATTATCAATCCGTTATCATCTTCTGTGTTCGAATAACTCTCTCCATGGACCTAATGTTGACAAAGGACAGTACTACACTCACCCATGGACCTCCCTCACTAATTTATTAGATCATCATATTTCCAAATCACAGAAAGTCATGGACAAGCTAAATGGGAGAAAAGATAAGTTTCTCAGAAGAATTCCTTGAGGGTTGGGACTATTTAATTTTTGTGTCTGCATATATGGCACCTACCACAGTACCTGACACATAGCAAGTATTTAATAAATGCTTTGTTGAATGACTCATTAATTAAGAGAAGAAATTGCTCTAGAAAAGAAGATTACCATCTCCAGAAGAAGATAACAGTTTATTCCAAGACTCAACTCTTCAAGAAAGTTCCTACTAGATGAGCCGAAGGAAAGCAGGAAAGAGTAGGAAGAACTTTGTGAAACACAAAGTGCTCATATTTGTTTCTTTGTTATTTCTTTAAGCATTTTCCTGAATTTGTTCAATTCAGCAAACACTTATTAGGTACCTATTGTGTGTAAGATTTTATTGATGTAAAGTAAAAAATGAAAAAAAAAACCCTTCCCCTTAAAGAACCAATGACTCCTTATACCACAAACACTCTCCATCTCTCTTAAGGAGGAAAGAGAAAGTAGCTTTATTTTACAATAAGGATTTAAGTTAGACATTACTGTGAACTCACAATGAATAAAAAGGTGCTATATCTTGAATGTAACAATTGAAGAACCTGCGAAATGCCTATCCCTTGAGATGTCTGGGAATAAAACAAGCAAACCATCTGTCTGAGATAATTTGAGTACGGTCCTGCCTGAGGTCAGTAAGGGTGAATTGGATGACATTTTAAGATTCTTCCCAACTTCATGCTTCTTTAAAATTGAATGATCTGGCATTTCTTTGACTGTTTCTGCCACTCCTGGGATATAGTGGCCTGATATTCAACCAGAAAAACCCACGCTGACCCTAAACCTTACTGTTTTTCCTATTCAAGGTCACAGAGCCATACAGCAAAAGTTTCCAACACCCTGGTCCTGGACCATAACTAATCCTTCTGAGCTCCCACTCATTGCCTGGAATGCCCACCCTGATATCTGAAACAGAAGTACATGGAGTTCCTGGGAATTACTAAAGGAAGCCACCAATCTCTTCGTGAGAAGTATGAGAAGGATGAGGTTGAAAGAAGGGAGCAGAGATCCATACATTTTAATCTTGCATTTATACATACTGGTTTAGACACAGGTCTGGCTACATTAGTCTGTCCTAAGACACAGGCCTGGCCATGTCATTCTCCTGCTCAAAAATATAACCATAACTCCAAAGCTCTCATGACCTACAGGTGAAATACAAATCCTTAAGGCTGGTATTGAAGTCCCTCCATGACCTGGTTCCAATTTACTTTCCTAGTCTTATTTCAAATAATTCTCTATTCTACATTCCAGTCAAACTGGACTCTGAGCTATTCTCCCCAACTCAAGATGGCATCTTGTACTTCTCTACAGGTTGTCCCACCCCGACCTCATGCTGGAAATGCAGTCTCTCCTCTTCTCTGCCTCTCAGAAGATATGTCTCTTTTAAAGCCTTAAATACAGGGTTGTTTCTTCTGTGAACTATTCTCTGATCCCCATCCCCAAATTGTCAGTGTTTTCTTCCTCCAAAAATGTCTGCATTCTACTTATCTGTGTACATGTTGTAGCTCTCCAATTAAATAAGAGTTCATTGAAGTTAGAGACTTTTTTGCCATTTTTGTTTTCATATCACTGGTCCTTAACACAATCTTTTAATAAAAGGTTTACTAAATGGAATTGAATTTTGTAGGGAGACATGTCTTTGAGGCAGGAAAAGGGGAAACCATAAGACGTATCCCAACTCTAATGCATTCTTCCCTGAAAATGAAAGTTTAATTATGTGAAGCAGAAACTTTCCCATCCTCATCTTTTGAACATTCTTCTTGCTTATCTCCAGATTTGGCATAGACATAGATAGCACAGGATGGCTCCCATGTCTAGAACGCTCTCCCTCTACTCTTGGGAACCACTAACTAGCTTGTTTTCATTCTTCCAGTT
This sequence comes from Trichosurus vulpecula, assembly GCF_011100635.1. Taxonomy (NCBI): domain Eukaryota; kingdom Metazoa; phylum Chordata; class Mammalia; order Diprotodontia; family Phalangeridae; genus Trichosurus; species Trichosurus vulpecula. Next base: position 125,441,435 of record NC_050580.1, on the reverse strand, counting down.
CTGAATGCTTGCTCCTATAAAATTACTTCATATTTACCTTTTATAGCTTTTGTACCTGCTTATCTGAGTATATATTGTTTCCCCCCCAGTAGAATGCAAGCTCTTTGAAGGAAAGAACTGCTTGGTTTTTTTGTTTTAATATTCCCACAGTCTAGCAAAGTGCCTGGTACCCCTTTTTGGGGGGGGATGTGGGGGAGGGGTCATAACCTGTGATTTCAATGATGTGGAGTATTTTCAAATGAGACAACACCTTCTACCAATGCATTTTAGCAAATATTCCGTAATTTAATTTAAGAGTGAGTCTTAGAGAGTTTCTTAGAGGTATTGTTTAGGTTGACTTGCCCAGTGTCCAAGTCTGTATGTGTCAGAGGTGAATAAAACTGAACCCAGCACCTCCTGACTCAGAATCTCAAACTCTGGTAACAGAATTACCTTGCCTGAACAGCTTGCTGACTTGGGTATCAGCTCTAAACCCCAGGCTTCCCAGCAAACTTACTCAGATTTTGGTCTCCCTCTTCTAGAAGCCCCACAGCCAACTGCCCCAGAAACACCAGGCATCCCTTAGTACTGCAGAGATTTCTTGAATGGCAAGTACACCTATTTGTAGGTACTTACAACCCAATGACCAAGACACTCAGCATTATCAGACAGGGATTGCTATTGTAAACGGATAGATCAATAATCTACAAAGTGAAGTACGTAAGGTAATACTTAGAGAGCGAAGAAATAAAACATTAAAACTTTTAAAAAACCAAAAAACAAAAAGAAAGATTAGACAGGGATATGAGAAGGAAAAAAACAAAGAACAAAGCTCGAATTTGTGGCCAAAACTATGTTGCAAAATACAAGGCTTGTTAGCAAGCCAGCATATTACTATAACTGTCATTGTTATTCTGGACCACTGCCCGAAGTTTTAACAGGAAACCCAACTGAACAAGAACAATAAAATCCATAAAATTCAACCACGTAGAGCTAGAAGGAACCTAGAGTCTGTCTAAGCCAATCTTCTCATTTTAGAGATGATAATAAATGCTTTGTCCATGGCTACACAACTAGTTATTAGCAGACAGAACTCGAATCCCAGTCTTCTATTCTAGTGTTTTTTCACAAGCAGGTTGAGGTCAAGCTCCTGAGGATCCTTCCTATACCATACCCTAGTCAATACACTAGTCTACCCCCAAAAAAATTCTTCAAAATTAAATGAAACTTTAAAAAAATCATCTCCATCCCAAGTCCTACTTTATGAGTGAAATCATGTTTTGTTTCAACTTTTAGCTCACATTTCCCACCATTAGCACAGATCCATACACATAATGATTGTTGACATATTCTTCACACTGGTTCCTTGGAGGCATGTTCTTTGGTCTAAGACAATGACTCCCTTCCACCCCTCCTTATATTCTGTTACTACAGCCCATGTAAGGAGAATTCCTTCACCATCATGCAACCTGTCACTGAATAGAAACAAACCCCATCTCCATGAATAAGAATTGGAAATCAAAAGAAGTGGGAGCTGAACTGAAAGTGGAGTAGAGGAAACAGTTTAGTAGGAAGAATTAAGATAATTATCGTTCTAGGAGAAAATGCCAGGAAACCATGCACCAGTTAAAGTGTCCCGAAAAGGGCTGCTTTCAGGAGAACCATTTCAAAGAGGGATACAGATATGGAGGTAGGATGGGAATGGGATACTAAACCTCAGTCGTTTCATTTAGTAGAGACTGACATGGATGAATCTGCTTAAAACAGAAGACTAAGTTCTCATTTTCATAAGCAGATAAGAAGAAGCCAGGAGCTTAAAACTCAGAGGCCTGGCTAGGACCTTCACCCTATCAGGTAGGCTGTCCAGTACCCAACTCAGTCTTATGCCTACATTTCCCTAGGTTGCTGATTCTCTCTCTCTCTCTCTCTCTCTCTCTCTCTCTCTCTCTCTCTCTCTCTCTCTCTCTTTCTCTCTGTATACATATAATATATATGTTATACACACACACACACACACACACAACCCACTGTCCAGTAATTTTTGAATTGTAGCAGGTTAAAACTGGAAGGGATGTTAGTAATCATGAATTCAGCCCCCCATTTTACAAATGAGAAAATTGAGATAAAGAGAGGTTCTAACTTATCTATGATGTCACATCAGGTCTCCTAATTTCCAGTCCAGTGTTCTTTCTTCTACATCATGCCCCACCAGATCAAAACATTGAAAATTGCATATATCTGCAAACCCACTGGTATTTTTCCATTTTAGAAATAGGTTGGAGTGCCATTTTTTGACATTCATCCTGCCATCTCTTGTTGCACCTTAATGGGTTTCAACACCTAAGTTTGTTTTTCCTTTGTTTCTTTGTTTGTTTTCCAAACTCCCCCCTCAAGACCTGTTTACTATAACATTCAGACACACAACAGAACCTCTGGATGGGAATGTGGTCATAGTGGCTGCTCTGCATTTGCCTCTCATTTCCTGATTTACAGTATCATTCATCTGTCCTCAGGAACTGACCTGGGATTAAGACTATGTCCAAGGAGCAGGAAAGACAAATTCTTTCTTTGCCAAGTCATTAAGCAACGGGTCCTGGTGCTTCCAATGTTACATTTAGCTGGCCCCTCCCTCACTACACTATACTCCTCACTATTTTTGATTCAAGTTGGGGTATCATATCTTTCTACCTCAAACTGTGAGGGGTGCCAGGTTTTATTAATTACGACCGACATATAGGAAACTGTGCTAACACAAGGTCACCCCTCTGAGAACCATTGACTCCCAACAGGAGACAATAGTCTGAAAGTCATTGTGTTATATCCAGTACAGACAAGATAACCTGATCCTCAGCCAATGATTTAAGCCCCTGATCCTTGGCAGGGCAAAGTAAATTCATGCACCAGGAGAAAGAAAGCAGGTTTCCCAAAGCCCTGAGCTTCTTGCAGTCCTGCCAAACAACCACACAGCAAATACCATCTAGGTTTGGTGTGAATACACTGCTTAACCTCAGCATACCAATGCGGCTGGACACATGTAGAGACAATAACCAGCAATATGTGGCACCTGTCTGCTGGTTCATAAAGTCTTTGACATGACTTAAATGGTCTGATACTGCTCCCCTAGATTCTGCTAACAGGCAAAGCTGCCTTGTTAGTCATCCTTCTTTGGGGGTATTTATCATTCTCAGCTAAAGATCAATGAAGAATCTCTTCTGAGACTTCCAGGTGATTAGCAGAACCCTAAGAGCAACCCCACTAAGCTAGATAACATATCTAATGGGTCTACCTACACATTATCAGACCCAAAATACCGATAAAAAGCAGAGACGGGTAACCTTTACAAAATAGAGCACATACTTCCTGTGCTAACATGATGGAATGTGGAAGGACCCCTCTGAAGCCTTGCCAAATCCCCCTCCAAATAACTAGAAAAGTGACTCAGAATTGATCTAGGAGCAGGGAAGCAGATTACTAGCTTGGCAGGAAAGATCTGTTCTCATTGGGGTAGGAGGGGAGATAGTCCAGTAGCAGCACCACCAGCAGCAGCCAGCCTCACAGCAGGGGGCCTGGAGCAAGGCTCTAAGCCTGGAGCAAACCACAAGAGAGGCCCTGCCCTCTGTAAGCCAGCAGCTCCCTAGGCAAGTAAGCAGTCTGTGTAGCACAGCAAGACCCCACCCCAGTGACCCCACTCCCAGCACCGGCCACCAGTGAGGCTTTTACCCCATTACAGACCAGTAGTGAAGCCTCACCCTGGGACTAGCTAACAGAGAGACCTGACTCCTGGGGCCTACCAGAAGGGAGACCTTGTTTCCATAGCAACTCCGCAGCAGGGCCCCACCCCTGGGGCAGACCACCAATAAGATCTCTCCTCCTGGGCCATAGCAACCTAGCAGCAAGGCCCAACCCTTGCAGTAGGCCAGCAGCTAAACCACACACAAGGGAGGACAACAGGGAGGCCCCACTCCCTAGTACAAGCCAGAAGGGAAGTCTATCCTCCAGAGAAAGCAAGCAGCTAAGCCCTGATGCCCACTGGAAGCCACCAGTAAGACCTGGAGCACTAGTAGATAAAGCTTGGGACAGTGCAGGACCAGAGCCCAATTCTCACATAAAAATATCAAGTCACAAAAAAGGCATAAAAAAGAACAAACAAAAATAAAGAGCTTGACTATAGAAAGTCACTAAGGTGATAGGGAGGGTCAAGGCATAAACTTAGAAGAGGATAATAGTGTTAAAATAGCTACATGTGAAGCCTCAAAGAAAACTGTAATTTGGTCTCAGGCCTAAAAAGAATTTCTGGAAGAGCCTAAAAAGGATTTTACAAAGCAAATGAGGGAAGTAGAAGAAAAATTGGGAAAAGAAATGAGAGTAATGTAAAGGACTCATGAAAAAGGAGTCAATACCATGGGAAAAGATAAATGAAAATTTACCAAGGAAAATAACTCTCTAAAAATTAGAATTGGCCAAATGGAAAACAAAGTATAAAAGCTCACTGAAAAAAATGATTCCTTCAAAATTAGAATTGAACAAGGGAAACTAATGACTCTTTGAGACATCAAGATATGATAAAACAAAATCCAAAAAGTAAAAAATAGAAGAAAATGTAAAATTTCTCGTTGGGAAAAAAAACTGATCTAGAAAATATCTCCAGGAGAGATAATATAAGAATTATTGAATTACCTGAAAGCCACGATAAAACAAAACTCCTGAATAACATCTTTCAAGAAATGATCAAAGAAAACTTCTCAGATATATTAGAACCAGAAGGAAAAACAGAAATTGAAAGAATCTGCCAATCACTGCCTCAAAGAGATCCCAAAACAAAAACTTCTAGGATCATCCTAGCCAAGTTCCAGAGTCCACAGATCAAGTGGAAAGTGTTGTAAGTATCCAAAAACAAACAATTAAAATATTCTGGGGCTACAGTCAGGATTACACAGGATTTGGCAGCTTCCACATTAAAGAACCAGAGAGCGTGAAACATGATATACTGCAACCAAGAATCACCTACCCAGAAAAGTTGAATATAAACTTTCAGGGAGAATAATGGGCATTTAAGGAAATAGAGGACTTTCAAGCATTTCTAATTAAAAGATGAAAGCTGAATAAAAACTTTGACCTCCAAATATATGACTCAAGGGAAACATAAAAAGGTTAAAAAGAAAAAGAAACAAGAAAGAGCATAAGAAATTCAATAAAGTTAAAATGTTTACATTTCTATATGGCAAGATAATATTTCTAATTCTTAACTTTATTACTATAACAGCAACTAGAAGGAGCATAAGTAGATAGAGAGTATGAATATAAGATAACTTTGATGGGATGATATCCCCCCAAAAATAAAGTGGTGAGAAAGAAAATTGCACAGAAAGAAGGAGGGAGGAGATTGAGTGAGTAAATTATTCTATATAGAAGAGGCATGAAAAAGCTATTATAATAGAGGGGAAAATGGGGGGGGGTGGGAAGAGCTCAAACCTTTCTCATCAAAATTGGCTCAAAGAGGGAATAATATACACATTCAGTTGGATATAGAAATCTATCTTACTCTATAAGGAAGTAAAAAGGGATGAGGATTATAGAAGGGGAAGGAAGACTGAGAAAAAGGAGCATATATTGGGGAAGGCAGTGATCAGAAGCAAAATACTTGTGAGGAAGGAAAGGTTGGGGTGTAAGAGAGAGGTGGGGATAAACAAGTGAAAAATAGTATGGAGGAAAACACACAGCTAGTTATCATAATTATAAATGTGAATGGGATAAACTCACCCACAAAATGAAAGTAGATGGCAGAATGGATTAAAAACTAGAATCCCACAACATGTTGTTTACAAGAAACACATTTAAAGCAGAGAGATATACACAGGGTAAAGACAAGGGGCTGGAGCAGAATTGATTATGCTTCAGCTGAAGCAAAAAAAGCAGGGGTACCAATCCTGATCTCAGACAAAGCAAAAACAAAAATAGATCGCATTAAAAGAAATAAAGAAGGAAATTATACCTTGCTGAAAGGTACCATAGACAATGAAGTCATATCAATACTAAACACATATGCACCAAATGGCATAGCATCTAAATATTTGTAGGAGAATGAGTTATAGGAGGAAATAGAAAATAAAACTATACTAGTGGGGGACTTCAACTTTCTCCTCTGAGAACTAGATAAATCTAACCAAAAAATTAACAAGAAAGAAGTTGAGGTGAATAAAATTCTGGAAAAGTAACAGATGATAATTCTCTGGAGAAAATTAAATAGAATTAGAAAGGAATATATTTTTTTTCTCAGCAGTACATGGCACCTACACAATAAGTGACCATGTATTGGGACACAACCAAATGCAGAAATAGTAAATGCATTATTTTCAGATCACAATGCAATAAAAATTATATTCAATAATGACAATGGAAAGAGAGATAAAAAATTAATTGGAAATTAAATAATCTAATCCTTTAAAAAGTAGGTCAAAGAACAAACGATAGAAACAATCAATAAGCCCATTTCAAAAATGACAATAATGAAACAACATTGCAGTAGTTAAAGCAGCATTTAGGGGGAAATTTATATCTCTAGTTGCTTACATCAATAAAATATAGAAAAAGATCAATGAATTAAGAATGCAGCTAAAAAGCTAGAAAAAGAAGAAATTAAAAATCCCTAACTAAACACTGAATTGGAAATCTTGAAAATCAAAGGAGAGATTTGTAAATCTGAAAGTAGGAAAACCATTGAACTAATAAATAAAACTAGAAGATAGTTTCATGAAAAAACCCAATAAAATAGAGAGAACATTGGTTAATTTGATTTTAAAAAGGAAAGAAGAAAACCAAATTACTAGTATCAAAAATGAACGGAGTGAATTCACCACCAATGAAGAGGAAATTAATACAATTGTTAGGATCTATTTTGCCCAATTATATGCCAATAAATTTAGCAATCTAAATGAAACAGATGAATATCTACAAAAATATAAATTACCCATATTAACAGAAGAAGAAATAAAATACTTACATAACCCAGTCTTAGAAAAAGAAATTGAACAAGCAATGAATGAACTTCCTAAGAAAAAATCTCCAGGACCAGATGTATTCACAAGTGAATTCTACCAAACATTTAAAGAACAACTAATCCCAATACCATATAAACTATTTTGAAAAAGAAATGTGAAGGAGTCCTACCAAATTCCTTTTACAACATAAATATGGTATTATAACCAAATGAGAAAGAGCCAAAACAGGGAAACTTATAGACCAATTTCCCCAATGAATATTTATGCAAAAATGTTAAATAAAATACTAACTAGCAAAGAGATTACAGCAATGTGTCACAGAGATCATATACTATGACCAGGTGGGATTTATACCAGGTATGTAGGGCTGGTTCAATATTAGGAAAACTATCAGCATAATTGACCATATCAATAATAAAACCAACAGAAATCACATGCTTATCTTATTAGATGCAGAAAAAGCCTTTGACAAAATGTACCACCCATTACCATTAAAAACACTAGAGAGCATAGGAATAAATTTAGCTTACCTTAAAATGATAAGTGATATTTATCTAAAACATCAGCAAGCATTATCTGTAAGGGGGAGAAGCTAGAAGCTTTCCCAATACAATCAGGGGTGAAGCAAGAATGCCCATTATCACCTCTATTATTTAGTGTTATACTATAAATATTAGCTATAGCAATAAGAGAAGAAAAAGAAATTAAAGGAATTAGAATAGGCAATGAGGAAACAAAACTATCACTCTTTGCAGGTGATATGTATGATGTTTTACTTAGAAAGTCCTAGGGAATCAACTAAAAAAACTGCTTGAAATTGTTAATGACTTTAGCTAAGTTGCAGGATACAAAATAAACCCATATAAATCATCAGCATTTCTACATATTACCAACAATTTCCGGCAGCAAGAAATAGAAAGGGAAATTCCATTTAAAATAACTAGACAATATAAAACACTTGGGCGTTTACCTGCCAAGACAAACCCAGGAACTATATGAACACAGCTATAAAACATTTCACACAAAATCAGATCTAAACAATTGGAAAATATTACTTGCTCATGGGTAGGCTGAGGCAACATAATAAAAATGACAATTCTACCTAAATTAATCTATTTATTCAGTGCCATACCAATCAAACTATCAAAAAATTATTTTACAGAGCTGGAAAAAATAAAAAAAAACAAAATTTATCTGGAAGAACAAAAGCTCAATGATATCAAGGGAATCAATGAAAAAAAAGTGAGAAAGAAGGTGGTCTAGCCCTACGAGACCTCAGATTGTCTTGTAAAGTGATAATTATAAAAATAGCCTGGTACTGGCTAAGAAATAGAGTGGTGGATGAGTGGAATTGATTAGGCACAAATTACACTATAGTAAATGACCACAGTAATCTGGTATATGGTAAACCCCAAGATCCAATCTTTTGGAACAAAAACTCATTCTTTGACAAAAACTACTGGGGAAACTGGAAAACAGTATGGAAGAAACTAGGTATAGATCAACATTTCACCCTGTATACCAAGGTAAGGTCAAAATAGGTACATGATTCATACATAAAGGGTGATACCAATTAAGAGAGCATGGGATAGTTTATCTGTCAGATTTATGGATAAGGTGAAAATTTAGGACCAAAGAAGATATAGAGAACATTACAAAGACTAAAATAGATAATTTTGATCACATCATTTTTTTAATTGTACAAACAAAATCAATGCAACTAAAATTATAAGGAAAACACAAAACTAGGAAGATATTTTAGTAACAAGTATCTCTGATAAAGGCCTCATTTTTCAAATATATAGAGAACTGAGTCAAATTTATAAAAATACAAGTCATTCCCCAATAGATAAAAGGTCAAAGGATATGAACAGGCAGTTTTCAGACAAAGAAATCAAGACTATCTATAGTCATGAAAAAATGCTCTAAATAACTATTGATCAGAGAAATGCAAATTAAAACAACTCTCAAGTACCACCTCATACCTATCAGAGTGGCTAATATGACAAAAAAGGAAAAAAAAACTGGATGCTGGGGGGTCAGGGGGGCAAACTGGGACACTAATCTACTCTTGGTGGAGTTGTGAACTGATTCCACCTTTCTGGAGAACAATTTGGAACTATGTCCAAAGGGCTATAAAACTGTGTATGCTCATTGATCTAGCAATACCACTGCTAGGTCTATATCCCAAAGCCATCCAAAAGTGGAGGAGGGGAGGGGGAAAGACCTATTTGCACAAAAAATATTTTAGCAGCTCTTTTTCTGTATTGGCAAAGAATAGTAAATTGAGGGAATACCTATCAACTAGGGAATGGCTGAACAAGTTGTGGTATATGATTGTAATGGAATATTATTGTGTTATAAGAAATGATAAGCAGGATGATTTCAGAAAAACCTGGACTTACACGAACTGATGCATAGTAAAGTGAACAGAATCGGAAGAACTGTGAATGACTTAGCTATTCTCAGCAATACAATGATCCAAGACAAGCCCAAAGGACTAATGATGAAGCATACTATCCGCCTCCAGGCAAAGAATTGATATTGATTGAATACAGACTGAAGCATGCTATTTTTCACTTTCATTTTTTTCATTTATTCAAGTCTTCTTGTACACAATGATTAATATGGAAATGTTTTACATAATTGCACATGTATAACCTATATCTGATTGCTTACCATCTCAGGGAGTGGGGAGAGGAGAGGAAGGGAGGGAGGGATAGAATTTGGAACTCAAAACTTTAAATAAAAATGTTTTTAAAAATTGGAAAAAAATACCAAAAAGGACAGTACATAACTTTTCCCTTCTGTTGTTCCAGGCTGAACACTCTTGGAGGTTTAGAGTGGAGAGATGGGGCCAAAAGCCCATGCCCACTGGCTCCTAACCATAATGGAAGCAGGTAGAAGCATCCATGAGCTGGGTGTTGGCTGCTGTTGGCAGGAGGTCACACAAGTTTCAAGGAGATGGCAACCTGCCTACATGCCACAAAACAGCCTTCATGTGACATCTTTGGCATAATACACAGTGTTGATTGCAAATCTCTTCTCTAAAAGCACAAAATGTATGTGTTACCTCACAGACCATTCATTAAATAGACAAGAAGTTGCTTTCTGTCTAAAATCATTCAATGTGGGATGTGCTGATATCCTCCATACTAATGAATGTCTTCTCTAGTGAAATGCTTGTGCTATCTCTTCCCTTAAGAATGTCTTTAGATGATTTAGAGGATTTGGGGATGTGGGGGTGGGGTAAAAGTAGGAGTATGAATGAGAGAGTGCTCCAGAAAATTTCTTTTCACTGAGTTAATAATAATCAGCATGATTCCTATGAGTGGACAAATCAAAACTCCTGAAAGGACAACCTTTTGCTAAGCATTTAACAGACATAGTAGGTGCTTCATGTATGCTGGTTTCCTTTTATCTCTTTTTCACATTCTGGAGCTAAAGTCTTGGTCTTTCCCCCCTTAGTGTATCCCAGGATCTCCCTTTTTAACCCCCAATTTGATTTCCCTTTAGTATAGTCCCAGGCTTGGGCAGGGGGTGGGCAGGGCTGGGTTTGGATAAAGCAGGGGTACAAAATTCTGTTTGGGCAAGCCAGTCAGATTTAAAAGCATCCACTGATGTGACTACATAATGGTACACAGAGGGAAGGAGGCATCTGTCTTTAGACACAGACTTAGAAGAAGAGAGGAACAAATCGCTCTGTTGCTTTGTTACATGAATGTTTGTTTTCTCTATCTAAATGTGTAACAGGAAATTAAGCAGTTCACCTTTGTAAACCGTTTGCATCCCACTTATGCATGAGCCAGATGGTGCTTTTCTTTGTTTTTAAGAGATTAAAAATGGGAGAGGAGGAAAACAAGGAGGAGTTAATCCCAGCTCTGGAATACACACTGGGCAAGCCCATACACACACACACACAACACACACACACACTCACACACACACACACACATACACACACACACCCCACTCTGTGCTCAGAGTCCCCAGTTATCTGCATTTAGCCGTGCTAGGTGTGAACAGTGAGCAAATGCCTAGACCCGACAGATTTAAGTAAACACAGGGCAGCAGAGATCTGCGAACCTGTCACATAGCGTCAGTTTTCAGATGGAATCCTTCACAGTGTTCCCAGAATATGATAAATTACTGCGTTCTCTCAGGGCCTCTGCTGCTGTGTACTAAACAAGATCTTATATAAATCACCAGAAGCCGAACTTAGCTCTAGGATTCACCAGAGAAAACATAAGGACATACCTGTTGCCACCATGGAGGGAAGACATGCACAGGATGCCTGGAAGCTCCACTTATCTCAGGTTGGAGCCCAGGACAGACATGGTCTGAAGGCAATCAATTTACAGGCACCAAGCTGGTCAGGATTGTAAATGCACTGGGGCCTTGGGGAGGAATCATCCTATCTGATGATGATCCGGCTAGGTTCCCCACGCTGCGTTCAGGTAATTACATTTTTAAGGCATCTAAGAATAGTCATGTCTATTATCCTAATATGAGGCCATCGTGGCAGAGTAAGCACATAATGATCCAGCCTGTGAGTAAGGAAGATCTGGGCACATCCTGGCTGTGTGACCTCTGGCGAGTTACTTCTCTCTGGGTGGCCCAGACAAGTTTCTAAGACTTTAAGTTGCTGATCTTCACTCAGAGGTCTAGAAGAGAAAGGGACCTGAGGTCACACAGACCAACCCCTTCATTTTATAGATGATGAATTTGTTTGGTTTTGTCCGACTCTTTGCCACCCCATTTGGGTCATACTGCCATTTCTTGGCAAAGATATTGAAGTGATCTGCCATTTCCTTCTGCAGACCATTTTACAGATGAGGAACTGAGGAAAACAGGGTCAAGGGACTGCCCAAGGTCACACAGTTAGAAAGTGTCTGAAGCCACATTTGATATCAGAAAGATGTCTATCTTCCAGCACCATCAAGCTGCCCCATAAATGATGAAACTGAGATCATTTCTAGAAGGCTTTGCCTCATTGGAAGTTCACTAATGCAATAATATCACAGATCTAGAGTAATAATGATGATAATAATAACAATAATACAAAGTAGTAGTAGTAGTAGTAGTACTGGTGGTAGTAGTAGTGGTAGTAGTAGTAGTAGTAGTAGTAAACCATTCATATATAGGTTGCTGCATCTAGGGCAGCTCTAATGTTCCAGCTTTACTGTAAGGGAAAGAGTCTAGCTTCTAGATAAACTGAGAGTTGGGACTCAAAATAAGACTTCCTGGAACACCTTGGTGGGTTTCTCTTTCATCCTCTGCTATTAGAAAACTGAGCAACACTGGAGGTTCTAAGAGATTTAGAGAAGGGGGCTAGTGATCAGGAGGACTCCTGGGCATGGCTTTACTACTAATTTATAATACACCTGCAGAAATCTACTTCACCTGTCAGCCTCAGAAGTCCCTTCCAAAACTAAATCTATGATGCTATAAGCTTGTGTTTTTGCATGAATGCTCCTTTTTTACATGAAAACATGCAGGTACATGCTTCAAAGAGTTGTTCTAGGGGGACTTATGAGTTTTTGTGAAGCCATTCACATTTTCTCTCCCCATCCCCTTGTGACAAATGACGCTCCTCTTGTGGGAGTTAGGTTCATAAATAACACCTACTCAAAGCCATGAACTAGACCGTGGAGATGCCACAGATGAGTCAGTCTTCCTTTCAGGAGTCACAGAACTGGAGGAGACCTCAGAGGTCCTCTAGTCTGATCCTCTGATTTGATTTAGGAGGCAATGTGAAGTGGAAAGAATCTTGAACCTAGAATGCTGAACTCAGAGTAATAGAACCTGAATTAAAGATCCCAATTCTGCTACTTTTTCTATGCGTGACTTTGGTCAAGTCCCTGGGCCTCAGTTTTCACATCTGTAGAATAGAGGAGTTGGACTAAATGACCTCTTAAGTCTCTTCCAGATTTTTATCTATGATCCTATGATCTAAACTTATTTCAATGTGTTTTATAAACTGCCTTTGGGAATAGATAAATGAGGATAAGGCTACCCAACCTCTACAATGGGGGTTACAACATCTATCTCATTGTCTCGCACTTGATGGGTTGTTGTTCAGTCCTTTCAGTCATATCCAACTTTTTGTGACCCCATTTGGGGTTTTTTTGGCAAACATAGTGTAGTGGTTTGCCATCTATTTCATTTTACAGATGAGGAAACTGAGGCAAACAGGGTTAAGTGACTTATAGCTAGTAAGTGTCAACTCAGGTCTTGATGACTCCAGGCCCTATGCCTTATCCACTTTACCACCTGGCTGCCCTACATGCAATGTGAACTTAATGTAATATTAGTTGAATTGTACTCAATAGGTACTTAAGGTAATACTAGTTGAATTGATTAACAATCCATACTTTCTCCTGGGAGAAGACAGCTGTTGAACTCTAAAGCATAGGGACAGAAGGAGGTGAAAACTGGGCAGAGAGAGCAGAACAATTTGGCCAGAGACCAATGTTAATTAAAAAATAAAAATAGGGAAGAATCAAGGCCAATATTTTGCTTGCAAGCTAATTGGGATGCCCACTTTGCACTCATTCTGGTGAAAAACATTTTCCCCAGCTGCTCCACTGGACTCAGGAGCCAGTGCACATGGTGAACAGATCTGATTAGCAGGGCAACTGATTCTCTGTCCTGCTGTAGAAGCCTTGGGTAGAATGAGAGCTAAGCCATACCTCTGCCTCCATCAACACCAACATAAATCTAAGTTCAGGCCAATGAAACCCATTATATAGAGTACAGAGGGCTATTAAATGGCGCCACAGCCAGCTTGATGCAAAGAATCCAAATGGGGCCCATGACCCAGGAAACCTTCAGTAACAACTCCATCCAGATGCTTCTCCAGGAAATGACTGTAAAAGTGGTGGAGATGCTGATAAGAAGATACCGCTCCCAATGGTCATTTCTTGGCAGAATCTTTCTCCTGTCCTTAGCCTGTGGAAGTTGCTATACATTTTAGTTTAGTTTTGTTTTTATATCTGGGGCTCATCAGCTGTTGGGAGACACAAAACAGCAAGGATTTACCTAATATACCTTAACTATCCCTTCCTCTTTGTGGCCATAGGCTCATGCTCTAAAGCTGGAAAGGAACCTGAAGGCCATCTATTCCAACCATGCCATTTCACAGATGAAGAACCTGTGGGTTAGGAAGATTAAGAAAATTGTCCAAGTTCACAGAGGATTTGAACACAGACCCTCCGATAGTAGAACCATTGTCCTTTCTACTATGGCATACCACCAGGTGCTCTACAGTACCTGCAATGTCGATGCATTGGCCCCTGTCTTTGGGCTTGCTTGCTGTCTGCCTCTCGTTCTGATCACGAAGGGCATTCTCCTATGTGTTTATTTTCTTAGCGCCAGGCTACTTCTCACATCAAATCTCTTGTGGAACCACTGTTTGACATTAGGTCATCTCCCTTCTGGTGGCACTATTAGGGATACACAGACTGAGCCAAATGGAGGAAACTAACATCAATCACATACCCCTTGTCTGGCAGTCTTGGGACAGGAACACAAAAATGCATCTGGGGATTTTTGTGTTAGCTACATACAGTGTGATCACCCACAGCCCACACAGGAGATGAACACAGTGATCCCTCATCTCATAAAACTTAAAACCACTCCTTCCCAACACACTCCTTACACTTCCATTTTATCTGCTCCCCTTTCCCAATAAACAAATATACCCAATCCTCAAAATCCCTATAATAAACCACAGAAGCACAAGATTTTGGAGGAAAGGGCCTCAGTGATCAGCTAAGCCAACCTCCTCGTTTTAAAGAAGGAAAACAAAAACAAAAACAAAAAGACTAACACTCGGAGAGATGAAGGAACTTGCCCAGGGGTCACACAGCCAGCAGGACCCAGGCTGGAATCTGAATCCAAATTTTCTGATTCCAAGTACTACCCAGATGTACTTCTATCTGTGGCAGTAATTATCTCCAAAGGATTTTTAGCTATATCATTCGATTTCCTGTTACCAACCTCCTTCCACTTTTCTGAAGTAGTGGATAAGTCCTTTCCTTCCATAGCAAAAATGACCCTTTTCAGATTCAACCAAATGAATGTCACAAGGTCTCTATGACTTTTGAGCAAAGGATCATGAAAACCCTATGAAAGTCATCTGTGAGGACTGAAAAAAAATGAATCGATACATAGAAGAAAGGGAAAGAAGAAGGCTTGACCCCAATTATAGTCCAAAAACTATTTCCCAAAGTCTAACCTTCACTCTTCTCCATGGTAAATAACCAATTGGCAAACACTCTCTTGGTTATCTTTCCCCTCAACTGTATGCATCAAGCTCTCTTTAATTCCTCCTATCAGTTAAGTTCTGTTAGTCTTTTACTCATCCTTACTACATTTCTTTGCTTTTTGGTGATTGTCAATATATTCTTTGGAGATGGAATGAAGTCCTACATTTGGGGACAGATCCCTACAGAGCCAGTTTATACTGGAGTCATGGGTGGGCACATACGAGAAATAGCGCCAGTAAGGAGAAACTCTGTGTGTGTGTGTGTGTGTGTGTGTGTGTGTGTGTGTGCACGCACGCGTGTGCATGAAGGAATAAGCATGAGATGCAATTAAAGGGAAGGAACATGAGCTGTTGCCAGTCTGGGGCTAAGGATGTGATGAGGGAAAGTGTCCATGACAGAATATGAAGGTGTACAAGTAAACAGGTTTTAACAGAGATAGAATTGGCCAAATTGATGAGGAAGATCAATGTGAATTTACCTGTGGGTATGGTTGTGTATGTTACAAGCACATTAAAGTGACAGAGGGAGATAACACATGACAAAGACAGATATGCACAGTGATGAGTAGCACTTCACTGATAACATCATTCTAGAACATGATGAGTTACCCTCTCGCTGTTTCCCTGCTAAGGAAAGCTGCCTTACCCTGTAGTAGTCAGTGCTATAGACATCTCTTGACATCCCAAAGTCTCCAATCTTCACCAACAGGTTGGCTCCGACTAAACAATTCCTGGTGGCCAGATCCCGGTGGACAAAATGCTGTGAGGCAAGGTATACCATGCCAGAGGCAATCTGGCTGGCAATGTGTAGCATCTGGGACAGCCCCAGCTCTCCTTTGGCCTGGCGAGGTTGCCCATCCACCAGGATCATAGCATCTGGGCCATGAGCCCTGTAAGAGATAGAGAAAAAGGGAATGAATAGAGAGAATGCACGAGGGGCAGAAGAAGCCTAAATTCTCCAGTCTCTGGAATGTCTCTTTGAGATGGTAAAAAAAGAATTCCCTTTCAACCTATTTGTTCTCCAAGTCTTCCATTATGGGTCATTTCAACAGAAAATCTATACAAAGATCATCAACTTGGCTTCTATTTTTTGGCTAATTATGACTAAATCAACTCCCAAGAGTCAATTCCCTGCTTCTTGTAGTATCTCACTAACAGCTTAGGAGAGTTACCAGTAATTTCCAGGCCTAGTCACGGTCCTCTTCAAAAACAAAGGACAAACACAACCTGCCAGTAGTCCGAGCTGCCTGAATGGAGACTCAGCCAGTTGGATAACTTAATTACCTCTCCTTCTCCTTCTCCTCTCCAAAGAGAGGTAAATTTTGATGGCCAGAATTCCCCGGTTAACCTGGAGTTTACTGGCAATATTCCACCCTCCCTCCCTCCCTCCCTCCCTCCCTTCCTTTCTTCCTTCCTTCCTTCTCTCCTTCCTTTTTCTGACCCATTTCACTCTGAAGCTGTTGATTGGACCACAATAGGTCCTTGCCCATGCTCCACTTAATGGCTATAATTTTGGCCCTCTTGCTTCAGAGTGAATGTCAATGGTAACTGTTTCTCTTTTGCCTAGCAACTCTGAGGGTCTTCCCCTGCTGGTTTGATTTTTTTTTCTCTTTTTTCTCATTAAAGGGGCCATCCCTTGACTCACTTCTTAAAGAGGCCTATTCACTGAATGGACATTACCTCACTCAAAGTGAGAATCTGAAAAGGCCTTAGCCTAAAAGGGCCAGGGTCTCCCATAGCATCCTGGGCCACCTCTAGTCATTCTGATGAATATCAGGCCACTGGACCCAGATGACTCTGGAGGAGAAAGTGAGGCTGGTGACCTTGCACAGCCCTCCCTCACTCAAATCAAAGTCAACTGAAAGTCATGTCAACATTTTCCTGTCATGGTCCTCTTCAAAAACAAAGGATGAACACAACAGGGCTTAGGGATGGGGAACCTTTGGGGAGCAGGAAAAACAGATGGGATGTAGTCTGTGAATCTAAGAAGAAGCCTAGAGCTTGACCCAACATTCTCCACTACCAACCCAGCCTAGGACTTTCTATTATAATGCCTCATCCCTGTCAAACTAGTCACTTTATTGGTCATTCTTTTCTCCATGAGGCCAAGGAGCAGTAATAAAATTCAGGGACTATTTATGAAGCTGTAGGCTGGAAGCCCCTGTGCAGAGCAAACCTTCAGGCCACTTTACTGCTTCTCCAATTTCTATTGAAAGGCATCATTAAACTCAGACAAATTTATTTTATTGTCATATGCTGGCTTGACCCTCCACATTCCACTGAAAGCTTGGGAAAGAGTTGATGTCAGCAGAAAATCACAACTTTTGCCTCCCCATCCTCATAGCAAATATCCCCTGTGACAAAGATTGGCACTTCCGTTGTGGAGACCAGAGGGTCATCTTCACTTTGAAAATACAGTATTCACAAGTATGCCCTACTTGCACCAAGTCCCCACCTCCCTTTGAGACCTACAAGGACTAGATTGAGAAATCATGAAATCATATTATTTTGGTGTTGGGAAAAGTGTTAGATGGTAGAGATTTACAATTGTTATCATTGTCATCATTATTATTTTGGTAGGACTGTTGTTGTTGTTGTTAATTTTAATATGGCATAAGGAAACAGTTGGCTTTTTCCAGAGGAGGCTCAGGGTATTTCAGCCCCAGTGACACTAGGATTTGGGGGACATCAGGAATAACAGAGCCTTTCTTCCACGATGGATATAAAATGGGAGGAGAGACTGATGAAGCTCAGTTTGGAACCTACTCAGGCCTCTAAGGAAAAAGCCCTGAATGTTGGAAAAGCAAAGTTGGAACACCAGTCCTCACTGATTCTGAGAGCAGGTTGTGCTCTCATTAATATTGTACACTGTGGCCTCCCAGCCACATCTCTCTAGCAACAGAAATAACACACATTTAGAACTTGGTTATCTGTCAGTTTCCTTGGAGCCTATCACCAGACTCCAAAAGGGGTTCTTACACTAAGACATGATTATTTCCTTGTATTTCGTCTTTCTCTAACCCCTTTCATCTAAAGAATATTGACCACTTTAGAGAGGAGGAGACAACCTACGGCTTAGGTGACATTTCCTCCCCTATTTATCTTTTTCTCTGTCTCCTTTTCTCTCTTCTTTTTCTCCTACTTCCTTTTTTACTCTCTCTTTCACCCTCCTCCCTAGTTTTAGGCATGGCAACAGTCACAGTGGAGCCCATGGCCAGCCTTGCCAGGGATATAAAGGGCATCAAAGATTGTTGAGCTCTCTTGCAGACAGGATGTGGCTGAAAATGGAACACTTTTCTTTTACCCTGGGAAAATGTGAGCAGAGAGACAAGTCTTGTCTTAGTCAGACAGGAGTTATGCCTGAACTCAAATGTATTCCTAGCTCAGTATCCTAAATATCAGGGGAAGATGTTCCTCTATGGAGACAAGAAGATCAAAAGACTTTAAGCCACAGAAAATCCTAAGGAATTATATCAAAAGAAGTCAGATCAATACTTTAAATCCTCCCCACTTTCCCCTGTGACCAATAGGTAGCCCAAAGTATAATGTCAAGTCCAAAGATTTTTCAATTCCATCAACCCATGACCATCTCCCCATTACCTCCTATATTTCCAGGCTCTTATGCCTCCTGAATATGAATTTTCTTCTGGGTAATGCCCATCGATGATTCCTCAAGTCAAGATATACAACCTAGTCACTTCAAGTCAGAATGCATTATACTTTGCTGCTGCATTCACTAAAGGCTTCTATGAACCTTGTTCTCTCAGAAGCTTGATTTCTAATTGAAAATTTGTTTGTACAAAGAGTCTAGGTGGGTATTGGGGCAAGGAAGGTTCCAAGTTGGGGATACTCAGCTTCTTCCATTGGAAAGTATGTGTTTTTTTCAGAAGGGCAAGAAAATGGACAGGTACTGATTTCCATATACACTAGTACAAACCAATAAGGACAGTGCCACATGCTGATGGTTGCATCTGTCCTCTGTAACTGCTCTCAGGTATACATGTCACACTAGAGCTGGAACACTTAGATGTGAGAAGAAAAGAGAAGGGAGCTGTATTGGGGTAAAGGAAAAGAACTGTGATACTGAATATCAGATTTCACCTCCAGATGGTGATTTGGCATATCTCACCTCTTTAGGGAAGAAAATCTCACCTCTTCAGCTTTGAATTTCCCTAATGTCTGATACAATACCAAACAGGAAACTCTGAGAACTCAAAATACCTAGGTTTTCCCCATTCTGGGCCCTGATAGATCCCTTCTTAATATGATTTATTTGCCTTATTTTAAAGTAAGAAGTCAAGAAAGTCTAAGCTAATACAAATAATCCTTCTTTCTACGATTTCTTTTCCGTGATTTGTTTGTCACTTTAAAATTCTCACTCATTATCAAAGAATCCTTTGGAGGAGAGGGTAGTGATGATAGAAACAAGAGGAAGAAGGGGGAAATATTAATCTCTGTTTTGCAGATGAGGATATCAAGATGACAACAACAACAACCGCCCCCTCTGAAAAATAACAAAACAACAAAAGACATAGATTGGTCAAGGTCAAGAAGTGAAGCCAGAACATGCTAATTTCGAGGGCCTGGCTCTTTATTAGATACTACGATGAGTATTGCTAATCCTAATAGTAATAATAACAATAATAAACACTTTTTTCTCTTTTTGGGCCATTTTGAGGCTCTTTCTTTTGGTCGCTCTTTGGAATCAGTGAAAGAGTAAAAAGTGGGAACAGTGATTACTCTTAACTTGCCCAACTATTTTATGGATTTGGACAGAAATTTGGGACAAGGTCTTGGATGATCTTTTCAGAGTGATGACACGTCACTGCCAAATGGAGGTAGCCTTAGACGAAAGATTTGTTTTGTTTTCCATTTCCTATCGCCTGGTGTTCTGGACCCATTCTGAGGTCAGGGCCCAGGTGGCTTAGCCTCCCAGAATATGATCCCAATGGGGCTCTTGCTTACCTGAGGAATTTGTTGAGGTCTCCATGCTTCATGTACTCAAAGACCATGATGAGAGGATCACCATCTCCACATACGCCATAGAACTTGACAATGTGTTCATGCTGTAGGTTGGTGAGCAGTTCTGCCTCTCGCTGGAAATCCTTACGTGCAGCCAGGGTAGGGTCTTTCAAGGCCTATAATGGTAGGACACAGATTATAAACTCCTAGAAACCAGAGATCATGTCTGTTTTGTGTGCTGAAGAGCACCCATCAAAGCACCATTAACTCATAGACCCTAAGGAAATAACAGATACTAAGATATTGGCTAAAAAACTAGGGCTCAAACCACAATGACAAGGTTTATAGTCTTCTCCCTTTACTATCATGACCATTGGTCATTTTTACTGGCAGATTTCACAACTATCCACTTATTGAATGCTTCCCTCCTCCCCTAGATGCACCAAGGTACCAGTTCTCATCCGACAGGGAAACAAACCGAGACAAAACAACCTACGGACACATAACCAAGAGGAGATCTAGGAAGAGAACCTAGATTTCTCATTTGCAAAAGGTGCATCCATTGGAATAATTGTGTAGTTTAGTCTGTAGGTTGGGATGTAAGAAATGGGATATGAAATGGATCACTGATCTTGAACTAGAAGAGACCTCAGAGGTCTCCTATTCTAAACCCCAGATTTTACAGATGGAGAAACTGAGGCCCATAGAGGTAAAGTGACTTTGAACCCAGGTCCTGTGACTGCAGAGACACAGGTCTTTCCACTATACTTTGGCCTATCTTTTAGGCCCATAGGGATCTACAGAGGAACATTAAGTATTTTTTTAGTTTTGTTTCCCATTTCCTATATTTAATGAAGAATCTTATGTTCTCTTGGCCTTTCAAGAGGGTCACTGGGAATCTAAAAACATGGACAAGTTGACATGTGGAGTGGGGTGGGAATGCGGATGAAAAAATACTGGTAAAAGGGAGTGGATCCACCACAAAATTTTAGGCTGGTGAAAACTGTGGCAACATGTAGATTTCTCTACTTTTCATTATTCTGCTTGATTAAAATGAACCTTAATAGAATCACAGAATTTTCAAGCTATAATGTACTTTACTTTTCATCTAATCCACTGCCTCATTTTACAGCTGAAGCAGGTGAAGCCAAAGGGTTGGCATGACTCATTGAAGGTCACACAATGGACTAATGGCAGATGAGTGTATTTCCTCTGCTCTCATTGCACAGAGGGCCAGGTTTTTTGCAAGTAGGCAGAAGTGGCAAACGCCTATTGGGATGATTTGACAGATGCTGACCAAAAATATCTTTCCCATCTCTTCTGTGTTAAGTGTCTGAAATTCCCACACTGTTCCTTTGGGTACAGGCCTGTTAAAATATAGTTGTTATCTGGTAGAGGTAACATACTCAATCATTTTTAGACATTCTTTCATTCAACAAATATTTGCTAAGCATCCATTGGCTACAGAGCCAATAGTATTAAATACAGTACTAACTTTATGCAAGTAGGCAGAATAGGCAGCTGCTTATTGTGATGATTTGACAGGTCTATGTATCTTGTGCGTATTTGTATGTGTATACATATGTACTCACACATACACACATACATATATATGTTTATATATATATATACATATATATATATATGTTTATATATATGTATGTGTGTATGTATTTGTATACCTATATGTAGATATGGGTGCACACAGACACTTTTTTTTACCAGAAGCTGTGATTTTATTGGTGTAGGGTATGCCTGGTGAGGAACTTCTGTCAATACGGAACATCAAATGTACTTCAAATTATATTCCCAGGCTCATGGTGAAAACTGCTATCCACTTCCAGGGAAAGAACTGATAGAGTCTGAATGCAGATGAAAACACACAATTTTTCACTTTATTTTTTGTGGGTTTTTTCTCTGTGTTTCCTTTCACAACATGACTAATATGGATATATTGTTTGTATAACTGCTCATGTATAACCTATATCAAACTGCTTACCATCTCAGGGAGGAGGAGGGAAGGGAGGGAGAGAATTTAGAACTCAAAATTTTAAAAATGAATGTTTTTACATGTAATCGGGAAAAATAAATTATTCAAAGAAAGGTATAGTTCTAGAGATTTGTCTGGACATTGAGAGGCTAAGGGATTTACCCAGAATCACACAGCAAGCAGGTGTCAGATCCATCATGCTACTTCTCTGAATCTCAACGCCATACAATTTACATTCCAGCCATCATCTCCAGCCCTGACCTCAAATACCTACCCTTATGACCCATAGGCTTCTGAATGGTGAAGCCTATCATGCTTGGATCCAAGCCCACCATGCTACTTCCTGAACATCTCCATACCATGTTACTTTATGCCTATTCTCTCCCCTTTCCTTTCTTACTCTACCCCTGTGAAGAGTAATCATATCACTGCTACCACACCTAGTAAGGGCATGTCAGTTAATTACCCTATGACTCCAATCAACATTACCTCTATCTTCCTTGTCTGCAATCCTCCTCCTTAACCCCACTTTCCATGTGCATAGTCTTGAGGGAAGGGACTGTCATGCATCTTGTATCCATATCAGTACTTAGCACAGTGCCTGGCACATAGTAAACACTTAATGCTTTTTTCATTCATTCATCAAGGTATGGCTCTCAATATAGATATAGATATCAATATAGATAACTGACATAAACACACTCAGCCTAGGTGGAAGGGTAAGCATGAAGATTTATGTAGATGTTGGATTTATGAGAGGAAAAAAAATGTCAGTTAACCAAAAGGCCTTTTCCCTTCTCTTTAAATCACTCTTTTTCACAGTATGGGCATTAATGGCAACAGTTGGTTATTTTTCACACTGAACGTGCTGGACAGCACCAGCCATCTCCCCTGAGGCTACCGCTGTGTTGCAGGTGACTGTTTCTGAGTTTCTCATGGGTTTACAAAAAAAAAAAAAAAACATCTGGCATCTCTTTTTCTCTTTTTTGCTCAATATTAAGGTCATTTTAACATCAAAATGGGCTTTATACTTACTACCTAGGCTTGAAATCCCAAATGTGTATGTTTTGAGGAATACATAATTACAATCATAGTAGATCGCATTATATATATATATATATATATATATATATATATATATATATATATATATATATATATATATATATATATATACCTTAAGACTTACCAAGTACTTTCACTGTTACTGATAGAGAGAAGGCAACAGTTATTATTATGATCATAGGTTTAGAGATTGAGGAACCTTAGAAGTCATGGAGACTCTCTTATTTTCAGGTATGGAAACTGAGGCACAGAGAATTTAAGTGATTTGGTCACATAGCAACTATCTGAGGCAAGATTCAAACTCAGATCTTTCTGACTGAATATCTGGCACTCTATTTACTATTCCAACTAACTATTACGAGGTAAGTGGAAACAAGTTGGGTTTGAGCAGTAAATGGTCCCATTTCCCTGAGAAATGGTAATACTGGGATATAGGTGGCTAGGAGAGGGCAATGACTTTCTATCTCAGAATCTAAAATCAGAGTATGCTACTTTGGCTTAGGATGGAATTCAAGTTATTAAATTGCATTTTCTCCTTCTTTGTTCTTCTGCATGGCCATGGGAAAGATACTATGAGAAAATGACCTTGAAGAATAATGATGATGATGATGATAATGATGATGATAAAGGAGGAAGAGGAAGAAGTAGAAGGATAAGGAGGAAGATGGGGAGGAAAAGAATTAGAAAAAAAACTCAAATGAGGGAGGTAGTGCATTTATTCCGTCTTATAGACAGGAAAAATGAGATTCGAGGATAATAACCATACTAACGTAGTGAGTAAGTGGTCATATCAGTATTAATATTCAGGGTTTCTGCTTCAGGTTTAGTGAATTTCCAACACGCCATACTGCCTCTCAAGATATCAGGAAATAACCTCGTCTGAAATTTTGGAAGATTCTTTCATAAGTAACAACATTCTTGTTCTCACAGAGCTACCAGATCTCATAATTTGCAGAGAACTCTGAGGCCATATAATCTACTTTCTACCTGACCAATAGTCCCTCTATAATCCCACTCACATTCCCACCACCAAGTGCCATCCAACCTTCACTTGAACACATCAAGTGGAGGTTAACCCACTGCCTCCAAAGTCAGTCTAGATGCTTTTCTTAGGATGTTTTTCCCCCTCAAATATCAAACCAAAATCTGCCTCTGTCATTTCTCTCCACTGCTCCTTGTTGTTCCTACTAGCTCAGGACAGTTGGTTGTTAAATTTTCAATGTGAACATTTACACTTCTGAATCAGCAAAAATTCTTAATCAGAGCTTGAGTCAATGTTTTTTGACTGCCTAGTATTGATGAAGAAAATATTAATAATTCAGATTTAACTTAAAAGTCAGTGCATGTACATTTCCCCGCAAAGAGCTGATTGTTAAACATTTACCAGCACACTGGTTTGCCTCTGGGCAAACCGGCAGAGGGGTAGCTAGATGGCAAAGCAGATATAGCACAGACCCTGAAGTTGGGAAGACCTGAGGTCAAATACATACTAGCTGTGTGACCCCACCCCAATTGCCTACCAAAAAAAAATAAAGGAAACAAGCAGAACAATTATAATCTCTAGTCCATTTAACAGCCCTCCCTTCAAATATTGGAAGAGAGCATTCCCTTCTGTGCCTTCTACACTACCCCCATCCACCCTTCTACTTACTTTGGGAAGAAGGGGAAGAAGTAAGAGAATGTTTGCTAATATTTTCTACACATCTATATTCAGGCAGATTTCATTCCTCCAATGCTACTTCATCTAGCCTTATAGATTAAGCAGTGGTGTTTAGTTGGATGAAAAGAGAAATTGTCTTAGTGTCAAAATTATGCATTCTTTTCATCATTCAATAATTTCTTTGAGTTTTTTAATGTGTGTGTGTGTGTGTGTATGTCTGTGTGTTTGTGTGTTTAAATGCTTATTTCTGTTTTGCTTTCTTTGGCTGGAATGTCATTTTGCATGGGATGATGAATTTAAATTTTCTCAACACATGGATATGTTGCTATTTTATCACCTCTCAACTCCATAATTGCAACTGCCTCCTGATTGGTCTCCCTTCCTCCAGTTTCTCATCACTCCAGGCTATCCTATACACTAACTTCAACATAATTTTCCTTAAATGTAGATCTGACCATGTCACTTGCCCTACTTCATCAACTCCAGTGAATCCCTATTACCTCTAGAACAAAATACAATCCCTTCTGCTTACCATTTAAAACTCTTTAGAGCCTGGTCTCAACATGTCTTTACAGAGACAATCATTCTCCCTGACTCTTTGATCAAGCCAAACTGATTTTCTTTCTACTTCTTATCTGATTCTCTCTCTCTCTCTCTCTCTCTCTCTCTCTCTCTCTCTCTCTCTCTCTCTCTCTCTCTCCCTCCCTCCCTCCCTCTCTCTCTCTCTCTCTCTCTCTCTCTCTCTCTCTCTCTCTCTCTCTCTCTCTCTCTCTCTCTCCATGTATTTATATATGTATATACATAATATATACATGTATGTATACATGTATATACATGAACATCACCATGATTCCTATATATGTGTTGTGTGTGTATATGTGTGTGTATCACATAACCATGATGATTAGTTCAAAGCATATATCTAGTTCCTTGGGAGGTGCCCCAGTGCAGTAAATCAGAGATGCCCCTGATCACTATAAATATGATCTGCTATACATGTATAATTTGGAGCAAGTTATTTCATCTCTCTAGGTGTCAGTTTCCAAAAAGAGGGATATCCTCCAACATAATTCTTCCCAGCTCAAAATTCTGAGATCCTCCTCAGAAGCCTTATCAAGGCACAGAAGTGTCCTTGGCTTCTTAAAAACACAAATTCTAGTAAAGTCCTGCCAAACTAGAAAGTCCCCCTAGAGTTAGGCTGTTTGTATGTGTCATCAGAAAAGTATCCTGTCAAAATTTAGAAAGGTTCATCTGAAGAAGCTTAGCCTATAAGTGACAAAATTTATTTTTGGCCATAGAGACTCATGAAGAATTACCCTGAGATTTATATGAAGTGTGATACAGAATGAAGAAAACAATACAAGAATACATTGTTAAAGGAATAATAATAAAAATAATAGTGATAAAATCTGAGAATATCCATAGAAGAAAGAGAGAACAGAAGTTGTATGGAACAAACAAGATGCTTTTGTTATTATTTTGTTAAAAATTAATATACACATTTTAAACTAAATTGTAAACAACTTGGAGTATACGGTTTTGCGTAGGATTATGTTTTACTTGTGTTTATTTGAATGTCAGTAACTATTAATAATAAACCAAGCTTAGAAAAAAATTTTAAATTAAAAGAAAACACCATCTATAATCTGCATCAGTGGAGCGAGTATCTGTACTGATGAAATCATGGATCTTTGGAAATATTCAAATGCATACATGACATGTACACACATGCACATGCTGCATGCATTGGAGTAGTGTGTGGGAAGGGGAGAAGCAAACAGACTTTTTTGATTTATTAAAGGAATTAATCTCCTACACAGTTCAAAGCCAACTGCCAGTGCCATTAGCTGAGCACCATAAGCTTTTCTATCCAAGAAAGACAGAGGGATAGCTGAGGAGCAAACAATTTTCTACTCTTATTTATTATACACTGGAAACAGTGCAGTGTTGGCAAGCTAAGTAAAGCTCAATGGAGCCAAGGAGTGTCTGAGAGACCATCAAAGGCTTGAGAAGAGGTGCTGGTGATCGAGCAGAAAGGGATCTGCTGATTCCCCATTGAAAAGCTGTTAAATGCTGTATGTGTCATAGGCGAGAATCCTTGCTTTTTAAATGAAAGCTTCTACCAGTGGAGAGCATCACCATAATCAACAAATTCCATGTCCTACTGATTTAGGTCTCCCTCAAATGGGCCTCCTTTTCGATGTCCGTTAGCACTTATGCAGAGTGTGACTATAAAGCAATAGCTTTTTTTTTTACAAATAAACAAGCCAGAACTCATCCCTCCATAAGAGTACAGTCTTCTTTTTATTCATTTCCTTGGGAGTCTACCAACTTCTCTCAATGATGCTGTCATGGCTTAGACTACTTGTGGAATACCCATTGGGAAGCCTTATTAATTTAAAGCACTTCATGCTTTTTAATCTAAACTCAGTTTGATTGCTCACCTTATTAAGGATAAAACTGCTTCCAAAAATCAAAACCACTGTCAAAAACCAATGATTTGTCACCACTGAGGACATTTAAGAATATACGCTCCAGCATAGGATAGCATGATGAACGATGGGTCTGGAGTCAAAGGACCTAGATTTCTATCCCAGCTCTACCCATGTAGAGCTGGGCAAGAGACTTCCCACCTTTGTGCCTCAGTTTCCTCATCTACAAAATGAACGGGTTGGACTAGATCACTTTTATAGCCCCCCCACACACACACACACAGCTCTCCAGCTTATGGTCCTGTGAGTACTCTAACCCCTAAAGAAGTTCCAGGTGTATTTAATGCAAAGGTAGCAGCACCCTTGCAAGGAGACTACTTTGAAGGGGCCAGTGCTCATCCACGTGTTTGGATTCAGTTCTATTTGTTAAACGTTCATAGATTTTTATAGTCACACTTGAAAATCTATAATAACGTAATTATGCACAACCTCATATCTTGGCAGTGAACACGTCACTTAGCTTTTTCTGAATCTAAACTTCCTCGTCTGTAAAATAGTGATAATAATATACTTCTCACCTCACAGTGCTGTTGTGAGGAAAGTGTTTTGTGGAAACTAATTTGCTCCACACATTTCAGAAGTTTTCATCTTATACTTTATTTTTATTATTATGGTTATTATTAAACATTTAATGAGAGTACTTTGTAAATTTTAAGTGCTATATAAATACTAGTAATGGTTATATTGAGAATTTACTCAATATTTAATAAAGCCTGTCAATGAATTTACATTCATAGTTTTTAAAAAAGTGTAGTCTTGTTCATGACTCTATGAAGATAGAAAATTACTCTGAAGGAGGACCAATCAAAGTTCTGGAGAATGATCTTGGTCTGGAAGCTCTAAGGTCACCATTTGTTTCAAGAACTGAATCTCTTCCATCTTTCTCGATATGCTCTGACCTAAATTGACAGATGACCTGGAAGGGCTAGTGAAAAGGGCTAGCGATAGCAAACTGACTTGTTTATTAGGAGATGAGGATGTAGCTACATCCATATGCACAGCAACTTTGGGGTCCCATTGCTCCTGACTGGGGAGGATTTGACACCATTTTTTCTCACAAAAACCACAAATGAGTGAAAGCTTATTAGTGAGGTGGAAACTGACCAAAACTTAGACTTCACCACATGGTGATAA
This sequence comes from Trichosurus vulpecula, assembly GCF_011100635.1. Lineage (NCBI taxonomy): Eukaryota > Metazoa > Chordata > Mammalia > Diprotodontia > Phalangeridae > Trichosurus > Trichosurus vulpecula. The sequence continues at coordinate 125,412,886 of NC_050580.1, read as the reverse complement.
GGCATTTCTAAAGGACCTTGGCAACTCTGATGGGGTATTGAACAGGTGGGTGGGGAAATTCAAAGTCTCGTGACTATAAGATCTTCTGCTTCCCACCCCATACCTGAAAAAAAAATATAAAAGTCTCTTGGGGACTATGGGAGAAGGATATGGGAGAAGGCATTATATTTCTATGAGTATGGCACCTAGGTGGTGCAGTGCCAGACCTAGAGTGAGGAAGACTCATCTTCCTGAGTTCAAATCCAGCCTCAGGCACTTATGAGCTGCATGACTCTGGGCAAGTCACTTAACCCTGTTTGTCTCAATTCCCTCATCTGTAAAATGATCTGGAGAAGGAAATGGCAAACCATTCCAATATCTTTGCCAAGAAAATACCAAACAGGTAACAAAAAGTCAGACAGGACCGAAAATGACTGAACAACAACAACAATATTTCTGAGTATAAAAATGCAACTATCATTTTCAGAGTGAAACAATACTGGGCACTTGCCCATTAGTGTAAACTCATTAAGGGCAGGGGAATTTTTGCTTTTTTCTTTGTATCCACAGAGTTTAGACTGGCATATAATAAATGCCTAATAAATGCTTGTTGATTGAAAGAAGGAAGGAAGAAAAGGGAAGAGAGGAAGAGAATGATAAAAAAGAAAGGAAGGAGTAGAGGAGAGGGAAAGAAGGAGAGGGAAGGAGAAGGAAGGAAGGAAGGAAGCAAGGAAGGGATATAGTCATGTAATTGGCCCCTTCTCCCACTGATGACTTCTTGGAGACCTCCATCTTGGGGACCGTTCCAGGCTGCCTATGATTCATTCCATCCTTGGCTGTACTTCTAAATCTCCAGACTTCTCCACCCTGCCCCTACATGATTACTTTCTTTCCCTCCCACCCCACTTTTCATCTCCCTTTTATGTGTTGTCTTCCTCCATAAGAATGTAACCTTCTCGAAGTCAGGAACTGTATTCCTTTTTGCTTGCATTTGCATCCCCAACACTTAGCACAGTGCCTGGCACACAGTAAGTACTTAATAAATACTTGTCACCCACCTCCATAAGGCCCAGAAATTGAAGTGACTTGAACAATGAGTAAGTGGCACATGCAGGATGTGAGCCCATGTTTTCTGCCTCTGAATCTTTTTCAGAGTGTTCTTTTCTTAAGATTCATCTGCTCCAATCCTCTCATTTTACAAAGGAAAAAATTGATACCCAGAAAGATAACAGATTACTAGATTACTCCTAGCTTGCAAATACACACACACACACACATACACACACACAAACACTCATACACACTGTCACATATACACTCACAGACACACATACAGACACACGCAGATATACCCCTTATCATCCCGCCTTTCCCAAAGCTCTAGCTCCTTCTCTGATCTCATGGGGGCCCAACCCTAATGTGGAAGGATCTTCCATGTGGCTTCTGCTCTGGGCATATCCCATCTCTGCAACTCATTTGAGCTTTGTAAAACCCAGAGGGCACTTTCTGAAAGCTACAGAAACACAAAACGACTGATGCTCTGATTGAATGTGAATGGCATCCATTGCCTCTACCACAGATGGTATCTGGATATGTGTTCCTAATGTGTGCAGCTTTTCAGTGAGTAGGAAAACTCCCATCGGGACCTTGGCATCCATAGGGAGGTTGACATGTGAGGAGAAATGGTGGGAGATCTATTCTAGTGAGAAGCAGTGGGACCCCAAAGATGCCATGCAGATGGTAGATGCTACAAGCTCATCTCATAACAAGTTGGTTTTCTATCATTAAGACTTTTCATGTCAGCTCTGTCAGTGAAGCTGCTAAGTAAGGACAAAGAAGAAGGAGAAAAATGGAAGAGACTCAGTGTTTGGAACAAGCGGCAAGCCCAGAGTACCCAGAACCAGGTCAAGGGCTTCTGTATACTGTTTTGGATTCATTTTTAATTCTTAGCCCACTGTGGTGTCATATGTCAATACCCCTGGCTGTTTCCAAAGGAAAGGAGTATTTTGGAGATAGGGAGAATCAACTGACCTTGAGGCAAGGTCCTTCAAATCCACGTAACCCAATCAATTTAGCACAACATCCTGTAATGGAGAAAGTGGTTTTTCTCCCTCTCCTTGGGCTCTTAGCCAGCCCTGCTGCTTTGCTTCCACATGCCTCTGAGACTCACCTTCACTGCCACCAGCATCTTGTCCTTGGTTGGACTGAGGTTGTAGCACTCTGCCAGAAATACCTTCCCAAAAGCTCCTTCCCCAAGTTCTCTCTTCAACACAATGTCTCTCCTCTTAATGTGCTGGACATCTGCAGATGGAAGAAAGGGAGGAAATAAAGGAGGGCTCAACCCTATACGTTTGTGCTAAATCTTGGAATCTTAAGGTCAGAAGATTTGCATTCAAGTTCAAACCCTGTTACTGTACAAGCTGTGTGAACAGCACCTTAACCTCTCTGGTCCTATTTCTTCAACTATAAAATAGGTACAATTATTTCTAAATTATCTATTTCAGTGTTGTTAGGAGAAGCATGTTAAAACCTTAAAGAGCTATGTAAATATGGGCCACATAAATAACAAATTATCTCCAATCAATCGGTCATGACCACCATCATCATCTTGTTCATTTTCTAGGGGAATAACGTGGCAGTATTTGGGCCTAGAGATGGAAGCAACACTTTGGGCCCCAAATCCATACTAGATTTGCTATAAGTCTTTAAGCAGGTCAAGCCTGATGCCTAAAATGGATAATTTATCATCTGACTATCCCCTACCATCTGGGAGGGGTGGGGAAGATGGCTGAGCTTCTGGTAAGGAAAGCCTCATGAGCTTCTCAGAGAAAGGCCCTAGATAAATATAAGGGACTGTTACTGTTCCAAACCATTTAACCAGTTAATTAGAGCCCCACAGGAAGCCACTTTCAGCCCCACCTCCCCACAACTTGTTTCCAAAGAATGCTACAATGAGATTGCGGTAGGAACAGGTCTTGTAATGAAAGATAGATCCACAGGGAATGCCCATTGACCTTTTCATTAATTGTTCAGTAGGCAGAAGCCCATTAGAGATCTATATTAATATTATTATGTTACGAGATCAAGCAAGAGGCACATCTCATATGACTTGGGCATGGAAATAGAACTGAGAGCAGAGGACATGTCAGGGAGTCCCAGGTGAGCTACAGAAAATGTGACGGGAAGTAGAGATGTGTGTGTGTGTGTGTGTGTGTGTGTGTGTGTGTGTGTTATCTTTGTTTTTAGTCCAAAGTCCTTTCTGAATGAGTTATGAAAACCTTACTATTGTTTCTTTGCCTTAAGATTTCATGCTTCAAGCAGGGGTTGAACTAGATGACCTCCATGTTCTCAACTCTAATATTTTATGACTCTTTTTAACACTTGCCTAGGATAAGTTCAAAGTAGAGCTGCCTTTGTATCCTCAGAGTTCAGTATCCCCAGGCACTGTGGTGCCTAGAACATATTAAGAGCTTGATAAATGCTTGTTGACTGACTGACTGACAGACAGATGACCCATCTGGAAGGATTCAGGGGTAGTGGCTTTGCATACAGCATTAGCTATTTCCAGCCTGACCCTTCCAAAGGTTTTCATACAAACAAGTTGGTTTGTTTTTTCCCCCAGAGTTGAGGGTGTGTGTGTGTATGTGTGTGTGTGTGTGTGTGTGTGTGTGTGTGTGTGTTTGATGTCTTGGAACCCTCCTGTTTTAGCAACCAGAGTCACTGACCCCTACTGAGGTAGATAATCTGAGTGGTATCAGCTTCCCCTTGCCACTAGACTACCTATATACTAAGTCCAGAGCAGGATTAGGGCCCTGACATAGGCCTCTTGCCATCTGGCTTCTTGTCCCTGCCCCTCACCACCAAGCCACCTGGATATTACACAAAGACCAAGTCCAGGATCCAAACATGGACTAGAGACAACACTATCCCACTGAGAGGTAGAAAAATCAAATTACATTAAGATTAGGCAGACCATGAATCAGGGTTTCTTCACTGATTGTTGAGAGGTGAATAAATCAATCATACCTCTGTTCTCTTTAACCAGCCAGGACCTAGACATGAATTTCCTACTATCTTGATCCTGGCTCCTGCCCCTTTCTACCTGGCCACCAGAAGGAAACCAGGACTAAGGCCCAGATATAGGCCCCTTGCCATTGGCAACTGACTGGCTATAGGAAAAGAAGGAAAGTAATGAGTGGAGGATGACTACTAGATTGTGAACCTAAGTGAGTGGAAAGATGGTCGTATGCTCAGTAGAAATAGGGATGTTAAAAAGAATAGTGTGTGGATTTGGGGGGAGGCCACTCGCCTCCCCTCCTGCCTGCTTCCATGTTTTGCTTAAGCCGTTATAATTAACTCTCTACTGACTTCTGGGGTACAGCTACCATTGTTACTTACTAGTGTATAATCATCTAAGGTTCCATGACTAGCAAATTCTCTCTTCCACTCAGAATCCCTAAAGTTTGGAGTTGTAGGATGCCCAGGTAGAAATTCTCTTCTTTTGCTATCACTCCCTGGTACCTCATGCCCATCCAAAGCAGCTCTACCTTAATTTTAATCTGGCTTCCCCTTCCATCAAGCCCTATGACTCATCCACTTCTCCCCATTCCATTGTGAACAAACTGTCTTCGTTATTTGATTTCTTCCTCTCATGTTCCTTTTATCCCTTTGAAATCATGGAAACTGTGTCTTGCTGCTCACTGACACTTCTAGGCCCTCCTCTTATTATTGTCATTCAGCAACTTCTCCTCCTTGAGAGTCGTCCAATCCAGATCCTTATAGCAGTTACCTATTTATCTCAGGATTTTCTCTCTCCCTTCTTAAGGAGTTCTGACTTGTTTCACAATCTTGTCTCCATTCTGATCCCTCCACCTTTACTTAAGGAATTCAATTTATATGTTGATTTCCACACAAATTCCCTTGCTTCTCCATTTATCGACCTCATCTCCCATGGTATGTGCCATAGATGTACCTCATCCACACTTGTGAATGGTCACAGCCTTTATATCCTTATCACTGATATGCATTCCACCTGCACAATCAATAACTCTGAAATTCCTATCTGACCATAACCTTCCAGGCCTTCTATCTTTTTCTGTGTCTCACCCATCCTAAACCTATTCTCCTGCCTCTTTGTCTTTTCACAGGCCATCCGCCAATCCTGGAATCCTCCCTTTCTTCTCTCCCACCCCTGGCTCCTTTCAAGGCTCCAGCCTTCCCTGATTCCCCCAGCTGTTAGCACCCTCCCAATTACCTTATATTTATCTGGCATATATTTTAAATTTACAAATCTGTGTGCGTGTATACCCTGCCCTCAACATAGAATAAGCAGAGGTATACTGGAAACAACTCAAGCCAGCTCACTTAGAACTGATTGTTAAATATTCAGTGTGAGCATTTACACATCAAAAATCAGGAAATACTACAAATCAGGGCTTGATTTATTGTTTTGTTGATGGTCTGGACTTCAGAATGCTGATAATGCAGATCTGTCTTTCTTAAGCACAGGAAAGAGAAGGAGTTTCATGAGGGTGAGAAGTGAGGGGATGGGAAATGACTCCAATTAAGCAAGTAAAGCTCATAAAGCAAGTTATCTGACTTTTGTGCACCCTAACTGAATTCAATATGTAAGACTCCACAATGCCACTTGTGGTATCTTTTTTTTTCTTTCTCTGATCCTTCTCTACCTCATTTCACTACCAGATACCAGATTAGATTGAGGGTAAGGGAAAAGAGGAGGTTCACCCCACCCACATGCATACACAGTTTTTTCCTTCACTATTCTTACCTCACAATTCCTTTTCTAATCCAGTTCCTTCAAGAGCTCTTCTGAGAATTCTTCTCAAGGGGAAGAGTCAAAGTTTTATCCTTGGAGCTTTTTGGGGAAGATACGGAAATCACTGGGAACAGTGGTAGAAGAATTGGGAAGGGGCCAGGAAAGGGAAGGCTCTGGGTAGGCCCTGGGGAATAGTCCCAACTGAGCATTTTCTTTCTCTGATGTCTTTGCTTTTATTTGGGTTCTTGTATTTGTTTTTATTTTTAGATTGTACAGTGCAGTTCAAAACTGACTCTGGTGAAGCCGTCTGACCCCCCAAGCCAAACAATGATGGATTTTCCATGGAGGACAAGGCATCAATCTTATTTTTTTATTGTCTGACTGTACTGTAGGCCAGATCATGATAGCTCAGACTCCAGAACATTAGAGGAGGGAAAAGAGGGAGGAGGGCTGGAGAGGATAGTGAAAGGGGTTAGCTAACTGTGACAAAGCAAATGAAGGTCGTGGGAAGATCTCCCGATCTCTAGCTCTGAGGAATATGGGATTTTCTATTAGAATGAGAGGGTTCTTAGGTCTGGAGGCATTAAATAGGGTGCCTTGAAGCTATGAGCCTAGCCACTCCCTAAATAAAGCAGAAGAGTTTGTTGGAGTTGTCTCCTGGAATTGTTAGAGAGAATGCCCTTGGCAGTCAGCCTAACTCCAAAAGGAGTGTTGGTTATAACTCAGAAGGCAGAGAGTATAGCAGAGGCATTTATATGCATCAAAAACTAAACTAATCCTTTTCTAAATGTCCTTTCTTTTTCTGGTCAAGAGATTATGCTAATTAATAATCTAATAGCCTGGGAGGTCTCATCTTGGAGGCCTACTGGATCTGGAACATACCTATCTGAGAGAACTCCCTACCCCGCTACAATCCATAAAGATGTCAATAGTTTAAATTAAATGCCCCGATCTATCTGAAATTCCTCCTATAGTTTAGTATACAAAATTTAAGAATCACCAGTGTACTACTATGATAAATATGGTGATTCTACTGTTTGCGGGTAGAGGATTGGAAGAAGTCACATAACACCATATTTTCTGGCTTCCAGTAGACCCCTGATTTACCCAGTAGTGGAAACTGACATCTGATAGTAATCCCAGATTTATAATCAAACAGAGGTACCACCTTCACAATCTTCTTAGTCTCTCTGCCTAGAGTCACAGAACCTCAGCCTTGGCAAGGACCCTAGGGGCCATCCATTCTAACTAGAACAAGAATCCCCTTCACAAACGTACCTGATGAATCATTATCTTACTTTCAGCTGAAGACCTTGAATGAGGGAACCCACCACCTCTAGAAGCAGTTCATTTCATTTTTTGAAAGTTCAAATTATTAGAAAATGTTGCTTTGGTTTGGTTTTTCCCTGGACACAAGCCAAAGTCTACCTCTTCACAAAACCACTCACTATTCCTAGTTCTTCTCACTGGCCAAGGAAAAGTCCGATTCCTCTTCCCGCACGACAGATACTTTGATGCTTGTAGACTCATCATAGTGCAGAAATTCTTCCCTTCTTTAGGCTAAACAAGCCCAGGTCCTTCTAGCAATCTTAATATGGCCTGATCTCTTATTCTATCATCATTCTGGTTAGCTCATCTGGATGCTCTCCTGCTTATCCATCTCCATCCTTAACCATAGAGCCCAGAACTGAACAGTTTTCCAGACATGGTCTGACCAAGACAGAGTACATCAGTTTTATTACCTTTCTAGTCTTGGACACTGTACTTGGATACACTACAGAGCAGATGGTAAGAAGAGAATCATGAGAATTCCTTCTTAATCTTAAACATGGCCCAATTGTTGGGGGCAATATAGTAAGAGGTAGGTAATTTTCTTCCAAAAGTGGCTATGCCACTATTCCAATAGGGTTTAATGAAGTAGAAAGAGAAATAGATTTGGTGTTGGAACCCTGAGTTAAAATCAAGGATAGATACATGGGGGTTGGCAGGAAGAATAGCATTTACTATGTGCCCGATACTGTGCTAAGCACTTTACAAATACTATCTCATTTGATCTTTGCAACCCTTCAAGGGAAGTGGTATCCCCATTCTACAGTTACCAGTTGAGGTCGATGAGTCAGAGGTTAAGTGACTTGCCCAAGGTCACACAGATAGTAAATGAACAAGGTTAGATTTGAACTCAGGTCTTCCTAACTCCAGGCCCATCACTCTATCCATTGTACCACCTAGCTGCTAAGAGATTGATGAGAAAGAGGGAGAGAGAGGGAGAGAGAGAGAGAGAGAGACAGAGAGTAGTGAGTATGTGTGTTTGGGGGAATGGGTTGTACTTGTGTGTGCATTGGCAGGGAATAAGTTGGCAGGGGGAGGAGGAAAGGGGAGAGAGAGAGAGAGAGAGAGAGAGAGAGAGAGAGAGAGAGAGAGATTGGATAAACAAATCATTCACTGATCCATTACTTGTGTGATCTTAAACAAGTCACTTAACCTTTCTAGGATCAATTCCTCACCTGAAAATGCAGAGATAGACTAGGTGATTGCTCAGGTTCCTTTCATCTCTGTTGATATCCTATGAACTGCCTAAATTATTGATGCTATGAACTGCCTAAATGTACTAATCCTGAGTTCCTTCTTCCATGTTTTCCTTCAACCCTCCAAGATCAAGAAGAGGGGGAAAAATAACAAACCAAAGGCAGCTGCACACCAGCAATTGTTGATCAATTGGGAAGGCACCAGATTGCCCCAGAAAATGTGATCATAAATAATGGAGGCCCCCAAGCTCTGGTGTGTCTTGATCCTTGCTCAAACAGCAAGCTCTGTCATTAAAGGTGGATTCTGCCCCTCAGTCAGACATGTAACTAAGTGGAAATGCCTAAACAGAATTTCATTTGCCACCTCAGTACTTTTTCTAATTACCATTCTGAAGATTGCTGGCTGTGAAAGTCCCTTGCATGTAAACATGAGGGCAGCTCAAGGCTAATCCTTCACTGAAGGCTGTTGCCTAAGCAGCTGAGAAGAGGGAGGCCCTCAGAGGACCACGAGCCCAGCCAACTGCTTTCTCAGCTGATCTTTAATTGGCTTTCCTAACCAACCTGCCCCTTGCCCATGGCCCATTTTGAAATCTACTTTCTAACTAACCCCTGGACCCATCCCATTGTTCAGACCAACCACCAGCCTCTACTACCTTCCTATTATTCGATCCTCTTAACCTACTGGAATGTTCTTGTGTTCTCCTAATATGCAGACTCTTTCCTCTGCAAAAACTCTACTCTGGCATGTGGTTTCCATGACAAAGCTGATCTGGGTAGAAATATGGGGATGACCATACTGCTGCCTCCTTTACGATTCAGCTCTGACTGACTGTTCTTGTGGACTCTCATTTCTGAGATCATTTACAGGAAGTTGCTGTTCATTTCATATAATTGTAAAATCTTAGAGATGGAAGGTCCTTTAGACATCATCTAATAGTCCAAAGTCATAAGGTTAGGTCTCAGTTCCTCTAAGAAAACTGAAATCAAACAAGGGGAAAATTATTTGCCAAGGTCACATATTAAATCTGTGTCAGAGATGGGTATAGAGCCTCGGTCTTCTGACATCCAGCATAGTATCTTAGTATCTTGTACGTTTCTTCTCACGATGGGAAGTTCTACAACGTCACTGATTCTACCACAGACATCCTCCCACGAGCCATGATATCTGAAAATACCAGAGATGAAGTGATAGACTACATGCTACTTGGGGGCAGGGACTGATTCATTTTTGTTTTTGTATTTGTAAGCCCAGCACAGTGCTTAACACATAGCAGACGCTTGTTGGTTATTTGACTGGGCAACGTGGATACATTTTGAGGGCAAGGAGTAAAACAAAAATACATCACCTCCAGACCCTTGTGAAAGAGAACATGGAGCAGCAATGGTTCACAGACCAGGAGAGCATGAAGCTTGAGAACTATTGTAGGTGGGGGTTGGATGGATTCTTGTCAAAAAAGAGAAGAGAGAACAGAAGAAAGGAAGGGAGGATCACCAAGAAGCGTGTTTTCTTTCCACAAGCCAGACCCTAGGGCCTCTGGCTGCCAAAATGCTCAGGATAATACATTAATTCAATACCACACATTTAATTACATGTGATTTGAAATGGAATTTACTTGAATAAAGAAGAATGGCCTTCCCAGAGGCCCAGACATGCGCTTCTGTAGCAGTAGGAAGAGGAAATAGACCTGGCCCTGAACCTAGACTATAAAAGGAAGGGAACTGTAGTAAAGATAGTACTCCTGAATTGGTCACTAGTTGCAATTGTCCTTTCCCTGGAATATCCAACCCACATCACTGTATTTAATGTAACTCTCTCCGTATCTGTGAGGAGCACTATAAGGTGAACTGGTTTTCACTCTGGTCTTCTTCCCCACTAAATGAGGAAAGTACAACTAAAGATATAGTGCAAGGATTGGAAGTTAGTGGGACTAGAATTGTTTTCTCCGGTGTTATTGGGTCAGTATCAAACTAACATTTTGGCTGACCCAATTATCAGACACTTCATGATGGTCTATCACCAACAGCTAATTATCAAGTACCACAGGAGAATCTAGGTTAAGTAAACTGCCAAAGAGCACCCTATCAGATCTTCTGAACCATCTCACACCAAAAATGGTACATTATCTTCCTGATACAATAATGACTCAATCTTGTGTATGAGATTTGAGTGAGCTGGAGTCTGATAAGGAATAAAAAAGTCATCTACCAGCAACTTCATAAGTTCTACGTAACAACAGTGATTCATAAGGATGTGCCAAGTGCACCCAGGCATATTGATACTTTGTGTCTAATAATTATAAGGTATATTTTAAAGTTGTAATATTAAAAAACAAGTTTGATTTAGTTTTAATTAGATGAATAAAAATAATGTCCATTATTATTTTGTAATCACCAAACGTTCTCCTTAAAAATGAAAAAAAAATTCCCTGGTTGCAAATACAACAGTCCTTGGATGGCTTAAGGACCCAGGAAAAGAAGGGCAGGAATAGTGTTAGGGTATAGCTGGGTAGACTTCATAATGAAGACGTTTGGGGCTAGAGGGGCTGAAGGGAGGCTTCTTGGCAATATATTGCTTGGGTGCTTGGAATGTAAGCTTTGGCCATTAGTTACCTCTCTAGAGCATTGGCTTCAATATGGAAAAGTGGAAAGGATATTTAAATTGGGAGACAAAAAGCTCTGGCACTTTCCTGGGGCTGGGGTTGAAAGGTTGTGGTATTGATCCAGGATTACTTACATAGGTCTTTTGTACTTCTCCTAACCAGCCTGTTCAGTCTTCTCAACGTGCCTCTCAGTATGTGGTAGGCTTCTCTTTTGTAGAGCTCCACTCCTTGGTAAAAAGGAACTGAAATGTGGTGTGGTGTGGTGACTTAAACAGGTGAGGAAAAGAGGATGGGAAGCCAATGAAACCAAAGGAGAAATTGAGGAGCAGTAAAAAAAAAAAAAGGCTAAAGAGGTGAGGAAGAGTATGTATGATGCAGATGGTCCAGGAATTGCCAAAAATCATGTTGACCAAAATAACAGATTGATTTATGTTCCCCCTCCCCCACTTCTGTGCTTTAGAACAAATGATCTCCCAGGTCTGAAATATATTCCCTTTTCACCTCCATTTTGTAGAATCTGTAGTTCAAGTTCCACCTCCTACAAAAGGCCTTTCCTGATATTCCCTCCCCTGCTCCCCTTTACCCTTTATCCCCCTTGACATGACTTTGTATATGCTTTAATCTACTTACATGTTGTAAGTTCCCAGTAGAAAGTAAATTCCTTGAGGGCAGAGAGTATTTTATTTTCATACCTGGCATAGTATGTTACACATTAATAAATGTTGAAGTAAATTTTGTTGAATGTATACCCTGGACCTAAATTTGGGCTCAAGAACTAGAGTTAGAGTGAAATAACAGATCTCCAACCATCCTGGGCTCTTTTCCCAACTATTCCCCTCCTACTTTTTTCCAGTTTGAACTTCAAACTTTTTGTTTGTTTGAAAAATCTGAGCTAACTGCTGGTCCCCATTCTAGGTCATGTTTGTATCCTTAGACTAAAATGTGAGATTCACAGAGAATAAGGAAAGAAAGAAAGAAGCAAAGAAGGAAAGGAAGGAAGGAAGGAACGAAGGAACGAAGGAAGGAAGAAGGAAAGAAAGAAAGAAGGAAAGAAAGAAAGAAAGAAGGAAAGAAAGAAAGAAAGAAAGAAAGAAAGAAAGAAAGAAAGAAAGAAAGAAAGAAAGAAAGAAAGAAAGAAAGAAAGAAAGAAAGGAAGGAAGGAAGGAAGGAAGAAGGAAAGAAAGAAAGAGAGAGAGAAAGAGAGAAAGGAAGAGAGGAAGGAAGGAAGAAAGAAAGAGAAAGGAAGGAAGGAAGGAAGTCAGTCTGCTGTTTCTGGAAACAGTGAAGACTGAAGAACTCACAGTACTGTTTGTTCTGGGGAGGTTTCCAGCTCACGTTTCCCAACTCAAGAAGTTCAGAGAGTGAGGCTAAAGTTCAGATAAATGTCTCTTCTCCCAGGTGCCACACCGAGCTCTGCTGCTGAAAGTCCATCAAGGCACTTGAGAGAGCTCAGTATTCTATTGACCCATGTAGTACTTCTGCCCTTGGCTTCATTAGCAATTATTCCCCATCATCCCTAAACTCTGCCCATCAATACCCAACTTTCCTAATCCCCCATCTGGATACACTATGGTAAAAGGTCTTCTTTGGCTCTTGTTAAGGACTGAATAACCCAGCCAAGCTCACAGAGCAAGAGAACTTCAGAAGTAAAGCCATCTATCTGGAGTGAGAAAGTTAGGTGCTGAAAGATGGATCTCAGGCTCCTTTTTGAGTGAATCCATTCCTCTACTACTTTCTTGACTCCTCTCTCATCCTCTTTCCCTCCTTCTGGGATCCTGTTCTGGCTTGGATGTTTCTTTTCAAATATGACATTGTGGAGTACTCCTTTAAAGCCCAGATGAAGTGCTCCTGTCTCTTTTCAAACTCCCCAGAAAGCACATTCTCTTCCAACTCCCTGTCTTGGAAAATTCCCATGGTGTCTCTTCACTGGCATTCCACTTATCCCTCAAGTCCTTTCTATTACTTCACTGTTTTCTCACCAAAATAAATCCCAAAGGGAAGCATATGTGAAGAAGCTATTTCCACCACCATGGAGCAATGAGCTACAATTATAATTGTTGTGCTCTTTGGGAAATGGTTTATGAGTTTCTACCCTATGGTAAGAGGCATCAAGTGAAGGCAATTGGAAGACCTACTAATGGAACCATGAGCTAGAGAATTCAGAGTTTTGGTGTACATACCACTTCAAGTTCACAGCATCATCAAACATAAAGTCATAGACTTTGAGCTGCAATCACCATGTCATAGATGATTCCAAATCCTGTGCTCATTCCACTATACCAGTGGTTCTCAAAGTATGGTCTGGGAATCTTGAAGGTCCCCAAGACTCTTTCAGGAGGATCGAGATTGTCAAGACTAATTTCATAGTAATACTAAAACATTTTAAAATTTCTAATATGATAAATATCAATAGATATAAGATACATAAATGAAAGATTTGGGGAGGAGGAGCCTCAATAATTTTAAGACTATAAAGGTGTCTTCAGACCAAAAAGTTAGAGAAGTACTACAGTACACGTAGCTGTATCCTCCAGTTACATGTTGGCAGCCCTGTCCTACCACAGAAGTAATAGAACAGGTAATAGAACTGGGCAACATTTTAACACTTAGGTTTCCAGAGAGATGGGTAAACCCTAACTATTGACTAGAATGTACATAAATGCAAAGAGGAGGTAAAGAATCTTGTTCATGGCAAAGTTACTCCCCTGCTTTAAAATGGCCAATAGCTTCCCCTGCCTACAAAATTTATCCTTGGTTTGGCATTTGATAATCCATCCTCTAAACAGACTTCCACACTTACCTCCTAATATTCCCCTAAATGAACCCTGAATCATAGGGATCCTCTTTTCCATGTTTCCCATTTCTTCTCACACCATTTCCTCCATCTAGAATACTTCATCTCTTCCTTCCACCTAATGTATTTCCTATCTTTTGAGGCCCAGCTCAAATCTCACTTCTTCTGTAAAGTCTATCCTGACTGATAGAGGCTGAGGTGATCTCTCACTCATGTGAATTCCTCTTACTGTTTTTTACCTTTACAAGTTATTCATTTAACACCTTTCCCCCTCATTTGTTGTTGGTTATCTTTTCACCTTCTCCAACAAGATTTTAAGTTCCTTTGGGATTAAAGATCGTGTTTTAAACATCTGTGTACCTACCTTGCAGATAGGTACCTAAAATATTTGTAAATTAACTAATGGAATTTATCAATAAACCGGTGTTTTAGGAGAGTAAGAGTGTTAACCCAAGGATTGTTGGTTAATGTGTAGTTCACCTATGAAAAATACATGTAAGCTGACCTAACCATTGACATGTTCAGTGATTCATTGGCTTGTCTAAAACTTGGGTTTCAATGACGAGAAGAACGGTTGGTTAGGTGAAAGCTGGAAATCGATTAATTCGAGGGGAGAGGGGTTTTATCTAAGATTTCATAATGTGTGGTTCTCCCAGTGTGGAAACTCCCTCTATAGATATAGTTACTGTTTAAAACTTATCCTCTTAGAGAAACTCAATGGGCACTGAGAGGTTATGACATACTAGACAAAGCTAGGATTTGTCAGAGGCAGGACTCAAACACAAACCTAGTAGACTCCCAAGCTGACCCACTATACACTACTCCATGATGCTTCTCAAAGCATAAACCTTATAGCCTTAGATATTTGGATATTTGAATAATTATTCTATTTTGTCAATGGATTTCTGTAGAGAATATTTGTCCATAAAAGTTTGGAACCTAATACCACCATGAGAGTATACTTACTATTCTGTGTCTTTCCTTGAATATGTCTGTGTCTTCCATCTTCCTTCAAAGCTTAAACTCACCTGGTCATGAATGACCTTCCAGAATCTTTCCCCTCATTTGTAAGGCATACACCTCCTCCCAGAGGAAAAAGGCCCTCTCTCAAGGGCCCCAGTGTTTGGCTTCCCATTCTTACCACAGCTGTGTGCAGAGGCGGATGTCAATGAGTTTTCAATGTTAATCCCCCACATCCTCTCCCCAACATTGAGGGCCGTTGACTGACCCATTCTCCCCAACTCTGCTCCCAGATGCTTCCCCTTTATCTCCTAGAAAATGTTCTTTTCAGTTTGCTGGCCAAGGGCCCCACCTCATTGCTTTCAGACTACACCACCTCCCCCACCTACCTTCCCTTTCCCTTTCTGTCCTCTATCTCTGGATATTAAATGTCCCTTTCAATCACTTTTACAAGGAAAAACAGAGGCTCATACAACCAACTTCCTCCTCTAAATGGAGGGAAAAGACTATGAATAAGAGAGGCTGTCAGAGGATCCTGGGGGAATGCAACAGGTAGGCCTCCATCCAAGGGGTGATGTTTCCATTTATGACTCTCGCTTCTCAAGACAGTTTTTATGCCAGCCACATTTTGCTTCCCCCACCTACCCCAACATCCCCATGTCAATCCACCTCCCATTCTGGAACTTTCTCTTCTGAGCTATTAATCTGAGGTGGAACCTTGTCAAGTGCTTGTTCAAGGCCTGTGGCCTCCACTCAACTCATCTTATCTGTCTCAGCAGCTCTGGCTGTGGAGCAGCCAGCAGATTAGTTACGCATGTCCTCCCTGAGCCAGAATCCATGCTTTCCCCCTTCGTCAATCTTTGCTTTTCCAGGTGTTTTCCCACCACATCCTCTGAGCTGGTTTCCAAGAGTTTCCCTACACCAGATGTTAAATCCACTGGCCAATGGTTTCTTGGTTTGTCTCCTGAACCTTCCTCCAACTGCCCAACACCTTTTTAATTTTTTTTTTTTACTTTTTATAAGACCAGGTCCCCCTATCTCTCTCAGGCTAGAATTGTAGCAGCTACTCATGTACCCAGTTCTACTGATAGGCAAAAGAGCTGATACAGTCCATTTCCAGCCTGGGCCAGTTTGCCACTCCTTAGGCAGTCTGGTTCTTCCACCATGACCCCCCTCCCACTTGCCAAAGGCTTACCATATTGGTGCCAGACTTAGTCTGGGCATCTGGTCTGCTTAGCCAAATTCAACTCAGAAGTCCTGAGCTCAAGCAGTCCACCAGCCCCAACTTCTCCCCAATAGTATGGATTAAAGGCATGCCCTTCCTTTTTAAAAGAAAGAAAATACTGAACTAAATAAGTTCTTTTTCTGTAATTACTATTAATCCCTCCTTCAAGCTATCCTGTTGGATAGTGCCTACTCATGGTTTACCAAGTTCAGCACCTGAGTCCTTCTAGTCAGTGTAACCATAAGAACCTGAATGGGGGTACTTTGGGATTTAAAAAAGAACTTGACACCCTTCCCTATGATGACACTATGATCACAAAGCAAGTGAGTAACAGGGAGATAGAGCCTGATGCAAAAAGTCATTGCAAGATTGCATCTGCCCACCAGAACTTATTTTCACTAGAAATTTGGAGACTGGTTGAGGGGGTGGTAAGTCAACGTTACATATGTTAGGTGAGAAGTGAAATAGTCTCGGGAATGGTCGCATTTGTTTTGAGCAAGTGGGAGCCTCTTAAGGGGGCAAAGAAATTTTGCATAGGGATGTAGAGATAGGCAGGACTTGGAACCTCCACATGTCTTCAGCACCTCTAGCTCTCCATCACTTACTGATGGATACAAGTTCTCAAAGAACTTAACACTATCAAGCTTCACTGGCAGGTGACTCCCCACCCCAACCCCATCTTAGCCTCTCCCTCTCCCTTACAGCTGTAGGTATCCACAGCTCTCATTTTCAAAATGGCCCTAGTTTGATGTCCTGGGTCATTTGAGAACCTTCTAATCACTCTGTGTTGTGTGTGTGTCTTGCCCACAAGTTGCAGTTCTAGGTTTCCTTGGCTTCCTCTTATTTCTCTGCTTCTTTCTTTAGGAACAAACCTTTCCTAACTCCCCCACTCCTAACACACACACACATACACACACACACACACACACACATTTTCCCCTTATGTCTGCAGGTGACATCAGCCCCACTGCTGATCTTCTCTTTGCCTCTTTCCTCAACCACTCAGCTCCTACCATGCCATTATCAGTTCTTGTGATTCGCCCAGAGCTTGATTGCAGCTCCCCCAGCTGGATCTGAAAGGCTTGCTGATCCCCCCCCACTACGCAGGGCTCAGGCGCCAATCACTTATTTTGCATTCCTCTCCAGCCTGCTCTCCAAAAGGCCAGTATTCATGAACTGCTTCGCTTTTCATAGACCCTCTAAGGTCCTTCAGACCTGAGATTACAGTCAGTGAAAGCCTTCTTGTTCAGTTGTGTTTGACTCCTTGTGACCCCATTTAGGATGAAGGAAGGAAGGAAGAAGGAAGGGAAGGAAGGAAAGAAGGAAACACATAAGGTTTTGTGAAGTGCCTACTATGTGCCAAGCACTGCACTAAGCACTTTACAAATATTACCTCATTACCTCACTGCACCCTTGGGATGTAGGTGCTATTATTATACTCATTTTACAGTTGAAAACTAAGACAAAGATTAAGTGACTTGCCCAGGGTCACACATCTAATAATAATGATAATAATAAATAGCTAACATTTATATAGATTTGAGCTCAGGTCTTCCTGACTCCAGAAGTCTATCCACTTCAATACCTAGCTGCCACCTTAATGGACTCTCCTTAGAACAGAATCAGCTAGTTATTTATAACATTTAGTTTCTGCAACTCCTACAGTCATTCATGCCCTTGCTTACTGCTCTTTAACCTAAATGTCAAAGGTAACAAAGGCTAAATCCCCTAAAAAACCTATTAGAGATGGGTTCTTCACACTTTTTTTTTTCAAAAAAAATTATTATTATCCAAGATTCCAGGATTGGGGTACAGGGAGAGGGCATGAGGATGTCTCTAGCTAAGTGTGGCACATAAAACTAGCCATAAATACTCAGGTGGGTTTCAGAGCTGATGATAAGTTGTCATGTTGACAGATCAAATAATAGAAGTTTAGAGTTGGAAGGCACCTTAGCAGTCATGTAGTCCAATCTCCCAACCCGTGAAGGAATCTGCTTTTTAACTTCCTTGACAGGTGGTCATTCAGTCTGTGCTTGAACAGTTCCAGCGATGGTGAAGTCACAAGTTTATAAACAGGCCATTCTGCTGCTGGACAGCTCTAATTCCCCAAGGTCAAGGTTATTAGGCAAGGTCACTTCATGCGACTTACACAAGCCATGAGTCTGTCATCTGCTATTTACAGTTGCCCAGATGCTCTGTGCATTTCAGTATTCCCAGGCTCCCCAAAAAGGGCCAGGAATAGCAAAAAAGCAGATGACCAACTCATGGCCTGTATAAGGCATGTGACATGACCTAGTCTAATGGCCTTCCATTTCATCATTCTGAAATCACTAAGACTGCTAATATTAGCAGCAACTTCATTATATTGTGATAAGATGATACAAATGTGGCTCAAGTAGTATGCTACTTGATAATAGTTTATGCTTATAATTATCATTATTAGTAATAATAGGGGCAGCTAGGTGGTGCAGTGGACAGAGGGCTGAGCTTGGAGTCAGAAAGACTTATCTTCCTGAGTTCAAATCTGGTCTCAGACACTTACTAGTTGTGTGACCATGGGAAAGTCACTTAACCCTATTTGCCTCAGTTTCCTCATCATAAAATGAGCTGGAGAAGGAAATGGCAAACCTATCCAGTGTCTTTGTCAAGAAAACTCCAAAGAGGGTAACAAAGAGTTGGACACAACTGAAGAACAACTGGTTAATAATAGTATTGTTAATAATACTAATCATTATCAATTATTAGAAATTGATATTAATAATAATACCAATAGGGAACTTTACAAAGTACTGTCTTGTCTGATCCTTACAACTGTATAAGATTTATAAACCCACTTTTTCAGACAGGAAACAAGTTCAGAGAAACTATATTTTGGTACCTAATCATACATTTTTGTGCCTAATTTAGAGCTAGGTAGGACCTTAGAAATACTCTGGTCCACATGTCTTATTGTAGTGATAAAGAAACTGTGATCCAGAGTGAAGTGATGGGGCTGAGATCACATGGGTATTAAATGATAAAGTTGGAACTCTTTCCTAGATTTTTTGGAATCTACTTTGAGTGATCCTTTCATCGTGTCACACTGCCCCTCATGGTATCAAGAAAGGCAGGAAGATACAGGCCTGTTATTAATGTTTGTGACATCTGCATATTTATTGCAATTCACTGAACATCTTTCTCAATCGTCCACCAAGCAGGTCGTCAACCAATGTGTTGGGGATATTTCTATTGTATCAGCACCATGGATGTGATAGAAATGACACCGTCAACCTGTCTATATGCCTACCTCTCAGAGTTGTATCTAGGCTTTTCTTATAACTGTTACACAAGTGTGTGCATTAGCTGTTCTTTCCCAAACTGGCCCGAGTCAGCAATACCACTAAACCCCTTTGAAGCAAATATAATCTTTTTCCTACCTCACTCAGGGGAACAAGGCTGTGTCCACACTTGCCACATGGTCTATGTATGACCCTGCTGCCTCCCGTGGCTCTTGGTTCTAAGTGGCACAGTAGATAGAGCACTGGACTTGGAGTGAGAAAGACCTAAGTTCAAAGCCAACTTCCAACATCTATTAGTTGTGTGGCCCTGTCACTCGTTTGCCTCAGTTTCTTCATCTTGAAATGGTTATTGTGAGAAGAAAATAAGATAATTTTTATAGAACACTATATGAATAGTAGTAGTAGGTAGTAGCAGCAGCAGCAGTAGTAGCTGTAGTAGTAGCTGTAGTAGTAGTAGTGGTGGTGGGAATAGATGAGGACAGAATACACAAAAGCTGTCTGTGGGAATTGAAGCTTCAATACTTAAATAGGGCACTGCTCAGTAGTCACAATATCATGGCATTGAGTTAATATCAAGCATAAGAAGATATAGATTCCAAAGACATAAGTTAGAATGCCAATGTCAGCAAAAAGCAATACCTAGCATTTCTGCCTGTCTCCCCTGAACAGTGTTATCTACATGTCAAACTGTGTGCCTCCCTTCAGCAACAGGCTTCTTTAATTTTTAACACATTAAGGCACAGGCATAAACAAGAAGGAACCCTTTTTATAATTTGGTAATGCCTCAAGTACGTTGCACTTATGCAAACTCCTTAAACCTCTTAAGAAGTAATGGATAGGAAATGACCAGCAGACTAGAACTTGGGAGCCAGGCAGAATCTCGAAGATGGTGGAGGCAGAGAAGCCTGTCAGCCTTACCTCGTATTGCTCCTTGAAGGTACTCTATGCTACAGCCAAACTGAACTGTTAGCTTTCCCCTGTCCTCCTCCCCTGACCTCTCTGTGATTTGCCCCATGCACTCACTCTTCAATGCCTGGAATGGATTCTCTGTTGCAGGATGTAGTTGTTGAAGTCTTCCCCATCACTCACTCTCACTGAGTTGACTCTTTACAATCCTGCCTGTCCCCCACCCCCACCCAGGTGAGCTGATCTCTCCTTCTTTTGTTGTCTGCCAGCACATTATCTGAACCTCTCTTTTGTACTTCTCTCACTTTCCTTCATATGATAATCACACATACATATTCTTCCCCCACAAATTAACTCCTTGAAACCAAAGCTCATTTGTAGTGACCTTTATATCTCCAGTGCCTAGCACTGGTGCTTGCATACTTGCACACACACACACACACACACACACACACACACACAGTGTGGACTTGAATCAAATTGCTCTAACAGTCCCATCAGTCACATTGTTTGCTAGGGAATCTGAGGATTTGAAAATGCCAGAATTCTTTTCTGTTGTGTAACGACAGGCATTCAGATAGGTATAGGTCTGACTATAGAACAAGCTATGGCTTAGAATAGGACACAGAGTGTATTGGTTGATCCTTTAAGAATCCAAAGATAGTATTTCTGTCCAATAAATGGGCTAGTTGCTTTCACTGAGTCTTTATATAGATAATACAATAAGTCTTTATTAAGTTCCTTCTATGGTGTTAGGTACCAGAGATACAAAGACAAAATAGAAACATTCCATACTCTAAAGAGCTTACATTCTATTAGATTATTCCAGGGGGTTCATAAACACCTTCCACACATCCAGCACTGTCCCAGGTCAAAAGTAGAAGTTGGCCTATGTCTATGACTGGGGGCCTTTCTTTATCTACTATGCAATGCTGCCTTTCACTATAGGTATTAAAATGCCTAGTTTTCAGATGAGGAAACAGGCTCAGTGATGTTAAGTAGTTTGCTCAGGGTCACATAACTGGTAAGTATGAGAGGTAGGATTTGAACCCAGAAATTTCCTGGTACCAAGTTTGATGCTTTTTATACAATGTCACTGCTGTCTCGGTATCATCTTTCTGATCTCTACAGCATTTTTTATAATACTGGCTTCTAGGAAAGAATATCTTCAAGTCAAGGGTGAAACACACAACTAGTCATGAGTGACTAAGTAGAGTTACGGGATTGGCATCAATTTATCTCCTCTGCCATGCTGGCAGTCAGGAAAGGGCCAAGAGCCCTGAGGATATTGGAATGTGCTAGGCATCTTGGCAGCAACAAACAGCAGATGACCAAAAAACAGCTTGTCTGAACTATATGGCACAGGCTGTGAAGGAAATCAAAGCTTAATGGGCCTTTCTGGTTTGATCTTCAAGATCCCTCCCTGACTCGTAGTCTTTCCCCTCTTTCCTATTATTCTCTGATTTACACGTATCATATTCCAGACTGTGACCTTTAATATAACGACCTCATCTTCTTTGGTACCCACCGCAAGTTGAGGGGATCACTTTATATTCTACTCTGTTATGGGACTACATGGGTTACTTTCTGGGCAGTGCTGGTAAATATCTAACAACTGGTTCTCTGAGTTGGAGGGGGGAGGAGGAGAATGGGCACCCAATACACTTCTAAGTTTAACTAGCATTATCAGCATTTTCTCCAACACTTTCTATATCTGGACAATCAATGAAATAATAAATCACATCCTTATTTGTAGTTTGACAATTTCTGAGGCATAAAAGTGCACAACGAAAATTTAATAATTAGCTCTCCTGAGCTAGTATAAGTCGGCTCCTGCATAGCCCTGTATGCTTTCCTCTGAACCCCGACTTCCAGCTGAGAAAGAATGCAAGACCCAAGAGGGAGAAAGTATAGACCTTTTCCAGAGCTTCCCATCCCTCTTTCACCTGTGGAGCTGACCACAGATTCTCTCAGAAGTTACAGGGAAGTGACTGGCTGGGTTTCACTGTGGATTTTGCTGCCACAGCAGAGGAGAGCTGGATTAACAGCATGGTTGTCAGTTGGCCCAGGCCTCAGAGATTTAGATGCTCTCATGAGTCCATCCCTCCAGCCCCTTAATCATTTTTTGTTGCTTTTCCCCTGAATTTGAGCCAGTTGGTCGACATCTCTTCAGTCTTTGGACTCCCTGTGCAGAGCATAGAATTATGGGGATGGCTGGAAATGCATCACTCTAGATTGTCTGCCTCTTTTTAAAGATACATTTCAATCATTTGTGGCCCACAGTCCACCAAGCAGCAATGAAAAAAATACTGTTTGCTAAGCTGTATCTCCTGCTCAGAGGCAAAGACCAGAGGTCAGGACACTTGGGTACTCTTCTGAACTCTGTCGCTAACTCATCGCATGACCTTGAGAAAGCTATTTTACTGTGACTTGGTTAGCCATCTGTATGACCAATGAGATTAAAGGCTTCACGTGAAATTGCATTAGTATTCTGATGCTGTGCAAATCAGAATGTAGTGCTCTCGGCTCTTTGTAGGGTGACCTTTAATGAAGGTTAGTGATGTGCTTTGAGATCACCATTCAAAAGATCCGCTCCCTTCCTAATAACCAGCTTCCTTCTATTCAGGCCACCAAAGCTACTATGGTTCTTCACAGTGTGGCCTGACTGGTATCTCCCTTGTCCTGAACATTCTACTTCGATTTACTCATTTCCATTAACATGTCCTATCTGTGTGACTGTGGATAAACCACTTAACCTTTCTAAGATTCAGTTTACTCATCTTTAAAATGGAGATAATGATGCCTGTATATGCTTCCCTGGTACCCGCTTCCAGGGCTTTTATGACATTCCAAAGAAATCTATGCAAAAGGTTCCTTGCAAATTTTATGGTGCTTTTTATATGAAGGTTTCCTATTATTGGTACTGCTGTTTATGTAACCTAAGATCACATAGCTGCCATATCACATTGTTAGTTCATATTAAGAGGGCAGAGGAGCTTTGATTTGGTCTCACTTTGGCAGCTATCTACATGGGACACCAACCCGGTCTGTCATATAAAAATACCTTTCCTGCCCTATGAGTCTCCCTCATATATTACATGCTTCAGCCAAACCAACCAACTCAATATTCCCCATGTCCTGTGTCTTTGTTGTTCACATTTGGGAAAGCTTTGATTGGAAGGCACTGGAATTAAGAGGTGTTAGGGAAAGCTTCCTGTAGAAGGTGTGATTTTAACATCATCTCCTCCACCAGGGTATAAATTCTTTTGGTTAGCCCCTTGAAGATAGGAGCCACGCCTTCCCTATCTTTGTATCACCTCTTAGATCTAGCCCAAGGCCTAATACACAATAGGTGCTTCATAATTGGGTGAATAAATCAATGCAACATATATGCCTGTTTGACTTTCCCAGGAATCAACAGTGATATGGAACAAGCAGGCATGTTAGCAGTAAGCTCCTACTGATGGACATAAACCCACAGAAATGTTAGTGAGGGCTGTCGCTCTACCTTCCGTTGCTTTCCTAAGATATGCCACTCCCCAATCAAATTCTCCTGGGCCTGCCATATTTATGTTTCTATGACCTCTTCCTTATGGTCTGTAAAGTGGTACAGAAGAGCCTGAGTACTAAGTATGCTGTGTATTATCCACTGTAGCAAGTAGAGAACTGGAGATCCCAGTAAATGTGAAAGTTGGTGTCCTTAGGATCTTTTTCCACAGTGATGAGACATCACACCTATAGATACTGGATCTTCATCAGACATGGATAAGGCTATGTAAAAAGGAATTCGCCTTCCAAATAATGGCATTTCATGTAGCACAGGTGTTTCCAAGGGGATGGTTGGGTTAACTCAAATGGGATGATGAGCACTTTTGAAACTATAAGTACTATATAAATGTCAATTGCTTATACGATGAATAAGCAGTATGATGTAATGAGTGCTGGAACTGGAGCCAAGAAGATTTGGGTTCAAATACAGCTTCAGACACTTATTCAAATAGGATCATATGAGATTACATGTAAAGTGCTTTGTAAACCTTAAATAAATCATATTAGCTATTATTATTCTTTCTGTGACCCTGGGCAAATCATTTAGCCTCTCAGCGAGTTTCCTCATCTGTAAAATGGGAATGATGAACACTTTAATGCTTTTATCATTCCATCTTTGCCTCTGCTATATGACTCAACTCCATTCTCTATCCTTATCATGGCCTCTATCTCTCCTGCCTCTCAGTTCTTTCCCAGGCCATCATCCCTACACTGTCTACACTCTCCTCCTTTGCCTTTTTCAATTCCTTGGTGAATACACTATCTTCTACACTCAAATCCCTTGCTCCCTTGTCTTATAACCCAACGCCTCTTGTTAAACTCCAACTTAGTATTATTCCTACTCTCTGTCTCCTTCACTTTCATTCAGGAGCAGCTAATTAGGGCTCAGAGGGAGCTGGGGGAAATTAGAGAATTGTGCTGATTGGATCCACTATAAAGTTATGTTACTCAACTGGGCCCTCCCTGCAGCAAGGCAATCATTTTACATCTACCCTGTTGATTTGCTATTCCACTCACCACGGTGGCTATTTCAAATATTTTCATCCCTTCTAAAGCCACTCATGGCACCTCCTCCTCCAGTCCAGCCTCACAGCTGTGGACTTTGCTTCATATCTAATTAAAAAAAATTAAGAAAATTCACAGAGACCTTCCTCTTCTCTCCTCCACTTTGTCTTACATCATGCATACATTTGCCTGCTCTATCTCCTCCTCCACCCCTGTGTCATCTGAAGAGGAGGTCCTTCTTCTTGTCAAGACAAACCCTCAACATGCACCTTGATCCCCTCCCCTCCCAACTTTTCCATAAGATTGCCTTCACTATTATATCTGTTTTCTAATCCTCAATCTCTTCATATCTAGTCTTCTTCCATGCTACCCTCAAACACAAGCATCTTCCCCAATCCTCAAAAAGTCTTCACTTGATCCTAACATCCCTGCAAGCTGTCATCTCACATCTCTTCTCTCCTTCTCAGCTAAACCCCTTGAGAGAGCCAACTACAACAAGTTCCTCCACTTCCTAATTTCTCACCTACTTCTAAATCCTTTGCAATATGGCTCCCAACCTCATCATTCAGCTAATGCTGTTCTCTCTCAGAAATGTCAATAGTGATCTCTTAGTTGCAATTCATAATGGTCTTGTTTCAATCTGCATCCTTCTTGATCTGTCTTCACTCTTAAACACTGTCAATTACCCTTTCCTACAAGATGAATGATACCCTTTTCCCCAACGTGGGGGTTTTGTGATACTCTTCTCTCCTAATCAGTCTCCTTTGCTGGCTCTTCATTGTTATCGTGCAGGCTAACTATGGGTGTCCCATAAGGCTCTCTTCTCTGGACCATGTTTGCTTTGCCCTCTATACCATCTCACTCAATCTCATTAACTCCCATGACTTTCCCTTTTTACCTATCATCTTTATGCAGATGATTCCCAGATCAATATATCTAGCCTTAATGTCTCCTGAACTCCAGTCCCTCATTACCAACATTAAATGTCCCATAGGCATCTCAAACTCAACAAGTTTAAAATAGAACTCATCTTTCGCCCCAAACCACCCACTCTTCCCAGCTTTCCTATTACTTTCATTAGTACCAGTACCATCCCAATTATGCAAGTTTAATTTCATTGTCACCCTCAATTCCTCACTTGCCTTCAACCCATATAACTAATAATCTCATTTTTACCATCACAACATCTCCCATATACATCCCCTTCTCCCTGCTTACTCAACCTTTATCCTTGTAGTGGCTTCTCACCTAGACTATCACTTCACCCCTAGACCATTGCAATAGTCTACTAATTGTTCTGCCTGCCCCAAGTCTCTCCCCCACTCCAATCTGTCTCTGCACAGCTGCCAAAGTGTAGGTGTGACTGTGTCACACTCCTCTCTATTCTTTCAAGAAACTCCAGTGGCTATCTAGTACCTCCAGAATAAAATATAAGCACTCTTTGTTCTTTTCCTTTCTTTCCTTTCTTCCTTCTCCTTCTTCTTCTTTTTCTTCCTTCCTTCCTTCCTTCCTTTTCTTCCTTCCTTCCTTTTCTTTCTTCCTTCCTTTTTGCTAATGGTCTTTACAATTTTACCCCTTCCAACCTTTCTAGTCTTCTTACGCTTACTAGCCTCCATATACTCTAAAATCCAGGTACACTTACTTGACATTCTTCACACACAATGCTCCATCTCTCAACACCATGCATTTGCCCAGGCTGTCTCCCATGCCTGGAATGTTCTCCTTCCTTAACTCCAATTATTAGCTTCCCTGCCTTCCTTCAAGATTTAGCTCAAATCTCAGGTTCTACAGAAGACCTTCCACCACATCTGCCCTAGTCCTTTCTTTTGAAGATTACTTTCTATTTACACTGTATTACATTTACACAGTTATTTTTGTGGTTTCTCCTATTAGAATGTGAGTCCCAGAGTAGGGGCTGTGTTTTTGCCTTTCTTTGAATCTCTAATGCTCAGTGTAGTACTTAGCACATAATAGTAAGTGCTTAAGAAATGCTCTTGATTGATTCCTTACTGAGGTTCTAAGGAGATGTTAACACGTGTAACACTTTGCAAATCTTCAAGTGCTATAGAAATTTCCATTATTATTATTCAACCAAATGACTGTGGGGTAAAAGTGCCTAGAGCCCAAGGATGACTGACATCTTTCCAAAAGACAAATAATTCAGAAAGTTGACCTGATCCAACTGACTTTTGAACTCCCTGGAGATTCTGACAGAGTTGTAGCTAACATAGAACTTTGCAGTGAACAATCACTTTTAAATAGAATGCTCCACTTAGGGTCAGAGAATTAGCTGCACAAATTACAAGATGGAGAAAAACTAGATTCATATAGAAAGATTGTATTTGGTGGAAAGAGAAACTTAGCTGACAGGAATCCCACCATCAGTCAGCGCTGCCAGATGGCTACCAAAAAAGCTAATTAGATCCAAGGCTGACTGGAGCATGTCCTGCCCAAGGAGGGCTGATAGGATAGTGAAATCATCATAGAAGGAACATTTAAAGAAAATAATATTTTACTTGTAGCAGACAAGGGGCAGAAGAGGGCTGGGGGATCACTGCTGTCTTCAAACATTTGTGGGACTGCCATGTGGAAGTGCACGGTTACCATGCACGGTTAATGGTGGAAAGAATTTAGCTGGGAGTTACAGGGAAGCAGATTTCATTTCAGTGTAAGTATGAACTTTCTAATAATTTTAGGAGTTCAGGAATAAAAACGCCTGTTGATTTAGGTAGAAAACCCCCCGAAAAATGGCTCAAGCAGAATCTAGGTGCCAGCTATCATGACCTTATAGAAGAGATTCTTACGAGGCGTGGGGGGGAAGGAGGGGGAGATGCGGCATGGAGGGGGGTGCATTGGACTAATGACCTCTAAAGCCATCTCCAATGTTAATATCTCTTATTATAACTAATTTCCTTTATAATCCCAGATTCATTCTTAAAAGATTCCATCTCCTTGCTACTCCATGATGAGGATTTTGGAAAAACCAAATACCAGATGCCTTCTTAGATCAGTCAACAAGTACATTATGTGCTATATATTTGCTGTTGTTGTTGAGCTGTTTCAGTCATGTCCAACTCTTTGTGACCCAATTTGGGATTTTCTTGGCCAAGATACTGGAATAGTTTCCCATTTCCTTCTCCTGCTCATTTTTGCAGAGGAGGAAACTGAGGCAGAACTAAGTGACTTGTCCAGGGTCACACAGCTAGTAAGTGTCTGAGGCCAGATTTGAACTCAGGAAGAGTTCCTGACTCCAAGCACAGCACTCTATATGTGCTATATATGCACTATGCTAAATGCTTTACAAATAATTATTTCATTTGTTCTTCACCATAACCCTGGGAGGTAGGTGCTGTTATCATCCCCACTTTACAGATGAGGAAAACTGAGGAAAACAGAGGTTAAGTGATGTGCCAAGGGTCACACATCTAGTAAATGTCTGAGGCTAAATTTGAACGCAGGTCTTTCTGACTCCAGGACTGCTGTGTTACCTGGCTCCCCTAGATGCCACACCCTAGGAGAGTGGAACATAAAAGGAGAAAAATCAGTATCACTAACACCAAGACGATCATAGTATAACAACTTAACCTTAGAAAATATTGATAAGGGAAGAAAAACAAAGACTATAAAAATATTTCCTGAGTATATATCTTTTCATGGCATTAACAACAAAAAATTATTTTAGCACAGTCCCTCACCTACAGAAATCTCACGGTTCAAACATCCCTCACTTCATCTCCCACCTCTTCTTCTCCTTCGCTGAGGTTGCCCAAGCATGGGGGAGTAGTCCAGCCTTCTGGCACACAAAAGACATCTGCTTAAAATGGATTTCCCCATCACTCTGTGCCAAGAATCTCGGCCAGAGCTGTAGAGAGTTCAAGTATACATTACACACACCCAGATGGAACTGAAAATGCACGCTGATATCTCACAAGATGGGGTTTTAGAGGGTCCCCTCTCTGGGCTGCCAATAGGCTCAAGCAAAACATATTGGATCATATTTTCCTCTTTTTGCTCTAATAAATCAACATGCTACAAGCTCATCCAAACCTAGTCTCTTCAATCATTCAGGACATTGTCTCCATCTTGGTGACTTATCTTTTGACCTTATAGCTTTATTGATGGTAGCTCCAACCTAGGTATGAATCTAGCAATAGAGTGAAACTCCCACATCAATTCATTTTGCTAGTTGTTAGAGGAAAGACTGAAGCAATTGAAATAAAGTTTTTAGATTATCTGTGTATTTAAATTATCCATGCTACCCCTAAGCCCTCTGCCATAAATAATTGAAATCTGGCTAAAGATACTTGAATGAGAGCAGAATGAGTCATTGTTCTGTCACATCTGACTCTTTGTGACCCCTTTGGGGGTTTGCTTGGTGAAGATACTAGAGTGGTTTACCATTTTCTTCTCCAACTCATTTTATAGATGAGGAAATTAAGGCAAACAGGGTATAGTGACTTGCCTAGGGTCACACAGGCAAGATTTGAACACATGAAGAGAAGTCTTCCTGACTCCAGGCCCAGCACTCTATAGATATTTAGTATATACCGATTAGAATCACTTCTCCCCATCTAAACTGCAAGGGTGATTATGGTGCATGAAATTAACACCTCTTTGTTTACCACCTTTGTTCAAATCCTCACCAACCTGCCTTCTCTATAGAATCCTAATGTCTTTCTCTCCATGGCATGCCAAGTACTTCGTAGACAAGATGTCAATCATGCCTTCAACATGTCCAGGGGATAGCAAAGGAAGGGAAAATTACCTACATTTTTCAGGGCAGGAAACAGAGGTGCAGAGTTAAAATGATATTCTGAACTACACAGTAAATCTGGCAGAGTCAAATTAGGACCCAGATCTCCCTCCCTATCATCACCTCCAACCCCAAAGTGTGCCACTTAGGATATCACAATAATCTGGGACACAGGGGGCAGCTAGGTGGTGCAGTGAGTAGAGCACCGGCCCTGGAGTCAGGAGGACCTGAGTTCAAATTCGGCCTCAGACACTTGACACACTTACTAGCTGTATGACCTTGGGCAAGTCACTTAACCCCAATTGCCCTGCCTTCCCCCCTGCAAAAAAAAATTAATAATCTGGGACACAGGACTGTCTCCAGAGTGATGCTGCTATCTGTGGTGGCTTCCAACACTTCCCAGCACTCTCTTGGGTCCAGAAGCTTCAGTCTTGGGAGCATCTAGTACTGGAGAGAAACATATAAACTAGCAATGGAAAGAGAGGAGGGCTCCTGATTTTTGCCATTCTCATACACAGAAAATTCCCCCTGCCCTGAATAACAGAAGATGTGACTTTTCTTAATTAAAAAAAATAATAGAAATCTCAAGGAAAGGTTAATTGAATGTCACTAATGAGAGAGGAAGTTTTACCAGTTCAGAGTTGGATACAATAAATAATGGAATGCCACTACCACAGGCCTAGAGACTTAGCAGCCTACTTCCATCTTCTTGGCTATAAATAATTCAGAGATTTTTTTTTTAATATCATAAAACCAAGTCAGAATCTTTATGTAGAAGATTCCACTGTGTCCGTCTCTTCCTCCTTCCCCTCCCCACCAAGCCCAGGCAGCTCCCTAGGGAATGACCCCTCAAGCTTTAACATTTATTTTTTGACATTTCAGACTATTTGTTAGGCAGAGCTGTCTTTCCCAGATCAAAGCCAGAAAATCTTACTGAGAACTCCCACTTGGCCTGTCTGTTGGTGACAGAGAGGTTCTATTAACCCCCAATATCCCCTTCTTCCTCATTTCAAGAAATCCACTGACCCTAATCCAAATACCAGTCACACCTTTCACTCCTTCTGGACCTTTCTCCTGATCTCCAGTCTTCAAGTCCTTTACTTTATAGTGAGGAAAATATCACTCCTCTCCTTTGTAAGTGGGGAAACAAACACCAAGGGACAGAAAGGGAGTGGATGGAGCACTGGACTTGGTGATAAAAGATCTGGGTTTGAGTCCTGGCTTGTTCTCTTCTTATTATGTGACCTTGGACAAATTCCTTAATATCAATGAGCCTGTTTCCTCATCTGAAAAATGGGATTACCTACCTCATGGGTTCAGTGTGAGGACTAAATAAGTTAATAATAATAACTGAATTATATAGCACTTTGGGTCTTGAAAGGTATACACATGATCCTATTTGTATCTTATATAATATACATGATGGCACTTTGTACCTTCAGGATACTGTTTAATGTGATTTCTTATTATTAGGGTAATTTGTTCCACAAATAGGCAGTGGCAGGATTATGGACTAATGTAAGCTATCCTGAGCATCCACTTAATATTCATACTCGTACCAGTAGTAGCTAAGGACACTTTGCGGGGTTGTTGGTAGGAAACTGAAATATCCCCATTTTGCAGAGGGGAAACAGAGACATAGATAGTTTACCCAAAATGATTTTTCTGCTGGCAGATCTAGAATTAGAACATAGGTCTTTGCTTCAATTGTCTATCACCAAATGATATCACCTCTGTTATTCCCTCATTTTGACCATAGGATAGATGGATTCACGAGTTCTAATCTGGAAGACTTACCATTTCCTTCTAGAAATAATATAGTGATGGTTTCCATTTCCTTCAAAATGTTTCCCCACTTGCACCAACTTTTGTCTTAGTGTTACCTACCTGACCACCATTCCACCCCACCCCCAAATCAGAAATTGCCTTTGACTTTGAGAGAGACGGAGGAGATAAGTAAAGGGTTGCGAATGCACCAAGTCATTTTGTAGAGATGTTGGAGATACAACATGTACCACTGTGATACATGCAGCAAGCACGCAGATAAGCCCCTCTCCCCTTCATTTATGGCAATCTTCTTCTGGATATAAGAGGAAAGATTTGTATTTCAAGGGAGAAGAGGCAGAGATAGCATGATACATATGGACCTAGACAGAAGCCTGAAGTCATCATACATGAAATCACACAGAGGCACCAGACAGAAACCGTTGACAAGAATCAGCGGCAAGGGCTTCAGAGATTTCATGAAATGTAAAGGTAGGTCAATTGGTCTCTAGCCCCTAACATAATCACCATCCCACGTCCCCCATCTGGGAGTGGATTTTTCATAGACAATCTATGGTTTGTGACACCAATTCATGGAACCCTGGGAATGTCAGTAGTTTTCTTGTGTCTCCCACAAAATTTCACTAGCTCTTGTCTCCTATAAATGGTCTCTATTTCATGCTCCTACCCTGGGAAACCCTAGGAATGTCATTTTGTTCTCCCTCCTCCAGGTCCCTCAGTTCCTCAGCAATAAGAAATATGACAGGTTTTCTTCAACCCAACAAACAGAAAACAACCCCAAAATGAAAAGAATTGAGCAGGCTTGCACTAAAGTCCCTTGAGTTTGAGGAAAACTTTCCTCTCCTTTATGGAAGGGGTCAAGCATACCTCCCCTCTGGAGGGCCTCAGCTTCATTCGGGACCTACACAGCACACATAACTCATAAAACCAATGACTGTCTTGGTGAATGGTTGTTCCTCAATGCTTGTGATTCACTGACGTGTTAACCCTTCTTTGCCTTTGTAGTCATGCCATAGGTGTGTTCTGAACTACGTCTGAATGAATCTATACATCGCAGTCTCTTTTGCCTTTTCCCATCAAGGTTCCAAATACCCTCTCTTCCCCACCCCACCCCCCTTCTGCTCTTCCACCCTCACATTAAGGTTCCAGCATTATTTGTCTTTATTCTTGTAGACGCTCTAGCTCTATAGTATCAATCTAGAAAGGTACCTCCTCAAAGCTCCATCAGAAAGATGGATTCTCCCCCAGATCATGCCCTTTAACCATAGATGGCCTTCAGGATTTTGTCCTGGGCCCTCTTTTCTTCTCCTACTATACTACTTCCCTTTGAGGTCTCATCAGGTCCCATGACTTTAATGACCATCTCTATGATGATGATTCTCAAATTCACTTTTTTCTGCCACAGTCTCTTTGCTGACCTCCATTCTCACATCTCCAACTGCCTTTCAGATGTCTTGAACTAGATGTCCAGCAGATACCTTAAACTCATTAAGTCCAAAACAGAGCTAATTATCTTGCCTCCTAAACCTTATGCTACCTTTCCTACCTTCTTTATTACCATAGAAGGAAATACCACCCTCCCAGTCCCTCAGGCTCACAATCTATATAAATTATATTCGATTCCTCACTCCTTCTAGAACAACCCCCTCCCCAATATCCAAGCTGTTGCCAAGGCTTGTCAATTTCACCTTTGCAACATTTCTTAAATACATGCCCTTCTCTCTTCTGACACTGCCACCACCCTGTTGTAGGTCCTTATCACCTCACACCTGGAGTACTGTAATATCCTGCTGGTGGATCTGCCTGTCTCAAGTCTCTCCCCACTCCAATCCATTCTCCATTCAGTCACTAAAGCAATTTTCCTAAAATGCAGGTCTGATCATGTCTCACAAACACACACACACACAGACACACACACACACTCTCAATAAATTCCAGTGGCTTCCTATTGCCTCCAGGAGGAAATACAAAATGCTGTATTTGGCATTCAAAGCCTTTCATAACATAGCCCCTTCCTACTTTTCCAGTCTTCTTACACTTTACTCCATACTCCCTACTCTTTGATCCAGTGAAAGTGGCCTCCTAGCTGTTTCACAAACAAGACACTCCATCTGTTGGCTTTGGGCTTTCTCTCTGATTGTCTCTCATGCCTAAAATGTTCTCCCGACCTCCCTGGCTTCCATTAAGTCTCAACAGAAATCTCACCTTATACAAAAAGCCTTTCCCAACCCCTCTTAATTCCAGAGCCTTCCTTTATTATTTATTTCCTATTTATCCTGTACATAGCTTGCTTTGTATATTTTAATTTGCACGTCATCTCCTCCATTAGATTGTAAGCTCCTTGAGGGCAGGGCCATCTTTTGCTTTGTGTGTGTGTCCCCAACACTTAGCACAGTGGCTTCCACATATCAGGTGCTTAACACATGTTTATTGGTTGATTCTTTCTGTGTGTCCATTTGATGCCACTTCAGTGGTTCCTTTTGGAAGTTGTACCAATGCTCAAGGCTTTCTCGATGTCTAGGTACAGCATTCTGTGATATAGCTCCTCTCCTCAGGGTGCATGTATGCCTTTTTTATATCTGAAAGTGGTCCCCCATCAAAGACCTGAGAAGCACTGACACACAGGCCTCCTGTAGTGTGAATAAGGTAGGAAGTGAGGCGGTCCCCACCAGAGAGAAATGGAAGGGAGGAGCCCAATTGGAATGCCTACTACATACGAGTAAATGAAATCAATTCACTTAGTGTGTGTTTTGTCACTTTATTTTACTCACTGAGATTTTTGAACAAAGCCTCTGGCCAACCTGAAACCAGTAAAAAACAGAATATGTCACTCCTGACTCCCTTTGTTCTTGGATAGAAAAAAACATGGGGTGAAGGCAGAGCAGGCTTCTAGAGAAGAGCAAAGATTTGAGTGATATGTAGACAACTGATGGGTTTATCTGGCTGAAAGTTGCTTCCTGTGCAGAGATAAATTATAACAAACTGCAGGTTCTTTGAAAGCAAAGATTGTTTCTTCTTCAAAGTTTGTATCTTCCCTTAGCACCTTACAAGGTACTCAGCACACAGTAGAAACTATAAAAATGTTTGCTGATTGACAGACAATATTATTACTCATTTAGAACATGTTACAGTTAACAACCATTATAATATACATTTTACAGAGAGGGAACAGATTAAAAAAACAGTACCGGGCATGCCTCAGCTTATACAAAGAGTGAAGTATAAGGCCATTATTAGTGTGAGTAATGTTGTCCTTATTTTTCCAAAGAGGAAACTGAGGCTAACAAATGAGGTAATTTATCCAAGAGATACAACTAATAAGTAACAGAAGCAGGATTCAAACCTAGATCTTCTAGCTTCAGGGCTCTTTCCCTAATAGTTCATCCAATTCCAACCATTAAAAATACCAAATTAACAACAAATAATCATAGGGTTATATACATCATCTTAATTATAAGCTCAGATTGAGCATCTGGTGATCCAAGCAGCTGAATAACAGTTATGACAATTAAAAAGAGCTAAATTGACTGAAAAAGATTTAACCATTCCATGTGCCATTTAAACATGGACCACACATTCTCTTTGGAAAGATCATTCACTAAAGTACAGAGTCACAGACTGAGAGTTGGAAGGGATGTCAGCAGTCATCAGGCCAACCCATACCTGACAGGAGTCCCCACTATCATATATCCAACAAGATACTGTCCAGCCCCTGCTTGCAGACCACCTAGGAAGGATTCCCATCTACTTCTGGAGATGGTCTATTCCACTTTTGGATGGGTCTCACTGTTGGAAAAAAATTTTTTTTCCTGGCCTAAATTTATCTCATTGTGCCCGTTATCCCTGATTCTGACCTCTGGGGCCAACCAGCAAGCCAAATCCTTCCTTCATACTATATGCCTTTGAATACTTGAAGAGAGCTATCATGCCCTCCCTGAGCTTTCTCTTCTCCAGGCTAAACATGCTCAGTTCCTTCAACTGGATAATGGATACAAGGCCCTTCACCCTCCTGGTTGCCTTCTTCTGGCCATTCTCCAGCCTGTTAATTTCCTTCTTAAACCATGGTGTCCAGAACTAAAAACAGTACGCAAGAGGATGCCTTGCAGAGGGACTACGACCTCCTTATTCCTGATAACCATGTCCCTCCTAAAGCAGACTAATGTTGCGTTTAGGTTTCTGTGCTGCCACATAACATTACTGATACACAGAGAGCTTGTAGTCAATTAAAAACCCCCAGATCTTTCCTTCTCAAACTAGCTATTAATAATTCTAAGTTACATGTATCCTCCTACTGACTCAAGATGTCTGGACAGTGACAGAGTACCACACCTGACACACTATGAAGTCAGGACCTTATGGTCAGAATTGCAGTTCTGAAAGGGGCACTGAAGGAAGACCTACATTGAGATATATAATATTTATGTCACTCTGCTCTCACCTCTGGTGCTTACTTTCATCTTAGCTGAGTTGCATTTCTAGGGCCTGTCATTCACCCCCAAATGAACCAAGAGACCCACCTATACCTGTAGCTCCTGGCGAAAAACTCACATAATAGGGAAAAAAAAGCTAAACACTGATACTTAATAATTTATACACTGAACATGTTAAACATTACCTATTCTATGACCAGGAATTGGTTTCTCTCTCCTTTGGATATTCTGTGTGTAAGGTCTCAGAGAAGTTCCCTATAATGGTTATTCACCATCATGCCTCACATACAGACAAGATTGGGGTTGGTGATGGAGAAGATAGAGATTAGAAACAGCTTACCTAGCCATCCTTGTGAAGAATAGGGAAGGGAAAAACCAAATCTGATCAGTCCCATTCTCCTCTGTTCTGTAATTTATCTTGTGAGTTTAAACTTAGCAACCCTTTAACCAAAGTGTTCCTGACACATGCGTACTCAGGTAGATTAGTCTGTAAGGGATAGTTCTCTAGTTCTTAATAGTCCACTTACAAGTCAAGTTCTGGGATCAGAATGAGCATTTCTTGGCCAAAGTCCATTGGAAAACTTATCTAGCAAAGACTAGTCAAAATACAGTCTTTAAAACAAATTGTAAATACCAAACTGGGACAAAGTTAGAGGCAGTTTCTAAGTATTAAAGTAAGTAGTGTTTCAAAGTTTTGTAAAAGGAGTTATCAGGCCAATAAGGCCACCTTTATCATCATAATCACTTACCATAGCAAAAGCCAGATGACATTGTCCAGAGCCATTCATAGTCCTTCAAGCTGAAGCATCACCATGGAAAAGTCCCAGAGTCATGCTGCCCCTCCCTCCCTCTCCCTCCCTCCTTCCCTCCCTCTCTCTCTCTCTCTCTCTCTCTCTCTCTCTCTCTCTCTCTCTCTCTCTCTCTCTGTCACACACACACACACACACACACACACACACACACACACACATACACATTCCTATAAGCCTACCCCTTGACTTCTCAAACCCAGATTATATCTAAACAGAAGACAATCCCTTCAAAGACATACAAAGGATGCTAAGCAAACCTTGCCCAATTCATTTTACCATCTTAAAACAAAAAAAGTTAATCCTGTATTCGCCTTCATTTGCCACCTCTTCCCACACCTTCAGCCCCCAGTAAAATAATTCTTTTTTTTTCATTGTACCTTCCCAAAGAGGCAGGGCTGGGTGGGATGTGAAGTAGAGGAAAGAGGAATTCCTGTTTTCTTAAGGTAAAACACTAACCTTCTCTCTAGAAGTTCCATGTTTCAGAGAAACTCAGACTGTCTCTTGTATCATGTAATATCAGATGCATATCTTTAACACAACACTGCCTAGAAAGTCTATTAGGATATGCTAGTGCCATTACAAATATCTCTGTGAAACTAGGCTGATTTCCCTAGGATGATCTCTGGTTCTTCATCCTGTCCCCTCCTACTACCACCAATCCACATCCTTTCTTGAATTTAAGCCAAATGAAGCTTCACCTGGCCTTATCCCTGGACAGTCTTTGGCACTTAATATGAATCTCAACCTATACACTCACCCTACTCTTATGCCCCTGAAGCAGCTGAGCAACCATTATTACTAGCTTCTGTCCATTATTTGTATGTTCTAACATCTGTGGGTCCACAAATATCCTAGCTCCTTCCCATCATTATTGCAATATATTTGTTGCAGACCCTTCCAGCCTCTCATTCCCCAGGCCTGCCACAGCAACTTAATTAGGTTCGAAGCATCATAGAAATAATGATAGACATAGAACCAGGAAATCTGGGTTTGAATTCTAGCTGCAACCCTGTGGGATTAGATGATTCACTAAAATCTCTTAGTCTCAGTTCATGAGGAAATGAGGATAATATTTGTTCTTCTGTCAGCTTCACAGGCTTATTACTGAGAAAACTCTTCGTAAAATTTAAAGATGAGGGTGGGGACTAGATCTGTTATTTCACTGATATAGGGAACTATCAACAAAGAAACTCCTTCTAGAGACACAAGTTGGCACATTCTCTGTAACTTAGAGTATTAGAGAGTCACCTAGACCACTGAGAGGTTAGAGACTTTGCCCAGACTCACACAATCAGTGTGCATCTAAAGCATGATTTGAACCCAGCTCTGAGGCTGGCTTTCTACAATTTACTACACCAGGCTGCCTCTCTAAATTGCTACAGAAGTGGAGGCTATTGATAGAAGCATGCTTCCAAAATGAAAAAAAGTCAGGGAGCATCGATGAAGGATCAGAGAATTCAAGATGATAGTTTCTTGAATTATGTCATCCTGGTGACATATAGGAGACATATCATGATATCAAGATATTACTAATTAAAGGTGCTAGCCTTCCTATGGTTCATTATTGTAAAGAAAGTGTTATATATATATATATATATTGCCCTATCTCCAAAGGAAGTAAAAAAGGTCCATATTTGGGGAGTTTGGGGTCACTCACTGAATATACAGCTAGTTCAACAGTTAGTCACTAGGTAAAGGAATTAGAGTCTAGTCTTTTTGTAGACCCAAACTAAGACTGTAGATGGCCCTCTTGAAAGTCAGAAAAAAGAGAACTTACTACCCTATTCATTACCTGCACATACATTTGAGCTAACTCTAGGCTTCTGAGAGAAGATGAAAAAAGAATCCCATCCAACCGTGACTGTATTCTCAGATCTAGAAAAGGGGGTGGGTATAGGGGGCTATCAGAAGTAGATTTCTAAGGTTAAAACAGAGAACCATTAATATCTAAGAGGAAATGGAAATTGGAAAGACTTCAATATCAACTAGAACTGAAGAGTAGATACTGTGGGAGGGAGTGGGATGGGAGGGGGACATACTCATTTTCTTTTAGGGATAAAGAGGAGAAGGTGGTAAATCTCTGCGCTTTTTCTTTTGGTCAGCTATCTCCTCTCTCCTGTGTTTGAACTGGACCCCGCCTACATTCCCCCTCCCAAAGACACATACCCTCCTATCATCCAGGTTGAAACTAGGGCCCTTTTCATCCCACCACCAGACCCTTCATGGTATAGTGGAAAGAGTATCAGATTTAGCCAAATGACATGAGTTTAAATTCTATTTCTGCTCCTTTCTACCTATGTGACTTAGAGAAAGGTCTTTAATATCTCGGAGACTCAATTTCCTTCTTTTTAAAAATATGGGTATAGGTCTATATAGACTCAAAGATCCATTCTTGCTCAAAATCCTTTGAGCAAATGCCGTTTCTGACCCAGTACTGGACTAATGCCACCGCCATTGTCATTCCCAAGATATGCTTCCCTCTGATCTATCCCTGAGCAGCCAAGGAGCAAGTTTATACTCTTCCTTGCCCTCCTACTTCCTATACACCATCAGTACCCCCTTGATGTTATTTCATTTTGCTATTGCTTTCATAATCACACTGGCAGCCATGTAGGAGTGAGAGTGGAGGAATAAGTAAACACAAAGGTAACTAAGATCCCCAGCTCTTTGCCTAATCCATGTCTGGCACTGTTCAGAAAAGTTAAACAGCAACAAAGTCATCCAGCATTGATCTCTCTCCCTTGTGTGCTTTCCTACTAGGCATCAAAACCCCTGTCAAAGTTTCACTACTGTATCTGGGGTTCCTGATCCTCTGCTAATGCCTAAGCTTAACCTGAGGGAGCTGGGCTTGGTGGAGAGGAGGGGAGGGAGAGGAAAGAGAAGCCCTACCCAGCTTACCCTTTTGTAGCAGTTCACTGCTTTTTCCTCCCACCCAAAGTCTGGCATGTTGAAGCTCTGGCTGCAGAAAGCAAGCAATTTGACAAGCAAGAAAGCAAGCTGACAATCCTCTCATCTTCTCCTTTCGGGGAAGGCCCCTATTGTGCTGCTCTGTACACATTAAGAGATCACTAAATGGTCATCAGATAGAATTAAATCTTCCCACCTTACAAAGTGAACATATTTAGCATCAGGCCATTCACTGGGAAGATGGCGAAGGGTGGGCAAGGCCCAAATGGCTAACCTCACCACGGTGACTTAGAGAGCTGCTCCAATTGCCTTTCCCCTCTTTCTGCTTTCCCATAGGGAGACTATAGGAAACTCTTCTTTCCTACAATCAATATTAAAACAAATGAGCTTTTGTCACCCTACCCGCTGACATCCTAAACCTTCCATTCTAAGGAATGGGTTAGAAGCACTCACAGTTATTTCTAAGTCTCAAAGAACTGGCAATGGTTCTATCATTTGAACTTCTGCTTGGAATACATTCAGCTGAAGCATGAAACACTAAATTTAGGTGTAATCAATCAAACAACAGGCATTTAGTAAGCACCTACTAAGTGTGCCTACTAAGTGCTAGCTTTGAGGATAAAGATGCAAGGAATGAAACAATCTCTACTTATGTTGATAGGATAGGATCATAGGATCAAACATATAGAGCTGGAAGGATTTAGAGTACAATTAGTCCAACTCACTGATTTTACAGGTGGGGAGACTGAGGCCCAGAGAAGCTATATAACTTGCCTGAGGTCACATATGTGGCAAGCATCAGAGGCAGTATTTGAACCCAAGCCCACAGATGCCAGCGTTTTTTCCACTGTGCCAAAACATATATTCTAATGTAGGAGATAAAAGATTTCCAAAAAAGCCAAAGTCATCACCACATGTTAAAAGGAACAATAAAGGGAAGTTGTAAAAACAGCTTTTCCTTGGGTAGTTAAAATGATATCAGTTGCTATGTTTACTAAATTACTGTCCTTATGCCTCACTGTAGCACTGAGGGGATCCTAGGCTCTCAAAGGCTTTGCCAGTGAAGTTCACCCTCTGTCAGGTCCTACCACACCGGAAAGCTTTTCAGTATGGGAGGACCTGGTAATGGGCTATTTACATATCTATTGCCCAAGAATGAGCCTAGGTTAAGAAAGGGTAACTATCAAGTGACATTTTTTTTCCTTCTGCCACGGCAATTCATGGATTATCTAATAAATCATAGAGATAATTGTCCTTTTTATCCATGAAGGGAATGCCCACACCAGTGAAATCACAGATCTTTCCAAGGTCAAGTATAGATTCCTTTCTGTCCAAGGTAACAGGGGGAGAAGGCCTAAACCAAACAATCTTTTATGTTCCACTCAGTTTTAGGAATCTGCAGTTCTGGGACAGATTTGACACTAGCTTTCTAAAGATTAGAAACAGTATTTTTATCTTTTCTTCTCCCCTAACTCTAGAAGCACCACCATTTTTTCCCACTAATTCCTTCCTACCCATTCCCCATAGAAAGCCAATTTAGTTCCAGGATCTAGCACCATTGATATTAGGAAAACAAAAGATCATGTTCTCTTCATAGCATAAGGGACACATGTCAGACTGTCCCAAGTGACTATTGTATAGATCTTACTGTCCTAAGAGCAATTGATAATATGACCCAATACTCCTATTATATATATTGGTTCCAATATATATATAACCTAATCCTGTCATGATCATTTACCACAAATCCCCATTCCCAAGATGATACCAGAGACTATGGAAGCTGTCCCAGGCCCCAAGCCACTGCTGTGTAGAAAAATATATTAAAAAAGAAACATATTAAACCATAAAAATAACTCCTTCCTCACTTTAAAAAAAAAGTAAGACCGCATAAGGAACACCCCTACCTGAGTGCCTGATTGGCACTCTTCACCTGGGGAAGAAAGGTCTGCCTAATGATCTGCGATTGGACTGCATTCTTTTTTGTTGTTCAGTCATTTCAGTCCTGTCTGACTCTTTGTGACCCCATTTAGGTTTTCCTTGGTAGATACTAGAATGGTTTGCCATTTCCTTCTCCAGCTCATTTTACAGATGAGGAAATGGAGGCAAACAGGGTTAAGTGACTTGCCCAGGGTCACACAGCTAGTAACTGTCTGAGGCTAGGTTTGAATTCACATCTTCTTGACTCCAGACCCAGTCCTCTATCCATTGCTCCACCTAGCTGCCCCAGAATGGCATTCTATGGTTCTCCATATGTGGAACCAAAGTCTTGGTAGCAGTCATGGACTTAACTGAGTCTTCTTGGGCATCTTGGGCCCAAAGGAAATCCCAGTGTTCAGCCAGGCCACATGGTAGAGGAGCTTCCTTTTTCCAGGGAGGGTCTTACACCAAGCCAGACATAAAGAATATCTCACTTAGACTACTGAGACTCTAAATCTTCCTTTACACACTGGCCCAAGTGATACTTCTAAAGCACAGGTCTGACTATGTCACTTCCTTACTGAATAATGTTACCTCTAGGATCAAATACAAACTCTTCCATTTGGCATTTAAAGGCCTTCGCAGCCCAGCTCCAAACTATCTTTCCAGCCTCGTTAGACCTCACTCCCTTTACACGTTCTATAGCCCAGGCAAACTGACCCTTTTACTCTTCCTTATACGTGGCATCCCATCACCCCTCTCTCTCCCTTTATAAAGGCTGCATTCACTCCTCATCT
Source organism: Trichosurus vulpecula (assembly GCF_011100635.1). Lineage (NCBI taxonomy): Eukaryota > Metazoa > Chordata > Mammalia > Diprotodontia > Phalangeridae > Trichosurus > Trichosurus vulpecula. The sequence goes on along the minus strand of NC_050580.1, from coordinate 125,370,885 downwards.
CCCAATTCTTGGGCCTCTCAAAGTCAGCCCAATTGTCATCTCCTGTTTGAGGCCTTTCCTCACTACCCCCAGCCCCAAATCCACTTGTGCTTCATTCCCACAAAATTACCTCATATTGATTTCATATATATTTTAAACATATGTCTATGTGTACATGTTGTATCCCCTGATGGAAGGCAAGGTCCTCAAGCACAGGGACTGTTTCATTTTTGTTTTTCTAGCCCCAACATTTCTCACTGCATCTAGCACACAAAAGGCACTTAATAAATGCTCACTGATTTTTGGTTGACTGAATGACAGATAGGCACCAAGCATCATATTCATTTGAACTCCATGAGACTTCCCACCGGGGCTTACCCACCCTACTCTGTTGAAACAGCGTCACTGGGAAACTGTGCAAAGAAAGACAAAGACCACTGAGCTCAGTAAAGGGTTCAAACCCTTCCAAGAACTCTTTGCACCAGTCCCAGTCACCATATACTCATACACACGCACACACATGCATATGCCTTTACATGCATGCACACCTACATGTACACAGTCATTTCCCATTTCCCATGAGGAGGAGTAGAACGTGACCCTTGTAGTTCATTATTCAGCTACCTCATCATCAACAATCCAGAGACAACCTATTCCAACCCTGCTCAGCTTCTTCTAGGGGTTAAAGAGTAAGCAGATTACTGAGACCCTAAGACATCCCCCGTGTCAGCCTAAATGAGGCTAACTCACTGGAACGTGTCCTAGCTAAATAAGGAATTCCTGGCTTCCACGCTTAACTAGTGGAGCCATGCTCCACCCCTGAGCAAATCTGGGCAAGGTTGCTTCCCTCTGTTCAGGGAGAAAATTGTATCTATTTTTGTTGAGACAAACATAGATCTAAAAGCAAAGGACAAAAGCCTGTTGTCACTCTTTTTAGCATCCAGATTTTGGAAAGGATCAAGGCCTGTGTTCACACTGGTAACACTGAAGGACTCCGAAAGAATGCTGGATTTGAAGTCAGAAGACATGGGTTCAAATCTTGGCTCTGCTTACTTTTATTAACTGTGTGGGCTTGGAGAATCACTTCCCACATCTGAACCCATGTAAAATGAAGTGGTTTGAGCAGATGACCACTAAGGCCCCTTCCGACACTAAATGTGTGGCTTAAGCAGTATTAAGAAAAGTAGGGAGTGGAGCTGTGGAGGAGAGGGAGAAGAGAGCTCCTTGGTTCAAATCTTGAACCTGTGTAACTTTGGGTGATCTATTTAACTTTTGTGGGCCTCTACTTCTTCTCTGTCAAGTAAAGCTACTCACTGTTGTACTGTACTAATCTTTCTCGGAGACTGCTCTAAGAAAATAACTGATAGGAACGCATAGACTGGCAAAGAGGACCAAGCTAAGGAAATATTAAATAATAATAACAATATTAAATTAATAATAATAATAATAAAGAATGCCACAACAAGGAAAGGAAAAAGGGCAGCCTGTCAATTGCACCTCTTTAATATATTTTAAAAGTTTCCAAATAAGACGACTGATACAGTCAGTTCATTAGAAAATAAAGTGTTTATTAAGAAACTATACACTGAACACTCCTATAAGTCTCTGTGGAAACGCAATGTCCCATTGTCATAGCACAAGGTGAAAGTGATGGCAGGATAAAGAATGTTGGGATGGATGATGCCTGGGAGGCCGGAAATGAGGTAATGATTTACAATAATTAAAAAACATCCTCACGCTTACTCCTTAAAGCCACACACTTGGGAGCAGGCCCTGTTCCCTCAGGCTCAACAGGAGCATTGAGGAATATAAAGGCTGCTATGAAGCAATGGGGAGACTGGAAAGGTGGGGGTCGGAGTTGTAGGGGGCTTGAGTTATCTCAGTAGGAGAGACAGGGTACATCTTGAAGCCCTGGGGTAAAAATCGCCATCCACATATAGTTTTGGGAAATAGAGGGGAGGCTTAGGCCTCACTACAGAGGGGAAGGAGAACTTGAAAAGTTTAAAGTCTTCTCCAAAAATCCTATAGAGGGATCTACAAAATCAGTCTTTAGGTCTGATGTGAAAAATTCTACCCAGTAGGATTTCAGAAGTGAGAATGGGAAAAGAAAAAATTAACTCTGAGACAAAATTTCCAAAAGGAATTTTAAACTTAGGAGGAAGTAGTAGAGATGCTCAAAGACCCCCAACCCTCTGAGGCCCATTGTTAGACATCTCATGATTAGGAGGATACACTGCAGCTTGCGTTGTATCCCTCAAAGGGGGCAGGCACTGGGGGGCTTTGGGTAGATAAGCCAAGTCAATGGGTCCAACTGGGAAGTATGTCAGGAGAATCTGATGTTGCCAGAAAAAAGTGTTCACCCTTACTTAAATTATCAAAACTATGCTTCATTTCTTCCAATGAGGAAGAGACCTAAAGTTGGAATATACTCTGAAAAGATGCTGAGCCCCCTAGCCCTTCCTTCTCTCCACTGGACTAAAAGGTTTTGTTGGTTTTGTTGTTGGTTTGTTTTTGTTTTTGTTTTCCCCAAGAGGAGAGAAGGGAAGAAAGTCCTCTCCCTTGGGGAATGTGGCCATGGAGTAAGACATGAATCAAAGCAAACAAAGGAAACACAAATATTGACCAGAGAACAGGATTGACACTTCCATTGGTGCTGGGGAAGGGCCACGGAAGGCCAATTTTAGCTTCTTTTCCCCCTTCAGTTCATCTTTGCCTTGAAGTTGTGTATAAATTGGGTTCCAAAGATTCTCAGATTCAAGAACAAGAGATAGGGAGAAAAAGAGAAGATCCGGGGAAGGTGGAGAGGCAGAAAGGGCCACAGGGCCCTTGCTTCTCTGGTCCCCATGGTCTTGGCAGAGTGGCCAATTCAGTGGCCTGATCTTTCCTTCCCATGGCAAAGGCAAGGCATCCTGCAGGCAAAGCTCATCAAAACAGCAGAGTTTGGGGACAGAGAAGCCAGAGAGGAGGCTAGAGAAAATACTCATCTCCCCTTGGGAGTTTTCTAACATTTGCACACACTGGGAGCCCTCTTATAGAAGAGGATATGAGGAGATGGGAAGGGAGGATCATTTCAAAGTAAGTACAAATTTCTTCACAAAAGGGGAAAAAATGGTTTCCCTTCTTCCCCCTGGGACCCTAAATCGATGCCAACACTCAAGTCTGGCTTTTCCTCTCTTACCAGGCCGTTTCCACCTCTGTGCAAGTGCTGTCTGTGGCTCTTCCCCAGTCTGAGGTCACATGGGTGGCAGCGAGGTCACTAAAAGGGCGACATGGTGTCCCAAGGAGAGCCAGGGAGACCCACAAGTGTCCAAGTGAGGAAAGCAAGGCCAGAGTGTGGCTGGGCTCTGCCAGGCTTGACTTTTGCTGCTGAAGAGGTGGTGTTTATTTTATTTTATTTTGTATTTTTTTTGTAAAGCAAGAAAATTAGGTGTGTTTAAAAGATAGCTCCTAGAGCACTGGTTTTTTGTTTTTATTTTTTTTAATTTGCTTTATTGGTTCTCACCATGGTGGTGCCTTGAAGGAAGGTAGAAGGAGCACAGTGATCATTGGAGAAAAAGGGCAACCCTGCCATTGGCCAATGGGAGACCACCCATTTCTGTTGGTATTAAAAGGTGTGTTTGTAGGGGAGTGGGGTGTGCACAGGTGGTTTGCAAAGTGTTCTGTTTAGCAGCCCTGGATCCAAACAGAACAATGGCCTACTGCTTCCAACCTCTCTTAGGGCCCAGCCTACCAAGGTGACATCAGACCAGGGAGGCTGTAAAGGAGTTCTAAAAGCCATGGCGTCCTTTGCTGAAATAAACATTGACATCCTCAACATAAATGCCACGGTTAAGAGGCTTGGGATGGCCAGGAAGGCTTATTGGATTCAACATAACTTCTCTGAAACCTAAAAACAAAACAAAACAGAACAAAACAGAAAAAAGAAAAAAGAAAAAAATAAAGTAAACCAAAAAACTCAAAAGAAGATCCAAACTAAGGGACAGAAAACAGAGGGGAGATTGAAAAGGGGACAGCTAGAGATATAGTCAGAGGTAATACTGAGGTATATTGTGAATAGTAAAATCAATTAACAGGAAAAAGGGAAAGGTGAGCAGGGGGGATTGGGATAGGGGATAAAATTAAAACCAAGCACTGTCCGAAGGACTGGAAACACCCTCTGCTGCTGCCTCCACTGGACACCTCCAATTAGCCTGGGAAAAGGGTGTGGGGAAGTCAGACTACCTAAGGAAGAAGTCCTGGACTGACCCTAAGAGGGCTTCCTAAGTCTCTCTAAAATTGGGTTTCCCTCTCCCTAGGAAGAGGATTAGATTTCTCCCATTTCAAGTTTGGGGTAAGGTGACTTTTTGGAGGAAAAGAAAGTCCTGTTAAGGGACCGAATAAATATTGGACACAAGTTAAAAGCCCCTGGCAAGCAATGAGGTGGAGAACAGGTAAGAAGAATGGCCTTGGGCGTGGATCACAAACTACCAGCTCTACAGAGCTGAAAGAGAAAGCTCTCTTCACCTAGGATCTGTGTTCTCAAGGGAGGCCCTGTCATTTCTACCACCAGCACCCAATAGGAAAAATGTCACAATAACTGTGACACACATATGTGTGTATATGTATATACACATATACATATATATGTATATGTGTATATATACATATACATATATGTGTGTATATGTATATAAATACATACATATAAATATATACTATGTATGTGTATATAGAAAGGAAGGAAGGAATTTTTCTGAGACTGTCATTTTTTCTTATTTGCCTACTCTATTCAACCAGCCTGATGGAAAGCATGGAACAAAAAAAAGCACCTGACCTCTCAGCATTCCCATGATGTCAAATCAGATGGGGATGAAATCATTCCCACAGGATCAACAGAAGAAGCAACCAGATTCAAAGGTGGGGACCTCCTTAGAGTAATAGAGAAAGGATCCTAAAGCTTACTCCTTTTTCTCTCTACATAGCTCTGGGCTTAATAAAGAAGAGTCATATAGTCAGGTAACCCAAAGCAGATCCCCAAATGGAAACTGTTTTTAATTTCAGATTAAAATGAACATTGATATGAATACAGAACAAACTTGGTCTGGACTAAAGGATATAAACTGTGTGTGAGCATGCATGCATAAGTGTATGTGTGTGTGTGTGTGTGTGTGTGTGAGAGAGAGAGAGAGAGAGAGAGAGAGAGAGAGAGAGAGAGAGCAGGAACGGATGAGGGTAAGGATGTGGTTAAGATAGGAGGCAAGAAGAAGAGAAGGGGAAATAAAGAAGACATTAATTGATCTAGAGTACTTTTTCCACATGTTCCCATAAATCTCCTCCCTCTGATCTCAGAAGTCATCATAATCAAAGCAGGACTGAACTACGCAGCTCTGAGTATTGAAACGCCTTAGGTAGGAACTTAGGCTGTTATCAACTTCTACAAGAGATGGGATCCTTCTCATAGGGTTGTTTTGGTGAGAAGAGTTTGGAGAAGAAAGGTTATTGAGAACAACACACTCAATGGAACATGGGTCCTCAAGGGAGAGAACAAAGGAGATGGGGATGGGGGAAGAGGAAGGGTAGGTTATTGTCAGCTTTATTCTGAAGCTGGATGAAGCTATTCTTTTCTATTCCTCTTTTCCTCTACTTTGACAACCCCCACAATTCTGCCTGAGACACTCAAGAAGTTTTCTCCTTCTGAGGTTCTCATTCCACCCCATTTCAGTCGTGTACTAGGATGGCACTTTATAGGCATGGCAAACAGTTAAGGTCTGATGAAAGCTTAAGTTATTTAGAATCAAACAAAGGATGGAAAATAATGAGTAGGGCACAAAGACCAAAACAAATAGATTCCTTGAGCCCTGACAGCAATGGTGGGAGGCAGGAGGAAGGAAAAGCTAGTATTGAGCCCCAGTTCCATACAGAAGGGAAATAGCTTTCCTGAGGCTTATGGCCAAAACTAATGATCAAACCAGAATCAGAGCTCAAGGCCTTCCTAGCTCCTACATTTAAGCTGCCCTGCCTGTTTGAACACCTGGTCTATTTGACACACATGATCTGTGCTCATATCCTTCAATCCAGTACAACCAGATTCAGAAATTGGCTCTATCTCTTTTGTAGAGGTTAGAAACTGAGAAGGGTCATGTTGGGTTTAGTCACTGGTCGTGCATTGAGCCTAACTTATTTCTGCTCCCCCCTCTGCCCCACAACACACACACACACACACACACACACACACACACACACACACACACACACCTTCCTTACTAAGAGCTGCCCACATTGTTACTCTGTGAACCAGAATGGTTGCTTCTTCTACCCTTGGACCTGAGAACCCCAGACACAAGATCTAATTAATCTCCTTTCTGTAACAGATGAAATAGTTAATTTCTGAAAGGAAACAGAGTTGGTTCTTCTCATCTTTTGGAAACTAGGTACCCATGTGAGGAAGGCAGAGTTATCTTTTACCCTGAAAAGGCTGTAAACATAAGGAATGACTGAGACTCCTGAACCACCTGGGACCCTACAGTTCTAACCCCTGGGAAACAGGCATTCCATAGTTTCCACTGTGAGAGTGGGAGCTGCTCCAGAGAGACTCCAATCCTGGCCAGCCACGCGGTGTCCGAGGGCCCTTTAAGGCTCCATGTCGGATTCATTAAAGAGAGGGGCCAAGAAGTGCTTGCCAAGGTATCCACTGCTGCCTTCATGAACATGAGCCGGTTCCCATATGAGCCGGGATCCGAAGTTTGTTTTCTCTGGAACTCCTTTTCGGGTGGAGCAATTCCAAGATTCTAAATGCTGAAGTCTGATAGCCTGAGAGGCACCACTCCAAGTTTTCTGGTTCCTCCCCCTCTCCCTAAGAAAAACCCCTGAGCAGAAAGAAAATGTATTTACTGTTACTCTCTGTCTGGGGTTAGGGGTGTTTGTGTGTGTGTGTGTGTGTGTGTGTGTGTGTGTGTGTGTATGTGAGGGTGCGAGGGATGGTGACTCTACCACAAGGAAAGATTGGGCTAACAACTGACTGCAGGTGGGGAAGATGGATGAGTATACCTTCAGGCTTCCTTCCTGGAGAGGAGGCCTGCTCTGCTCCCTCTACTTCATCCCTGCTCAAGAGTCAATCCCCTCCTTTCTCCACATCCCCCTAGGCTACCAAAGGTTTAGACAAAGCTGCTTGTACACCGTGGAACTGAGCCTGATCTCCAAGAGCTTCCCAGGTGTATTTTTATGAGAAACAAGCCAGACACTCTGAGGTCATTTGGGGAAGATGGTGTGCGTAGCTGGGAGAGGGAGGGAAAGAGGATTGTTAAAGGACAGGACAAGGAGTGAGGGACAACAGCACTGTATACCCATTGAACCTGATAAAGGGTTTGGAACATGTGCCTCTAAGATTGGGTTAAATCCTCATAGGTGAGTCGTGGGATTTTAGGCCTCCAAGGAGAAGAAAATGTCCTACTTCCATTGTCAGCTAATAGATATCTTGGGCAGAAAGCAGAGAGCTGCCTTGAGAACTTTGTCTGTCTAGACAATCTCACCTCCCCCCGCCCCCTTATATTCCTTTCTCTAGTTTCATTCAGGTCTTTACGAGCAAGTGTAAAAGCCCTTCTTTGCTTGCAGTATCTGCCACCTGGAACAACCTCCCTGAATCTTCTGCCTACAGGACTCTCCATTTCACTTCAGATCCCAGAAGTCCTCTCTTCTCCTAGCCTCTCCCCTCTTGCTCTCTCCCTGTTCTTTGTTATGTGACCGTAATTTTATTACCTAACTCCATAAAGTGCTTCGGGTTATAGCAGGGATAAAAGACCCAATACTAAATGAAGCTCAATTGGATTATTTTCAAACATTTCCTTTTCAAATGTATTCATTTGTCATCCTAAAGTTGCTACATAACATTAACACTTAGCATTTACACAGTACTTCTTGTTTGAAAAGTACTTTGTAAGTACTCTAAACTCCAGAAAGGATTCCTGGTTATGGTCAGTGACAATTTATCACATGGAAAAACGAGGCAGAGAGGTTAGTTAAGAGACTTGCCAAAGTCATACAAACAGTGGTGGTGGGCAAAAAAAAAATGATGCCAGATCATTAGGAGTCTCATTCTTAACTTTTCCAAACCAGAGAGGGAGGCTATTTGTGGCTTTCTTCCTTCTTTCTCTAAAGATATAGAGCCTTTCTGTCCCTATGTTTTTGAAACTGGACAGGCTTATTTCGGAAGTATGGCCAAGGATGGTCAGGTAAGGAAGAGAAGGACTAGGGGATGCCAAGCTACAGCAATTCTACTAGTGTGATCCACTTTCCACATGATTCTCTGGAGTCCAGATGTTTACATATTGAAAATTAGTGACAGGGAAACAAAAGTTCTCTTTCTTAGAGGCTGGAGAAGAGAGTGGGAAAGACAATGGAGGAAGGAGGAATAAACCAAATTCTAGGCAAGAATGCCAAATCAAATGTTACCTGGGGTTTTCTTTCTTTTTTTTTAACTCTCTACCTTAACCCATAAGTACCCCGGAGCTAGTAGGGGCATGGCTCCTTTTGGTTTTTCTATAATAACCACTAGCCATAAGGAGATAGAGAGTCAGAAAAGAAATCAGAGGCTCTCCAGTCCAGCTCCCTTGTTTTATAGAATAAGAAATTTTGGACAAAAGAGTTTAAGTGACCTGTCCAAAGTTATACCAGAATATATAAGGAGCCAGGATTCAAACTCAGGTCTGGTAGCACCAGATTCTTGGCCTAAATATGACTCTTCTTTTTCCATCCCGTTGGTGCACCAATGGTAGGAACTGGAGTTTTCAAAAGGATTTCACTCGAAGGCCATTTTAGGATGGTGGGAGGTAAAGAGTTGGAGAGGCAACTGAGGTCTTTCTTTTAACTCTTAAGAGTACAGAATTGTGAGAGGTAAGCTCTATCAAATGTCATCATGGAAGCTAGCACATGCTTTCTGAGTTCACTCTGCCCACGTTCCAACTATCTTGAATTTTTGGGTTAACACTGCGGCCAGTTGCCATATTGTTTCAGAAGTACATGCCTTTTCATCCAGTACCTCCTTGAACTTGAGGTTCCTCCTCTAGTTCAAACTAGTTTTTTTTTTTTTAATTTTCTTTTGTTTGTTTTTGTTTAGGTAAATAGCAATTGTCTTTATTCTGGCCAGAAACTTTCAGCGCCTTCCCCTCCCAGACTGATTCTTTTGTGAAGGCAAACTAGGCCATCTTTTTGCCTCAGTTCTTACCTAGCCTTTAACTACTAAGTGGGCATTGTCTCAGACAAACTGAGACCTGGGAAAGATTTTATTTTAAAAAGGCCAAGATCTTCCACTGCCCCCAGGGCCATCCCAGTGATCTCAACCTATGTTTTGACACTGGATTCTGATGACTCTGGAGAAGAGAGCCAGGCTGATGACTCTGAACAGCACTGCCTCACTTAAATCCAATTCACTTGCAAGTCAAGACATCATATTGCTGGTGTCATTGGTCCTCTTTGAAAAGGAAGGACTAACAACAGTTTTCTTTTAGGGTCTTCCCAACACCTTTCACAGATTTACTTTCAGGACTCTTTGCTCCTCCACATTAACAAAACAACATCCAAGAGTTAGGGAAAGGTCATTTTTTCACAGAGGGGTTGGTAGGGAGGGACCAGTTGCAGATGAAATTTCTTTATGCCTGGCTATCTTGGAAAATCCATGAATAAAGCAGAGGGAAGAATTTTCTCTCTTATGGACCCAGAAGCCTAGGTACACTCTACAACTGACCTAGCTTGAGGGCTGTGTAAACATCCCCTCCTTTCTCCCTGCAGCCACAGCATTCTTGTCTGGCCTTTCTCCTACTTACTATATTTTATCCATTTGTAGCACTGTGACCACCAACTACCACCATCATAATAATTTGCATTTATCTAGGAATTTCCATCTCAAAAATTAAAAACTCTGTCTAGACATTCACTCACTTATCCTTACAATACCCCTGGGAGATGGAGCCAAGAATGATGAAAACTAACAACATTCCCATGCTCTAGTCTAGATGGAGAATGGGGTTCAGAGAGGGGAGCTGATTCTACTCAACATCACATAGTAAAAGAGTGGCAGCTCTGAGAATGGAAGCCAGGATTACTTCTGGATGAAACTCTATCTACCTTCTTACTATATTCTTCTGCCTCTATCCACTGACACTGGCTTGTGCTGAGATGGCTCAGAGTGATCACCAAGGAGTGTCCAAGTGAAGGCCAAAAATGCCTCTTGAATAACCCTTTTCTGCTTCCTCAGTTTCCAAGCTGTGCATTCACTGACTCTCTCTCAGGGTGAAAACATCACCAAGGATGCCTTGTAGCCTCCTGGGATGTTGGAGCAACAAACAAAAAGTTCAAGACAAGATTGTGGTTACCTAGTTCAGCCCTGGCTCAAAGGCTGCTTAACTACTGCTTTCCTTGAGAACCTCCTGAAGCAGCTCTTTGCTTTTTCCATACCCAAAGGCTTGTTATTTTCTCCTCAAAAAATTGACCAGAAAGTTAAAGGCACTGGCCCCAATAATGGGCAGCTCTGAAAAGTAGTTTGATCCATGAGAAGTGAGCTTTTTTTCCCCACTCAGACCTTCCCCAGTAAATGCCTCTTGAATGACCCAACCTCTGGATTCTTAAGGTTGAGTAAAGCCCCCCAAATGGCATCTTGACAACCATCACTGACAAAATCAAACCATGAACACCATCTAGTCAGTGCAGAAAGTTACACAGGAACAGTTACGTTTCTAAATTAGAGGGGGTAAACCCAAATAAAAAAAATAACTCACAGCTCAGGAACAGATCTTTTTACATAATAAAGAGATAGTCTGCCTTTCTTGGTGCTCAGAGATCAGATTTGTAGCCTCAAAAATAAATGGGAATTACCTTTACAACGTTAATTTTGGGAGACAGGGCTAAAACTTGTCTTATAATCTAACCGTTATGATAGGACTCTTGAGAAGAAAAGCTACTAGATTGCATTGGGAAGTATACCTAGATTCACGTCATGATAAGCTGCGTTACAAAAGGAATCCATTATATATCTAAATTGTACCAGAACTTGTGAGAACTTCACACCCAAATGATGTCAAACTCTGATCCTCAACCTAAGAATGATATCTACCTTTTCTTGGAATGATTTCTTGGCACTGCTAGGGAAATGAACAAAGCCAAAAGAGGGTCAGCATCCATCTACTTTCCCCTAACCCACTTACCGACTTTGCCAAGTCTGCTTCCAGCTGTACACAGATGGTCCAAGAGAGTTTGCTGAAAGTGAATTTACACCTAAAATGGTTTAGCTCACAAAGTTGTGGCTGAGGGTGAGGAGCAGGCATGATGGGAGTATAATTCTATGCCAAGGTGGGAAAATAAGGCATGGATTTTGTGGAGATATCTTTTAAAAACTGTGGCAGTAAACTAAGTGTTGGGTTGAATTACTCTTTGGGGGAATAGTCAGGGACCACTATAATAAATGTCTTGCATGAGTTCTTTTTCCCCTTCCCCCTTTAGGTAGAAGGAGGGGAGAGATCTGTAGGTCACCAAAAAGGCCACCAGCTATAGCTTCTTGCTTGTCTGAGAGTTCATCTGTGATTGTACGACACAGAAAGAAAATGGCATAAAAAATAGTGCACCCTCATTATAATTTGGAGTTTAGCTATGTAGGTATTCCAAACTGAGAGTATTCACCTATGTTTACAATGCCAAAATGGGAGGAGCCCACCAGGGCATGAGCTCCAGACCTAAACTGAATCATGGTGACAGAGACAGGCCTGGTGAACTTTAACTAGAAAATAACTTAGTAAGTTTAGTTACCAGGGGTCTGCATTTAGTAGCTTGTGTTTGTAAATGTTCTCAAATAGCTACAACTATTTTTAAAATATTTCTGCATTCTTTTTTCCCTTTGCAAATAAATCATATAAAATATTCCCTTGGGATCTGGAGTGTGTATCACCAGGGGTAAGAAGGGAAAGAGGAAATGGGCATCAAGATAGGATGGTAGTGGAAGAAAAAGAATGTGGGGAAGTAGTTCAGAATGGAAGGCAGTAAATCCCTGAACCTGGGTGATCAGCCAGGTTCTGGCACCAAGGAAGTCAAGGGGCTATTACCTTCAGTTAGAAGTTAGAGATTAGCACAGTTTAGAATAGATTAAGAAAGGAAGCCTCTAGACACAGGGTCTTCTGATAGATCTCCTGAGATGGAATTAAGACCTCAGGTATGATTGTGGTCAGCAAGTTCCATGGCCTAGCACAACATTTTTTTATTTGTTTTTCACAAAGCACTCTGTATTTGGTAACATTATCGCACTATCTCGGGGAAAAATTGTACATAGAATCCCAGGTATCCTCCCTTGTTTCTAAGTTGGTGGAATATCTCATATCTAAAGGGAAGGAATTATGCCAAGATGTTATGCTGTCCAAACTACCTCTGAGCCAGAGGTGAACTTGGCCAAAAGAAAGAGAACATGAGATTTCTTCCATGCCATGATTTGGATAATGTGCCAGCAGTGGCATGAATATATGATGAAGTAATTGACATAAAAAGATACAAACATGGGGCTAGGCGAGTTGTATTGTCAGGCTATAGACTAATTTTAATGGAGTCACTGACGGTACTTCATACAGGTTAATTGCTGAGTCATCCTGACTTCTCAGAAGAGTACAATGGAGCGTTGGTTAATATTTTTTATCTCCTTGTCCCTGGGAATTGAAACATTTCTACTCTTTCCCATGTGGATAACCATACTGAAACATTTCAGTTCTTTCCCATATGGATAATCAGCTGCGAAGGTGGGTTTTCTTTGCCACATCTTCTTATCCTAAACATGGCCTTTTGCCTTGCATAGACCCTTCCTCAATTGATCCTGCCATGCAGAGATCTAAAAAGGCTGTTTTGCAGAGATCTAATAAGGCCTGAACAGGATATAGCTGGCTCTCTACAGGATAAGATGACTTCTTAGGCAAAAAGAAAGTTTGGTTGGGGAACAGGGCAAATATTTCCCTCAGTATATCACCCTATTTCTCTTTCCTTTCATAGACAAGTTCTCAGAAAGAATCATCTTTCTATCTTCCTGCTTCCATATCCTCAACACTCACTCATTTCTCAACTCTTTTCACTCAAGTTTCAGACTTCATCATTCTACTGAAATTGCGATCTCTTAATCAAAATATAAAACAGTCCTTTCTGCTTTGACCTCTGCACATTTTGACCACCTCCTCCTGGAATGTCCTATTGGAAATCTAGGAACTTTGGTGCAAATTTGGGCTCTGCAATTTATTACCTATATATCACTGGGTAAATGTTTTAACCTATCTGAGCCTCAATTTCTTCATCTGTAAAATGAGGAGGTTAAAACAGATGAACTCTAAGCTTCCTTCTAGCTTTGTTCCATAATTTCTTGGCCGTCATGATTCTCCTGCCTGTTTGACTGCTCTTTGCTGATTCATCATTCAGCTTCCACTTCCTAAGTACAAGCATCCTCCAAGGCTCTTTAACTGGGCTTTCTTCATCCCTGTCTCTGTCTCTGTCTCTCTCTCCCTCCCTCCTTCCCTCCTTTCATCTCTCTCTCTCTCTCTCTCTCTCTCTCTCTCTCTCTCTCTCCTCTCTCTCTCTCTCTCTCTCTCTCTCTCGTCTCCTATCTCACCACAACTGAAAGTACGGAAGAAGCTTTAACCTGCTCCAATTTTCCAGCCTGGGCCAGTCCACACCTCTAGTCAGCCTGGTAGCCCTTTGCTCCTGGGAGCTCACTATATTGATGGCAGATTTAGTGCAGACACTTGATCAACTTTAGCCCTACTGCGGCTCAGAATTTCCAAACTCAAGCAAACCACCAGCAACATGAACTCCAGGCACGTGCCACATAGCCATAGGTCTCTTTTTTGCCTATCAGTTTCTCTCCTCTCTAATTTAATTTCTAAAATCTGCTACAATAACCTTTCAAAGGCATAGGCCTGACCATAACACTTACCTGCCCAAAAAAACTTCATTGTTCCTCTATTTCCTCTAAGATACAGAAAAATTTCCGTAGCCTGGAATTTAAGGCTCTCCATGATCTGGTTTAAACGTCCCTTTCCAGCCTCATTTCACATTATTCCCCTTCAATCACTTGCATTCTAGCCAAACTGGACTACTAGCCGTTCCCCCAACTCAACCTTCAATCCCCTACATCTATGAATTTATTCAAACTACTCCCTAAACCTATAATATTCTTCTTCCTCATTCTGCCTCTCCAAATTCTAATCATCCATCAAGGCTCAGCTCAGGAGGGTTGGGAAACCTTGATTCTCTGAATTGTCAGTATTCTCTCCCATCTAAAATACCCTTTTATTTATCTATGTACTTCTTGCAAACCAGCAGTAAAAGGCAAGCTCCTTGACAATAGGAATTGCTTCATTTTTGAATCTCTAATGCCTAATACAGAGCCTGACACACAGTAGGCACCTGATGAGTGTCAGTACTTTCTTGAGAAACAGAGGTCATCAAACTTTATTTCCCCCATCTTTACTTTCAATTTCTAAACAACTTTGTCTCTACAGCTATCCTTTCTTCCTTCCCTCCTTTATAACATCTCCTCACCCTCCAGCATCTGCAGTCTCTCTCTTCACTGACATTTTCTTCCCTGCTTACAAACAGGAACAAGCCTCTCCTATCTTTATATCTTTAAATGATCTTGCTATCATTCTATTTCGCCTCTTTCTTTCATTGTCTAACACTTCAAATATGTACTCTCCAACTGATACCTCCAATCACTTTCTTTCTTTAATCCCCTATAAACTGACTTCAAAACTGTCTCCTGTTTTGAAATTGCATTCTCTAAGGTCATAGTGATCTTTAATTACCAAATCAGAGATATCACAGAATGCCAGAGTTCTAAGGTATTTCAGAAGCCATCTAATCCAACCCATGCTAAAAAATAATGATAATAATTTTAACGATAGCTAGAATGCATATAGCACTTTAAAGTTTGTAAAGCCTTTATAAATATTATCTCATTGATCCTGACAACAACCCTGGAAGGTAGGTACTATTATTATCCCCACATTACAGATGAGGAAACTGAGGCAAGCAGAGACTAAGCCATCTGCCCCATATTACACAGTATCTGAGGTCATATTTGGACTCAGGTCTGCCTGACTCAAGATCTAATGCTTTATCCTTTGTACCACCTAACTGCCTCATAACACAACCTCATAAGCTGAAGAAAAAAATTCCCTTTATAATATGTCCAACAAATGGTCATTTAGTGAAGAACTCTAATGAAAAGGAACCTCTTATTTTCTAAGGCAATGCATTCCATTTTTGGCTACTTCTTAATGTTATTTCATTACATCCTTGTATACTTAAGTACAGTAAGCTTTTTTCAGTCTTCCATCTCCTTGATTTTCTCCACAACTTGTGACA
Source organism: Trichosurus vulpecula (assembly GCF_011100635.1). NCBI lineage: Eukaryota > Metazoa > Chordata > Mammalia > Diprotodontia > Phalangeridae > Trichosurus > Trichosurus vulpecula. Next base: position 125,355,549 of record NC_050580.1, on the reverse strand, counting down.
CAGTTGGCCACCCTTATCTGCTCGAAACTTTCCCCATCTATACCCCCCACCTTGCTTCTACAATTCTACATTTCCTTAGTTTTTCCTTTTACCTCTCATACTTGACAGCTCCTTTACTATCTTCTTCACTAGACCCTATGCCTATACAATAAACATTGGTTTTCCCTGGCATTTTACTTAGAAATCCTTTCGTCTTCTCCCTTCATACTCTTTTCATTGGAAATTGCATCCATTCAAGTGACTTTAACTATCAACTTAACGTAGCTTATTCCTAAGTCTTTACCTTGGGATTCACTCTCTTTGCTGGCATCTAAACTCTAATTTCTAACTGCCTGCCAGGCATACTTATTTAGTCTCACTTCCACCTTGGATTCAACCAATCTAAAAGAAAGATTCTCCCTCCAAATTACTTCTCTTTCCTAATGTTAATGGTTACACACACACACACACACACACACACACACACACACACGTGTGTGTGTGTGTGTGTGTGTTTATGTTTGTATTTCCCCCTAATCTCTAAAGTTTAGAAATACGAAGCCATCTTTGAAACTTTCTTCTTTCCTACTTCCTGTATCCACTGAAGCACCTCTTCATCTCCATATCTTGGAATCTTTCTCTTTCTTCAAGGCTCAGATGAGGTGACACCCTCTATCTATAAAGCATTCCCTAATCTATTAAGTTGTTAGAACTTTTTTCTTCCTCAAATTTGCCATTAACACTTTATCTAGTTTCTCCCTCACTCCCTACATTCTCTACCTTATATTATGTGTATCTATGTGTATGTTGTAGTTCTCTAAGGGAATACAATCACTTTGAAGGCAGGGACTGTCTTTGTTATTCAGTGTCTTGAACAGAGTGGATGTCTAATAAATTCAGGAGTTCACTCATTTTTCAATCAGGTTCAACTCTTCATGACCCCACTTGGGGATTTCTTAGCAGAGATACTGAAGTAGTTTTCCATTTCCCTCTCCAGCTCATTTTACAGATGAAGAAACCAAGGCAAATAGGGTTAAGTGACTTACCCAGGGTCACACAGCTAATGTGTTTGAGGCAAGATTTGAAATCACCAAGAAAAGTCTTCTGGACTCCAGCCCTGGCCTCTAACCACTGCTCCACATAGTTGCCCTGTCTAATAAATATTTGTATGGAATTGAAGTCTCATGGAAACCTCTTTTGTGCTATCATTAGTAATATCCATTATTTCCTATCCATTCTCATTGCCACTACTCTCTTTCAGAGCTTTAACATGTTATCCTAAATTGTTACATTTGCCATCACACCTCTGGCCTGTTTTCCCTTCAATCTATTGGCATTAATATTCTTAAAACATTGCTTTAATGACATCAGTCCCCTTCTCAAAACTCTTAAGTTGATCTTCATTCTAGATGGGATAAAGTTTAGGACCCTTAGCTTCATATTCTTATCTCACAAGCTGAACCCAAACCAATGGCCCTCCCCTAAAGGAACCCTCCACTCCCAAAAACCTGCCTCTTGGTTTCCCACCTTTTCACATCTCTTCATACCATCTGTCTGAGGGGAATGGCCTAATCCACTTTCTGCCAACCTAAAATCTATCCCTTCTTCAAGATCCAGATGAAATCCAGCCTTTTCCAGAAAGTCTTCCTTGATTATCCCAGGCTAAAATGCTTTTCCTTCCTCAAAACTCCCAGAGCAATTATTTTCTTGACAATTAATTGAGCAATTAATCATGTGCTATCTCTTCTATTATTGTCTTAAATGGTTATTTAAATCCTTTGTAGTTTTTTAATTGTTTTACATGTTAATGTAAAAAAGAAAGATGTAGTATGATAGAGTAAAAAAAAAAAGAAAAGAAAACCCATTGGATTTAAAATGAGAAGACCTGAGTTCAAGACCTTGATCTGACACTTCCTGGCTTTATGTCTATTGGATGAGTCATCATCAATCAAGAATCAATTGGTGTATCTGGAAAAACGGGGTGATAATAATAACCAACACAGCCAAGTGAGGAAAGTACTTGGTAAAACTAAAGCACAAGATGAGGTGAATTTGTTGGTCTTGTATTTTTTAAAAATATCATTGTCATTAATAATGATGGAGATGATGATAATAGGGAGTTTTTGGCTCCTCAGCTAGATTATACAATTCTTGTGTACATAAAGTAACTAATACTTCTTTGCATTCTCAAATTCACGATTCTTGCAAAGAATAAGTACTCAATAAATCATCGTAGACTGGGTTTGATTTATATTAGCCATGCTATAGCAAGTTTCCTATGAATACTGTTACTTCTGTGTTATTGTAATGTATATAATAATGTGATTAATAGAGCTGGCAATGGACTAAGAGGTCATGAAGTTAAGTCCCTCACTTTATAGAGGAAAATAAGTGATACACCCAGAACCACCCAATCATTAAGTAGTAGAGCCAAGATTACAACCCAGGTACTTTTACTATAACATACTGTATTGTATACCAAAAATGGCAAGCACATGGCTTAGCCTGAAGCATTAGAATCTGCAGTACTCCTGAGTGCTGCCAGAATTCGATTGAAATGCAATTGGTAAATATTTACCAAAATTAATAAAAATACATTAGAACACAAATAATGTTAATATGTGGTTTTCTAAGTCAATACATGACCAACAAAGATCTTTATGTCTGGTTTAGTGGACTCCATTTCTATCTGAGTTTTACATCACTGCTGTACACTCCACTTCTAGTATCTTGACTCTCTTGAAATACTTGTTATAGTTCTTTGGTATTTCTGAAATGTTTTGACTGTCACCAGTTACCCTCAAAATAACTCTCTGTATTTTTCCCAGAATTTAATCCGGCAGTTCTGCCCAAAGTAGACGCTTAGCAGATATTTGTTGAATTAAACTGAATTGCTGTGATATATTTCAATTAGAAGAGAAACTGAGTCCAGGTGATTTTCTTAAGACAACAGAGCTAGTCAGGTTAAACACATTACTAGAACCCATATATCCTGAGCCTTAAAACAGGTTTTTTTTCCATTGGACCATGATGCCTAAAGTGTCAAAATATCTAGATTCTACCCTACTACTTCATTCCACTGGGAATTCATAGAACTATAGGTGTGATTACAATAGAGTTAATGATTCTATGAATAGGGGTGATTGCTGGTGAATAGTAATAAATATTATAGTTAAAGTCCAAATTTTGGATAATGTCATTTTCAAGCAATTAAAAATGTACCCTTAGGGATACTGTGGCTATCTCATTCAGAGCAGATCCTCTGAAAGATTTATTAATAGTAGTGAAGAACTGTGACTAATGTTTAACCCTTCTATTTTCTGAGATGTTTTTTCACTGATGCTTGTTGATGGATTTTTTTGATTGTTCTTACCATATTTGAGCTCAAGTAGTCAGCTAGAAAATATCTAGATCAGTGGTTCTCAAACTTTTTTTCCTTACAGCAAAGTGTGTGTGTGTGTGTGTGTGTGTGTGTGTGTGTGTGTGTGCGTGTACTAGGAGGAATCATGGCATACTATAGGAGAATTGGGAAAACTCACCAACGTATAGACCACTGTAGGTATAAATCCCATACAATTCACATCATACTACTGGAAAGCACTGGCACACCAGTGTTTTCTAGACGTGCACCCTTTGAGAACAACCAAACCAGCCAATGTGGCAGAGTAAAGGCAGCCTGATTTAGACTCAGGAGATCCAGCTTACAGGGATGCCTGTCACTACATAAAGGATGATATTCCTTGCCCTCTGTATCTCATAAAATCATTCTGAAGATCAAATGATACAAGATATTTGAAAGAGCATGGAAAATATAAAACACTGCACAAGCTTAAGGTATTATTATCTTGTAAAGGATCAGAACAATGAAGTACGGCCTAATTATAAATATCATCTTTAGGCACTGCACATTGAAGCAACCCTGTATTCTCAAAAACGAGGGAATTAGACAGCTTTAGTTAATATTAGTAAGAGCTCATATTTAATATATGCAGCCTTTTGAGGTTTACAAAGTGTTTTTTTCTTGTCACAACCTCACAGGATGGATCAGGAAAATGTTATCATTGTCCTCTTCTATAGATGAGGAAACTGAGGCACGTAGCACTTAAGTGACTCACCCATGGTTACACAGCTAGGAAGTGTCAGAGCCAAGACTCAAATTGAAGTCTTTGGACTCAAAATCCAGAAGTTGTTTCACTAGACACAATGTCTCATAGAGACTTTAGTGTCTCATAGAGACTTTACTCTAATAGATATAAAAAGATCTATACTTTTAAGCTTCCAAAGTAAATTTCTACAACTTAAGTTTTTCACGTATGGTTTGGAGAAAGTTTCATGGGAAAGTGAAAATGAACAAAAGCACATTATTTTCTATTCTGAGCAACAAATATTTATTAAATCAAGTAAACCTTCTCTGCCTTCTCTCCCATTTGAAGGTACAAACATTTTTTTTTGCCCACTATAATCAGCCCCTTTTTGTCCAAGCAATAACTCTGGTTGGAGGGACAGTAAGAGGCAGCATGGCAATGTAGGCAGAGTACTGGGCGTATGTCCCAGAAAACCAGGGTTCAAATCCTGCCTCTCATACTTGGTAGCTCTGTGATCCCAAGAAAGTCAGTTAGCCTGGATGTGTTTAAAACAATTCCTTAGGACTTAACAACTAAGTCATTGGTGGGCTCTTAACCTGCCATAGTAAAAGGGAGTTTCCATATTGGGCATTTCTTACACTGGCAAAAATCACAAATCTGTTGTCTATGAGCAATAAATTACCACTACCTACTTCTAGGAGGCTAAGCTTTAACTTTATGCATTGCTTTTTAATGAATACATTTCCTTGCTACGTGGGACAGAAGGAACATAGTGTGTTAGTTATTATCGCGCCCATCATCTGTACTGGACTCATGTTTTCTCTCGAGAGACTCTGTGATACACATAAAGCCAAATTATGTCTTCTGATGACATGTTCATGGGTCTAAGAGCTCAGAGCTTCTCCTATGTAATTTGTATTAACATGAAAAAATTGGAATCTTGACATTAATTTGAGCTTGGACTTTAGTACAATATACCCTCCTAATATAAATTAGCTGCAACACTTTTACGTGGAATGACTGTAGGTATGAAGAGTTTTCTGAACCGTAACATCAAATGCTATTGATAGAATGGACCATAGCGTGAACTATGTGGTCATATGATTATATGTTAAAGCATAAAAGATCAGGAGTTGTGAGGATAAGCCAGTGGTTCCATTTGCCAACCATTCTCTATCATTTTATGTTAAAGACTTTAATCACTTTTAATCAGAGAATTTCTAAATGACCAGGAACAGTAACAAAGGGACCTTCGATAATCATTATTTTAAGCAAGAAAGCTATAGAATCAATCAGTGTCATCTCTTGCACTACAATCATGCTAATTAAAGGCCCCCAAAAGAGCTAGGATAAAAAAAAATGTCAAATCGTTCTCAATCCCTGATTACATGCTTCCTTGTCTGGTCAAGTCCCAATAACCCTGGGAAATGATGATCCTGGGGAGGAGTCCTGTCTGCAGAAGGTACTACTCCAAAACATAATATTAACAGGCTGCTACCAAGTCAGAACAATGGAATTTCTAATAGTAAGACAATAGGGAGAAATAGAGTCATACCTTCAGTACCCAAACTTGGGGCAGACATGTAGAGCATTTGACCTAGGGAAAGGTAAGGGTACTGACAGTCATCAGAAAATATTTAAAGATGGAAATGGAAGTGGGGGAAGGAATAGAAAGAAAGAAGATGAAAGATAGAAGAATTTTTTTAAAAAAATATGATAAGGTGACATTAAAAGAAATGTAAATAATATCAGCCACATACTTATCACCCTATGCAAGGCCCTACCCTGACCTCTATCTGAAACTCTTGTTAAATTAGCACCTAATCTGATGTTTGATGAGTACCAGCTATATAAGCTTCAGGTTCTTGGAATTGCCTTTAGAAATCCTTTAGATATCCTGGGCATGTTTCCTTTGTCCTTATTATGGGTAATAGAATCACAGAACCTCAGAATTTCAGATTTGGAAGGGATCTTGGAAGCCATTCAGTCCAACCCATCCCTGCACAAGAATTTCTTCTATAATATGTTCAACCAGGAATCATTCAGCCCTTGCTTGAAGATCTCCAAGGAGAAGGATCTCACTATCTCCCAAGGAAGGCCATTCTACTTTTCAAAGCTCTGATTTATTCAGACATTTCTTCTTATTTCAAGCCAGCCCCACCTATGAAAATTTCTACATTTTTCTTAGTTCTTTCCTCTGAGGCCAAGAACAATTCTACCCTCTTTCACTTGACAGCCCTTCAAATGCTTAAAGACAGTTATTCTGTTCCCCATAAATCTTCTCTGCTGCATGATAAACATCTCTAGACTCATCAACCAATCTTCATATGTCATGATCTTGAGGCATTTCAGCATACTGTCTGTCCTCCTCTCCATGTAGTTTCTAAATGGGATAACTGGAATACAATATTTAAGATGTAGACATCAGCTCCCTAGTCCTAAACACTCCACTTTTCTTAATACAGCCTTAAATTGTATTAGTTGTTTGTTTTTAATGTTGAGCTTGCAACCCAATAAAACTTCCAGATGTTTTTCAAATGAACCATTATCTAGTCATGAGAACCTAATTGTAAGATTTCATATTTGTCCTTATTAAAAGTCCTCTTACTAGAGTCAGTCAAACATTCTAGCCTGCGGAGATTCAGATTCTGTCATCCAGTCAATGAGTCAACAAGCATTTATTAAGTGCCTACTATATGTTAGGTACTGTGCTGAGCACTGGGGATTCAAAAAAAGGCAAAAGAGGGTCCCTAGTCTCAAGGATCTCACAATCTAATGGGGGAAAACATGAAAACAACTACATACAAAAAAGATATCTATAGGAGAGCCTGGGTATTTGGGGGACAGTGGTACCTTGGAAAATAAAAAAAAGTTAGGAAGGAGGAATTCTTTGGGGGAAAAGATAATAAGTTCAGTTTGGGACATGTTGAGTTTAAAATGTCTATGGAACATACAGTTTGCAATGTCTAATAAGTAATTGGAGATGAAAGTCTGGAAGTTTTAGCTATACATCTCAGCTTTGTGTCACCTGCATATTTCATAAGCAATCCATCTATGCCTTTATCCAAACCACTGATTAAAAAAATGTTCAACAGCCCTGGACCAAGCACAAATCCTTGGGCCACTCCGTGAGATACCTCCTTCCACGCTAATATCAAGACATTAATAACAGCTCTTTGAGTCAGATTATTCAGCCAATTCCAAGTCCATTTGTCTGTGCATTTGCCCGGTCTTTATTTGTACATATGGTCTAAAATGATAGCAATGGATACTGCACAAATATTTTGCTAAAGTCTAAGATATCCACGGTATCCTTTTCATCTAATCTGGTTAATCAATTCATCAAAAAGTATTTATCTTTGTTGCTTACTATGTGCCAAACATCATGATAAGCATTCAAATTCAAAGACAAATATAAAAAGTCCCTCCCCTCAAGTAGCTTACTTTCTAATCAGAGAGACAACAGAAATATGCTATGTTCTTGGCTCTCCATGTTCACTATTTCATTTTCTAAATATTCACTGCCAATCCTTTTCATAATATATTTTAGCCTTTTGTCAGGAATCAGTTAAGCTCACTGGCCCATAGTCTGCAGGCTCAATTGTTTCCCCTTTCTTGAAATTCATGACGTTTGCCCTTTTCTGCTCCTGTGGCATTTCTCTCATTCTTCATGAGCTATCAGAGACAGCTGACGGAGGCGCGACAATAACATCTGCTGGTTCTTTCGTGAACCTCAGAGATAGTTCACCTGTGTTTTCTGATCTGAACTCATTAGTGACAACTAAGCGCTCTCTTACTATCTTCCTACTTTGCTAACGTCAAGTTCCAATTAACCATTTTTTTTCCTGTACTTTACAATCCAAAGATAATTTTCAGCATAAAAAAACTCTGAAACAAAATGAGTTCAGTAGTTTTGCCTTGTCTTCATCATCTGTTATCATCCTTGTAAAGAAATAAATCTATTTTTTCTTTGATCTTCCTTCTTTCTAGTGTGTAGTTCATAGTGGATACTTAACAAATGCTTTTTTTATCTTGTTGACTTTCCTGAACGTAACTTTGAAAATACCTGGTCTTTGTCATTCTTAAATTTCCTCTCCAGCCTCAGCTTATTCTGAGCCTTAATGCTGAGTTGTTTCAGTTGTTTCCAACTCTTTATGGCCCTATTTGGGGTTACCTTGGAAAAATACTAGAGTGGTTTGCAATTTCCTGCTCCAGCTCATTTTACAGATGGGGAAACCGAGGCAAACAGGGTTAAGAGCCTTTCGAGTGTCACACAGCTGAGGCCAGATCTGAACACACGTCTTCCTAACTCCAGGCCCAGCACTCTTACCACTGCACCAGCTATTTTCCCTTTATCTTCTGTACATATTGGGGGGGGGGGAGATTGATGAGTTCCCTGTGCATCTACATTGGCCTTTTTTGGCAACTTCCTCTATTTTTCCTTATTGGGTTTGTATCATGAGAACTTCATTCCTGTGGGATTCTGGTCTGGCCTACAAGTATGGAGTGGTAGTGACAGAAAGACAAACTCTACACTCTTTATTAATCACTACAAAATATCTCTCCTCCTTACACTAGCTAGAAGTGAGCCCTTCATCCCTCTGTCCTTCTTGCTGGTTCCAATTCCTGAGAGTGTCAGGGAGAAGCATCAGACAGATGAGTGCATAATTTTAGTGTTAACCATACCTTGAAATTGAAAAGAATACTTTAAAAAGTAAATAATCAACAGAAATCTAGAGACTATTTACAAACAACTTTCTGTTGACCCAGAACAGTGGACTGTCCTAAATCAAAACCATCAGGTTCTTGCCAAAAACAAACAAATACCTCATGTAGCTTACTGGCAATATCAAAAAAGGCTGTTGTAGGGGAAATGGCATCATTTTTAGAAATGGAAATATTTCCCACTTAAGAAGAACAAAGTTTCTGAAAAACTGTGATACACCATGTATAAACTAGATTTAATTGACAAACTTGATACAAAAAAATCATTGGTAATCCATCCAAGACATCTGAAGCAACTCAAAGGTGAAGTTAGATGCTGCTAGCCAGAATATGTAACCTGTCTTTACAAATGGCCACTGTGTCAGAATATTGGTGTACTGCCAATGTGTCATGCATTTATAAGAAGGGTTCCAAGAGAGATCCCAGGGACAACATACCCAGGAACCTCATTTCTATGCCAGGGAAAATGGTAGAATTTATTATTAAAAGACTGAGTTCTCTGATCACTTAACCCAATATAACCTAATGAGGAAATGTCTTTTCTGAAAGGCCAATCAAGCCTGACTAATCAACTGAAGCTGTTTGAGAAGGGAAGAGCATGTGGGAAATGGAACCAGTAGACATAATTTATTTAGACTTCCAAAAAAAATCCTTTGATCATATTTCACACCAAAGCCTATTTTTAAAAAATGAGTCAATGTGGGAATGAAGGAAATGCTTTGTTATTATAACAGCAACAACAATAATAAAGACAACGAACATTGGAATAGCACTTTGAGGTCTATAAAGTGCTGACCTCACAATTTTTAAACTTTTCAGGTTGACTTCAAGGACAGCAACCATTCCCTAATCACAAAACTCCTCTGTGTTGTCTCGTTAGAGACAGGGAAATGGACTGGATGTACCTTAGCTCTGACCCTAGATGGGATTTCTTACATTCCTTTTGTTCTGAATCCCCAGTGGGGATACAGACTCTAACTCTCAATGTACTGTGACTCTGTAACAGTTATTATTATTTTCTTAATGAGATCTTGGGATACAGCTGCTTTGGCTCCTCTCTTTGGGCATGTCAATTTACTATCTTAGAGCAGCATCTGCACCCCTTCACAGCCCTCTCTGCCAATGCCTGGGTGCAGAATTTGACAACCCCAAGAAAGTGTAGGAGTACCCTAGGAGACCCAGAAATTTCAGAGGAACTAAGTAAACATCAAGGTTTCCAGCCCATCTGTTGCCTAGGGAATGTGAAAATTTTTCTCTCTCCAAGTTTATTCAACTGAAGCCTAACTCTTGAAATGATGCCCACTGAAAGAAGATCCTTCAACATGCTTTTCTTGTGATACAGCCCAATTATTTCTAGACCATTATTCCTTTGGGGGCACTTTTGTGGGAGGGAATAGTAGCAGAAAAGTGTCATAAAATCCTACAACTTCTGGCCTGGCATCACGAGAATATAGTATCCTAAAGTTGGGGGAACCTGAATAGAAATCCCCTCTATAATATACCCAATAAAAAGTTATGCGTCCTTGACCTAAAGAATTCCAGCAGCAGGGAACTCAGTCCTGAGATGCCCCATTCCACTTTCAGGTGTTTTTAATCATTATAAATGTTGTAGCAATTTTTTCTATCTAGCTAAAGTTTGTCTCTCAGCACCCCCACTATTTCTAATTTTGCTTTCTTTGGCCAAGTAAAAGAGAGGTAATATTTTTCCTTATGCTAGCCCTACAAACACTTCAAGACAAATATTATGTCTCTCCCCCCTCATCATCCACAAAATTCCACTCTTCTCTAAGATCAATATCCCTAGTTCCTTCAACTGGGCCTTGAATATACAAGCCTCTTTACCATCCTGGTCATTCATGCTCCCCTGAAGGTGTGTGCTCTAGCTTTTAAATGTTCTTAAACAGTGAGAGAATAAAGTGAAATGATAACTTCCCCCATTCTGTATACTGTGCTTCTGTTAACGCATCCTAAAAAAATCACTTAATTTTTTGTCTGCCACATCATACTATTGACTCATATTGACCTTGCATGCTATTAAAGCCCCATCTAAAGTCACATCTTCCCCATTCTTTACTTCTGTAGATGATTTTTTTTGAACCCAAGGCTAGAACCTCCCATTTATTATCACATTATTCAATTCCACCTTATTAGATTTGTCTCATTATTTTAACATTTGCAAGATCCTTTGCATCTTCATTGTGTAATCCAAATGTGTTAGCTATGCTTTCTGTATTCATATCCTCTGAAGACTTGATAGCCATGCCATCAGTATCTTCATGCCAGTAATTGCTTAGCGGTGTTGACCAATACAGAACCAAGGACAGAGTTTTGTGACCCTCACTAGAAATCTCCTTCCAAATTAAACTGATCCATCAATCATTTAAACGGGCAGTTCCCTCACTGTATGATGACTTTATGGCTACTGAAGTGTTTTTGTTAACTGCCTGCCTTATGCCTGCTAGACTGAACCACCTCTGATGGCTTCCTATCACCTCCAGGACCAAAAATACAAATCTCAGTTTGTCTTCTAGCCCTTCATAACCTGTCCCCCTCCTATCATTAAAGTCTTCTTACACATTACTCCCCTTCACAGACTCTCCCATTCAGTGACACCGGCCTTCTTGCTGCTCTTCTCATAAGACAATCCTATCTCCCAGTACCATGAATTTTTACTATCTATCCCCATGCCTGGAATTCTCTCCCTCCTCCTCTCTACCTCGTGGCCACCTGGCTTTTTTCAAGTCTAAAATCCCACTTTCTCTAAGAAATCTGTCACAATTCCTCTTAAGGCTAATGCCTTCCCTCTGTGATTATTTCCATTTTATCCTGTATGTATCTGGTTAATACATAGCTGTTAATATGTTACCTCCCTCCATTAAACAGGGGGCTCCTTGAGGTGGGAATTTTTCTTGCCTTTCTTTATATCCCCGGCCTTGGTACATAGTGGGTGCTTAAGCAAAGTTCAAGCTGACTTGACTTAACTTGACTAAAGTCTGTCAACGTTATTAAAAACTTACTGTATACCAGGCACTGTACTCCAGGGCCTAGCACTCCAAAGGCAAAACTGAAAATGTCCTATTCTGATGCTTCATTTTGACAAGAAGGTGGCCTTGGGTCCCTAAAGGCTATGCCAGCAGAGTCATAGGACCTCTGGTATGTCTTAGGAAACTAAAAAGTCTTCAAAAATTGGCAAAAACAGAGACTGTGTGTCTTCTGTTTGAAGACCTAGCTAGGTTCAGAGATACTCATCATCAGAAGGGTAGACATCAAGTAATCAATGTTTTTGTCACTATCTTCTAAGACATGGTGGCAGTATAATTTTCACAAGTGGACAAACTACAACATTGATAAAAAAAATCACAGCTTCTTGACATATGGTTCTCTTAGAGATGATAGGATGGTGACATGGGAGAAGCATTGGGCTATTCCCTGTCTGACTGAGGGCAGTCACTGCACCTGTATGAACTTCGGTTTCCTTATCTGTCAAATAGAGATAGTTATACTTGTTTTAACAACAAAAACTAATCGAAACTGGATATCATAAAATTATCATCAGTACACATACCCCAAAGGAAGAGATAAGAGAATGAATTCATCTCTTTCCCTTCTTTGTATGGGTTAGGGGATCTGTGGTTATAAGACACTATATATGGCATATGAATATTTAGTTGATATTCTGTTTAGTTTTACTGAATTTTTTGAATTCTTTGTTATAAGAAATTGCTCTATGGAAAGGGGAGGTGGGAGGGAAAGATTGGGTAATATAGGCTATTTCAAAACAAAAGATATCAATATTTTCAAAGACAATAATACTGTCTACCTCCCAAGCTTGTAATAATTAGAATGACTGGAGTGCAGCCATCAACAAAGAGAAATAATTTCAAGATTCTTTCTCATGATACAGAATATTCCTGGTATATTTGCTTGGATGCTAACCAAAATAATGTCCCCCTCCTCTTCCCAATCTTGGCTCCTTTCTCTAAGTAGGAAATAAAAAAAATTTAAGAGGGAATGGAGTTCAAGGAAAGGATACAAAGATGGAGTTACCCAGAACTGAGTGTAATATGGAATGAAAAGGCAATGTGGAACTTTCGAAGAGTCGGGGCATTGGAGTGAGGAAAATCTGCCACTGACTAAGGAGCTTAACCCATCTGGTCATCAGTTCTCTTAATTTGGAAAATCAGTCTGATCCTATCAATTTTACTCTTGCTACCCATCCTCTGCAATCCTTGCCTGAGCCCTCCCATGGTACTCCATAGGGGATCTTTACTAGCTACATGGCCCCATTGAACAAATGAGGAAAATGAGGCTCACAGAGGTTAAAGAGCTTGTCCACAGCCTCACAGTCATTAAGAAGCAGAGCAAGGACTCAAACTCAGGTCTTCCACTTTTTGAGTGCTTGTCCCACTACACACTTCTGTAATGCCCTCCCCCCAATAAAACAAAACAAAAAAAAAAACCATTTCTTTAAGGAAACGATGGTGGATATTCACACGTCCTACACCAGATCCTGGAGGAGCCAGTTCACAAAGACTCTTTTGTAGCCACAAAGTCATCCCAGAGTGAGAGGGCTGCTGCGTAAGTATTTCCACAAGCACTTCCAATTGTTCCAATCTGTCCCCCTCCCCTATCAGAGGGTAAGTAACAAGGGAAAGGGACTTAAATTACACAGTGATGAAACCTCAGCAGCTATTAATATCTCACATTTCTGCCGTGTCTTTCCTTGCAAAGTGTTTCTCAGACAGGCTAGCTTAGCAGCTTTGATTCTCAGAGCACAGGGTACAATACAATACAGGGCCCTTAACTGAGTGTGCTCAAACAAATGATGAACTGAAAGTGAGGGCGATGATGCCCAGCCTCCCCCCTCCCCTTGCCACAGGCACATAGAGGACTCACAGGCACATTACTTTATGCCCAGCTAAAATGGAATAGCATCTAAAGTTCAAGGGAGTGGGTGAGATGGAGAGGGAGGGATGCAGGGAGGAGCAATAGTCTGCCAACAGCCACAGAATAACGCCACATCTGGTTCAGAACGGGAATTAGGAAGAGATGCAACCCAAAAGGGACCACAACAATGGGGACCTAACAGACAGAAGAGACAATTGACCTCGGTGTAGACTAGGCATCAGGAGTGTCAACAGCTTAACATTTCTAGAGAAAGGCTGGGATGGTGGCTAAAGTACTAACCTTGTAGTCAGGAGTGTTCGGGTCTGAGTCTTAACTCAGGCATTTACAACCTAGGTGACCCAGAGAAAGCCCCTTAAGTGATCTAGGCCTCAGTTTCTTCACCTGTAAAACGGGTATTATCACCACCTACCCCCACAGAGTTGTGAGGATTGAATGGGATAACATTTGGAAAGTAAGGGTTTTGTTTTGAACAGGTCAGAGGGAGAGAAAATAAATTTTTGTTAATGAAGAAAAATTAATTTTAATTAAAAGATAAGATATGCCAAGTGCTTATAAACCATAATACTCTCTACAAATGCCATTCATTATGATAATTACATTAACCATGAAGGGTCAGGCTGTTGTGTCAAGTACTTCAGAAAATAATACCATTAATTAAATGATGATGGTAGTGATGATAAAGGCAAGAATAAGATCCACAGCAGCTGACATTTACATAGAACTTGGAGGTTTGCTAGGCCGTTCTCAGACATTGTTTCATTTGATCCTGTCAAGAACCCTGGGAAGTTGATGCCACGGCCATTGTCATCCCCATTTTATAGACGAGGAAAACTGAACCGCAGAGGGGTTAGACCACTAGCCTACAGCCGTACAAATACCAAGCGTCAGAGGCAGGATTCCCACCCATCCAGGTTTGCTCCTGAAGGCCAGCACTCTCTCTCCTTTATGTACCACAATGGCTTTTATGATGACCAAGTTCTGCTTCCTGTCTGAACCCAATGGAGCTTCTGGTTTTATGGATGTAGAAACTGGGGTAAGAGAAATAGATTTACCTAACCATGGCCACATAGCTAGTTGGATAGGGCAATGTCCTCTCACTTCTAGCCTACTGTTGCTTCCCTTATTCCATACTTCTTCTCCTCCAGGGGCAGCTATGTGGCTCAGTGAGTAGAGCACAGGCCCTGGAGTCAGGGGGGTGTGAGTTCAAATTCAGCTTCAGACACTTGACATACTAGCTGTGTGACCTTGGGCAAGTCACTTAACCCCAATTGCCCTGCCCTCCCCGCTCCCAAATAAAAAAAATCATACTTTTTCTCTTCCTAGTTTTGCCTAGAGTTTGAACAGAGAGTCAAGAAGTAGCATCCCAAGCTAAGGGTTCCTAAGGGCACATTTAAATGAAGAATATTTTTATTCTGGGGATGTCTTATCAAAACTCTCCTCTGGGAGACAATGATCTGTGGAAACCAAACTCCTTATATAACACCAAGGGAAAAAAAGGGAAAGTCACCAAGTCATGGGGAAAGCACACTGCAAGCAAGAAGCTAAATTAAACTAGGCCTTCACCTATCTAGGAGTCCAAAAAAAGTTGAATTATAAGTATGTTCCTAAAGATGAACAAACTTCCCAAAGCTGTACAGCTTGCCACATCGCCCTAGAACAGTGGTCTGGCAGTGGAACGTCAAGAGATCATTTAATCTGCTAGCTCTCTCTGCTGAGAGCCGTAAAGATCACTGGACTGAGACACAGGAAGCCTGGGTTCTGGTATCCCCAGCACTCAGAAGAATGCCTGGCATATAGTTAGCATTTAATCCATGCTTGTTGAGTGACTGCCAATTGCCCATGTGACCTCAGGCAAGTCACTTAACCCCTCTGGGTTTCAGCATCTTCACCTTTAAAATGAGAACACAGGATGAGGTGATCTTTAAGGGCCCTCCTTGCTCTAATATTCTATGATTCCATAAGGTACAGAGGATCAAAAAGTATTTGGCTCCACTTACCGACTTTAAATCCCAACCTCTAAGGACTGAAAGTTTTCAGAGGGAGTAGAATCAGGATAGATAGCTACACAGCCTCTGACCTAGCATTTCACCATATTAAAAAATGCTGCAATTCTGTTGGTTCACTCTGTATTATTCATAAAGTCCATATCAATTACTGAAATATTATCTTTACTGCTGCAGAGAAATAGAGTAAATAAGACAAACCTTCTTGAGCTTACTTCCCCCCTCCACCTCTGCCGCAGGCTTCATTTCCATTAGCTGCAGCTCATATATCCCAGACTTCATAGATCAGTCACCTTCTTTGACCCAGAAATGAAGCCAAAGGAGACCAAAACAGAGGCAGCTTCATTCTCTCTTTAGATGGAGGGCTACTGATTTTCCACCCTTGCTATCCTTTGCTCTTCCTACATGCCAGCCAAGAAGACAATGCCCTTTTCCTCCCAGGTCAGCTGAAAGGAAATTCCCATGGCAAAATCTCCATGAATGACTGGCTGCCAAATGTCCCTAAACACAGGAAGGCAAAGACTACAGGTCCTACCGCCACCTACACTTTACTCTTGTCTTTCCTTTGCCTCAATTTGCAAATTAATATTTTATATTACCTACTTCTTTTCCTCCCCTACCATTCCTGAGAACTGGTTTCTATGCCCATGATTTGGCTGAAATTCTTCTCTTGGAAATCACCAGTATCTTCCTTCTGCTAAACCCAATGACCTTCATCTTGTCCTTATTCTCACCTCTCTGCTACATTTGATTTTAGCAATTCCCTCCTCTTGGCTTCCTTTCATCATCATCCTCTCCTCTTTCTCTTCTTCTCTTGGTTTCTCTCATAACAGAGTTAGCATGGCCTAATAGTATTTGCATTTGCAGTCTGGGAAGACCAAAGTTCAAATCATGGATCTTTCACCTTGTACCTGTCTGACTTAACTCTAGTCACATACCCTTATTTATAAAATGAGGTCAGTGATGAACTAGGTGATCTCTAAGTTCTCTTCTAATCTGACATTCTATAACCTCCACATCACCTCTCTAGCCCTCAGTTTACTCATCTGGAAAACTGGGAAAATTCTATTTGCCTGATCTCTCTCAAAGGGTTGTTATAAGAAAAGCTTCATAAATGGGAGCTCTTATAATGCATAATACAATGAAATTATAGTAACCTGTCTCCAACAGACCTTTAGTCTGTCTCCTTAAATGTCATTTCTTTATCTTTTAACCCTTTGAAAGAGGAAAGAACACTGAACATTTTCAGGATGAAGCTTCAAATCCTACTTCTGATGCTTGCTACCTGTGTGGTTTTGGCCCCGCTTCCCTGGGCCTCAGTCTTCTCATCTGTAAAGGTTAGACCAAATGGCCTCTGGGGTTGCTACCGTATCTAGATCTGTGTACGTGTTTTCCAAAGCCAAGTTTTGAATCGTTTGCCTTTAAGGCTTTGTGCTTCTTCAATTTCTGACGAAAAGAGGGAAGGATTGGGAGATGGGAATCACACGAAGCCATGTTTTCTTCTTAAAGGACTGTTTTGTGCCTATTCTTTCTAAAACATTAGCATGGTTTAGATTATGAAATGCTTGCAGAATGCTTTCTACATATTTAAGATAACATGTTCACACATCACTAGGTAGTGGGGGTATAATAAAGAAAAGCCCCGGACTCAGAATCAAAGATGTAAATTCAAATTCTGGTGGCAGAGAAAATTTCGCTCTAGCTTCTTCATTTTGCTGATGAGGGAATCAAGCTTAAATTGGTTTGCTCAAGGTCACAAGGTATTAAAAAGCAAAAGTGGCTAAATGTATGACACTATGGTAAGAAGAAAAAATATATGCTTTTTTTCATTAAATACCCCCAATAAGAGGGGGCTTTATAGCCAACTAATATAGGGAGCTAACACAAATACATAAAAACAAAGGCCATTCCCAAATGGATAAGTGGTCAAAAGATACGAACAAATAGTTATTACCAGCTACTAGAAGGAAGAAGAGGAGGAAGAGTACTGCCCTACTAACAACCCTATAAAAGATTTTTCTAAGTCACTGATGATGAGAGAAACGCAAATCCAAACAACACCGAGGTCTTTCTGAGCACTGATCAAAACATCAAAGATGACAAAAACTGGGAATGGTCATTGTTGGAGGGGCTCAAGAAAGTAAAGCCCACTCATACAATGTTGGTGGAGCTGTGAATTTGGGACAACCATTTTGGAAAGCAATTTGAAACTATTGTAAGAAAATTTCTAAATTGTCTATACTCTTTGACTCAGAGATCCCCAAACTAGGCATATAACACAAGGAGGTTAATTATTTTTTAAAAGTCTAAGGTACACAAAAATATTTATAGCAATGCTGTTTGTAGTAGTAAAAAACTGAAAATAAAATAAGTGTTCATCAATTGTGAAATAGCTAAACAAACTCTCTGAATGTAATACAATGTTCCTGTGCTGTAAGAGATAACAAATACAATGCATTCAGAGGAGCACAGGAAGACATGTGAAATGAAGTAAGCAAAACCTGGATATACATATGTGTGTGTATGTGTGCATGTGTGTCTGTGTCTGTGTGTGTGGAGAGAAATTATTATATAATATATACATGACTACAGCAATGTAAATAGAAGAAACAAGTAAAACAGAATACTATGAAAGTATTATCGTACTAAGTTTGTTCCCAAAGATATGAAATTCACCTCTTTGAATTCTTTATAAAGGTAAGAGATTGGGGGCGTGGCACATTGTATATAATGTTGAAACTGACTGATATTTTTGGTTAGTTTTCTAAGCTGTTTTCTTTTTTGGGGGGGTGGGGCTCCCTCACTCACTTTTAGTCTTTGTTATGGAGCATGGCTCTTTGGGAGCAAGTCAGTTAAGCAATAAACATTTATGAAGTGCCTACTAAGTGCTGAGTCAGAGGGATATGTTGAGAAATGAAAGTGACACTAAAATAGGCAGCAATCATTTATTTTTAAAGCTTAGGTGGAATTAGAACCTACATTGTCTGATCACAAATCTAGTGCTCTTTCTACCATGTCACATTTTCTCTTTCTCCTAAAGCTAATTTCTTTGCCTTTTCATTGTGCCTGAATCAGTAGGGTTGCTCTTGTCAACCATCTCTTATCAATGGTGCGGCTACTACCCACTAACTGCTTCCAATAATCGAAGAATATGTCTGCTACAAATACAAAACAAAGACATAGTTAAGAAATGGGAAGAACTGTTGTAATGACTGTGGTACTAGAAATTTCATGGATGCAAAAGTAAAAATAATGGACATCATTATCTGATTTGAGCAAGTTACAAAATGGGCAGCATGACTTGATGTTGGACAAGTACTTTCACTGCTTCAGAAAACCTAGTGTCTTAGGGTATTTATTCCAGGAATTCTTGGGATTCTGCCAAACCCATTTTCCTGAAACATACTGGTAAGGTCTTCGCAGCTTATGACACAGCTTCTGACCTTTCCCTTGTGACCCACCCTTCTCTTCTTACATCTGTTGGGGTGATGGAAGACAGGCAATGGGTTCTTGTCTAAATATACTGACACCAAAACCAGAAAGAAAGGAAGAAAGGAAGGAAGGAAGGAGGTATGGAGGAAGGGAAGAAAGAAATAGAAAGAGAGGAAGAAAGAAAGGAAAGAAAGAAAAGAAGGAAGAAAGAAAGAAAGAAAGAAAGAAAGAAAGAAAGAAAGAAAGAAAGAAAGGAAGAAAGAAAGAAAAGAGGAAATGAAGAAAAAAGGAAAGAGAGAAAGAAAGAAAGAAAGAAAGAAAGAAAGAAAGAAAGAAAGGAAGGAAGGAAGAAAGGAAGAAAGGAAGAAAGGAAGAAAGGAAGAAAGAAAGAAAGGAAGAAAGGAAGAAAGAAAAAGAAAGAAAGAAAGAAAGAAAGAAAGAAAGAAAGAAAGAAAGAAAAAGAAAGAAAGGAAGGAAGAAAGAAAAGGAGGGAAGGAAGGAAGGAAGGAAGGAAGGAAGGAAGGAAGGAAGGAAGGAAGGAAGGAAGGAACAAAGGAAGGGAGAAAGAGAGAGAGAAAGAAAAAAGAAAGAAACTTGAGAAACATTGGTCTTTGGGCAAAACTTCATTTTCTAAAAGACTATGAAGATAATAAAAGGCACAGCAGCAGAAGCAGCAGAAACTGCTGATAGTGACAGCTCAGAAAATGAGACTGATTAGGCAAAATTTCATGTGGCAAATGTTGTATTCAATGAGTTTAATTTTTTCCCTCTTTTGTCATTCTCAGTTCCTTTCCCAGCTTTGTAGGATACTGTGGTGGTTGCCAAATCCAGGAAGCACGATCATTTTCTTTGCTTTACCACAATATTGATATTCTCTTCTATTGTCAGGTTCTGTCTTGATTCTCAGAAACCAGTAAAAACTAAGAGATGCCAGATTCCTTAAAGTTTGGCAGTTTCTAGCTACATTTATAACAACAAAAAAAATAAAGACATTTAAATGTAAACTCAATTAGTAAATTTGTAATCACTGTCTGAATAATCTGTAGCTTTAAATTTAATATGCCAACATGATAATTTAATGAGCAAGCCAAGTTATGTATAAAATATACTTGCTTTGCTAAACTGAAAAAATTATGTTAGATCTGCAAAAGGACTTCAAAATAATACTATACTTCAGTTTTCTCCCAAATTCTCATTGTTTTCCTAGGGAGAGTGGGGAAGTTTGGAATCTTCTCCTGGCTTCAAAATTTCCAGAAATTCCCTCCACCACAAGGCTTCATCTCTGACACTAATAACTCCCAAAGCCTATAATGCCAAGCCTAACCTTTTTCTCAAGCTCCTTCTGGCTCCTGGACATTTCCATTTCTTTTGTCCCACCACCACCTCAAACTTGACATGTGAAAGATACAAATGGCATCTCCCTGCCAGTGACTTCTCCCAACTTCCTGATTTCTATCTGTTCATGGCAACATTATTGTCTCAGTCACCCTGTCTTGAAACCTTGGAGTCATTTTTGTCTCATCCTTCTTTAAATTTCTTACATCTAGAATTCATCGAGTTTGTCAGTTCTTCCTTCATGATATTTTTGATCTCATTGTCACCGTTCCAATCCATGCCCTCATCATCTCACATCTTGATTACTGTAAAAGCTTCCTCTCTCTACTCCTTGACACCAGATTCTACTCAGTCCAATCAATCAACAAGTATTTATTGAACACTTATTAGGTACTGAGCAATCTGTCTTTTTATACTCATGACAGAATAATCTTTAAAAGTCCGTCTTTCATCATATCACTCCTGCCTTCAAAAATCTACAAGGGCTCACTATTGTCCGCACAACGAACTGAAACTCCTTTCAAGGTCCCTCCACCACAAGGCTTCATTCAGCCTGTCTGATTTTTCTACCATCCCCAAAAAGCTATCAGACCAATTTCCTCTCTCTCCCCACACACTTACCCCCACAGACTTGCTTCTGCTCATCATCCTTTCCTGCCTATATAAATCCTACTCATTCTGCAAAGCCCAGCTGTTGGAATACCTCTACCATGAAGCTTGGGGATCCAGAGAAAGCATCTCCCCACCTCCATCATTAAAATCAGAATTAGGGCATTTCTGAGAGCAGTGGAATAAAAGTTGGCCCTTTTCCAAAGTACTGTCCTTCCCCTCCTCCCACCTGAAAACTTACTGTGAGTCACCTTGATAAGACTAAAGGAAAAGCCTCATCTTAGTCCAACTTCAGAACAAGGCCAAATTCCATTGCTTGTCCCTTGTTCTGACTGCTCACCACAGAGCATGGCCTGTCCCCAGGGCCCTTTGTTCAATAACTCACATCATTTACATTCCAACAATGTAAAATGACTGATACTTTTAATACAAGGGACCTGTCATTTATTTATTAGCTGGGGACATGTGCTGCAGCCAGGAAGGATGCATTATAAATCAACTCCATTCGCAGCCATTAAAAATTAATCCAATTCATAATGTAGAACGTCAGTAATTTCTTTATTAGATCAGAATGTAATTTTTTTTCTTCCAGGTTTTGTTTTAATGCCCTTGCTTTACTGAAGATCTTGTTTAGTGTAATCCCCCAGGGAAGCAGGAATATGGGCTTCCAGACGAGGGTGACACAAGGCAATAGAGGCTAAGACAGGAGGAGGTTAATAACTCTCCCTTTGGAGATGCAGTTTCACTGTAACTTTCCATTACGCCCCTTGAAGCCTCACTTACTAAATTCACCACTTGTCTCCGAAGGGCCCCATGCCCAAAATGGAAGGTACTTTAGGTCCCAGGCAAGCCCAGTGTGGCATGGCTCAGGAATGCTTCTGAAGCACTGGTTGATGTGTGCTTCCTGAGACAGGATTCTGAATTAGCTATTCCTTTCTTTCTTCTCCAAATTCCATGGTGCTACTCATGGGTTCATTCCCTTATTTGACAAGCATTTCTCAAATGCCTACTATGTGCATGTGCTAATAGTATAGGGGGATATAAAGACAAAAACTGAACAGCCCCAGCCTTCAAAAAACTCACATTCTATTGTCAGAGGAGGGAGGCTCTGCCTAGAAATACCAGCTCAGCCTGTTTGTTCGTTAGTATTGGGAATCCCTAGGAAAGGAAAACTCTCTGCACCAAAGCAGATCAGTACTTTCTCTGTAAATATAGTCTTAGAGAGCTGCTCAGAGCAGTGAGAGGTTAAGGGACTTTCCCAGGCTCACATAGCCATTATATGTTAGAAGCAAGGTGTGAAGCTCAGCTGTCTCTATCTACCTCACCATGAAGCCTTTCAAACATGTACACAGAAAATCAAACGCAAAATATATACCGTACAAAGTAATTTAGCAGGTAAGGACCCTTGCAAAGGAGGAGGCTGAATATATTTCCTCTGAGAAGCAAATGATCTTTGAAGAAAGCATGGGCCTCTAAGAGTGAAGTGAGGAAGTGAGGAAAGAAGGCATCCCAAGCATGGGCAAAGGCACAAAGGTGGAACAATAAGCATGTCATTTGGACTGGAAGTTAGAGTAAGTCAGTCAGTCAATATTTATTAATCCCTTTACTAGCGCCAGGCACTGTGCTAATTATGCCAAGAAGAGCAATGTGCGGTAAGTCTTGAGAGATATCTATGGGACCAGACTGCAAAGGCCTTTTCAAAGTCAAACAAAGGAGTTTGTATTCTTGTCCTGCATTCACTAGCACTTCTTGGACTGAGGAGTGACATGATTGTGCCTGTCCTTTTGAAATATCAATTAGGCAGCTGTGTGGAGGAGAAATTGGAAAAGGGAGAGAATGGAGTCTGGGAGTCCAATTAGGAGGGTAATGCAAAAATCCAGGTGAGAGATGATGAAGGCCTGAACTAGGGTGATAGATGTATGAGTTGGGGAAAGATATGCTGTGGGGGCAGAAGCATCCAGACTTGGAAGTTGATTTTATACGCTAGAGAGGGAAGAGTTGAATGACTCTGAGGTCGCAGACATAGGCAGCTGGAAAGATGACAGTGCCTTCAAATGAAATAATGAAGTTGGGAAAAGGGGAAGTTTGTGGGAGAATCCTGTGGGTCCTAAAAGTTTTGGTACAGTTTTAAGCTATTAAAGCTTCTTTAATACTACACTAAATATTATATAGTTATTAAATATATTGTCCAAATAATATACTATACAATCTAGAGAAAGAACTGTGGAGTCTGAATGCAGATCGAAGCATACTATCTTCCCTCTTTTTTGTTCTTTCTTTTTCATGGTTGTACCCTTTTGTTCTGATTCTTCTTTCACAACATGACTAATGTGGAAATATGTTTAATATGACTGTACATGTATAGCTCATATCAGATTGCTTGCTGTCTTGAGGATGGGGAAGGGAAGGGAGGGAGGGAAATATTTGGAACTCAAATTCATATAAAAGTGAATTTTGAAAATTGTCTTTACACGTAATTGGAAAAATATAATACTATTTAGTAGAAAAAATAAAAAGGATAGGAAAAATACTGTATAAAATATACTGTACAAACACAGAGTATATTTAATAGCATAGTATACAGTATACTATACAGCTAGGTGTCAAACATACGGTCCACAGGTCACATATAACCTGCAACATGCCTGAGTGTGACCTGAACCAGATTAAACTTATTGGTAAATATTTAACAAAAGCAATAAAAATGTAATAAAACAGAGATAATACTATATTTTAAAACTAATCTAATATGTGATCCACAGTTTAGTGGCCTCTGCTTCTATCTGCGTTTGACACCACTGTTATATAAGACATGCTATATGATGACTTCTGTTTTACACATGTTAAATTTAAGATACTTATAGGGCATTCAGCTGGAGACATACAATAGGCTGCTGGTGAATGCAGGGCTAAAATTCAGGAGTGCTGGGTCTAAAACTATTGATCTGGGAATCATCTACATAAGGGTCATGGTTGAATCCATTGGGAACTGATGAGATCATAGTCTTAGGATGGTAAGTAATATGGAAAACCTGGCGGGAGGCAAGATAACATAAATGATTACCAAATAGTCCTTTCTCACTCTAGGTCTGGAATTTGGGAACGCTGAATGAATAGGCACTGAATGACAGAAATACTTACAATGAAAACTGATGGAAAGCTTTCAGATCAACAGGGGCTCAGTTTTCCATCCAAATGGCAGCTCAATTCCAAAGGATAACTGGAGGACCTAAGTTGAGTATCTTTTGCTCTCTTGGGTCTTAGAAAAAAATCTACTATAAAGGGAAATCTCCTATTTCTGACTTTAGCCCATAAAAAGAATGGAAAGTGTCTCCTAGAGGCCAATTTGGGACTGAGCATGCTCCCAAAAGATCTCTGCCCTGTGCTCAACAAGTACTGCTTGCAGAAAATGCTCTGGCTCTGAGCCCACTAAGCTGCCATCCTGGGAAAGAGAGAGTCTTTTAGAGACCTCTTTAATGTGTTTGTCAGACCAGCTGGGAAGGAGTTAAAGCCCCTAAGTAACAAATCCCCACAAATCCCCAAACACATATTTACAATCTATTTTCAGTATTACACTGAGCATAATTCAACCAATCAATGAGCCATTAGGAGTTTAGTCCCAACACTTCTTCATTACCACTGGCACCAGAGCACTGAGACTCAGCAAAATCCAAAGGGATGAGTTGCTGCATCACCAGCAATTCTAGGTCTCAGGATGGAGGCTAATGCAGTGTCTGGTGAGATGCACTGCCATGATCTTAGTGACAAATTCAGCTATTCAGCCACAGAAAAGGCTTTGTCTTATAACAATCTGTTGGGCTCCCTCTCCCTTATCCTCGTAATCTTTGAAAATTGGGACACGAGCTTCACCTGTGGCTTCTATACTTCCCTATAATCTGAGAGGTGGCCTAATCCTTTCTAAGGGAATGGAAAGACCCCTATTCGAGGAGGTCATTGACTCAGTATGTCAGGATCAAGTCAGTCTTAGTTGCACTCTGGGCTTCACATTAATCAAGCCCCCACCTTTCATATCACTTTCAGCAACTGTGTCCCTGTCCTATCCAGGTGGCACAGCAGACAGAGGGCCAAGCATGAAGTCAGGAAGGCTCATCTTTCTGAGTTCAAATCTGGCTTCAGACACTTACTAGCTTTGTGACCCTGGGCAAATCACTTAACCCTGTTTGCCTCAGCTTCCTCATTGGTAAAATGAGCTAGAGAAGGAAATGGCAAACCATTCCAGTATCTTTGCCAAGAAAACTCCAAATGGGGTCATGAAGAGTCAGACACAACTGAAGACAACTCAACATCAACAACATACTTCACTGCAGCCCCTACTTCACCTGTCTGATCAGTCCTATGCCTTTTACATACTTCTGAGCTACCCAACTATTCTGATGGCAAGATCATCCAATTGTTAGATCATCCCTGTTAATTGTCCCTTCACAAAGGGGTCTCTCTGGGCTCTATATACTTAAATACAAACATAAGATCATAAACTTAAAGATGGGAGGTACCATAGAGGTCACTTAGCCCTGAGGTGTCAAACATGAAGCCCGAAGGCTGCATTTGGCCCACATCATTCCTGAGCATGGCCCAAACCAGATTCAAATGTAATTGGGAAATATGAAATAAAATAAATAAAATTACAAAAAATAGATAATATTATCTTTTAAAAATAAGTCAATCTGTAGTCACACTAAGGTTTGGTGGCTCCTGTTACTAGTTGAGTTTGATACTACTGATCTAGTCCAACCTCTTATTTTATTTATTTATTTGTTTTTTTGTTTGTTTATTTATTTATTTATTTTGCAGGGCAGAAGGCAGGGCAATAGAGGTTACGTGACTTGCCCAATGTGTCAAGTGTCTGAGGCTGGATTTGAACTCAGGTACCCGTGACTCCAGGGCTGGTGCTCTACTCACTGCGCCACCTAGCTGCCCCTCAACCTCTTATTTTTAAAATGAGGAAAGTGAGACCTAGGAAAGTGAAATGACTTGCCCAAAATCACACAGTTAGTAAGTGGCAGAGAAGGTAAATTTCAAACCCAGGCCTTCGAAGTTCCTACAAGGTGGTATGGTTTAACAGAATACTAATGAGAGACTCAAGCAGGGGTAGATGATAAGGGATAAAGCAGGGACCTCAGTTTCCTCATCTGCAATAT
This sequence comes from Trichosurus vulpecula, assembly GCF_011100635.1. Lineage (NCBI taxonomy): Eukaryota > Metazoa > Chordata > Mammalia > Diprotodontia > Phalangeridae > Trichosurus > Trichosurus vulpecula. Next base: position 125,329,314 of record NC_050580.1, on the reverse strand, counting down.
AAGGGGGCTGGACTAAATGACTGTGAAGTTCCCTTCCATGTCTTTATCTTATTACCTCATGACTCCAAATCCAGTCATCGCCAGTACAGTACCTGTGCCTCCTTTGTCATTCCTAACCTGGCCCTACTGCTGCTAGTGGCATCTCAGCTATGTCAGGCCCCAGAAGATTTCAAAGAATTTCCCAAGACGTTGGTCTGTTTCTCTCCAAGGTGACTTCACAGCATCTAAATCACCATTTAAATACGAGCAACCAACTTAGAGTCTTCTGTTAATACACTCTGTGTGAGGTCCACTTAATGAGTCTCTTAAGGATTAGCCCCTTGAAGATTGAGGCAGCCCCAGAGGCATGCGCTAGGGGCCCTGAAGCAGCTGAGGCCTTCTCTAGTTCAATCTGCTGCAGACTAGCAAATATTTAACATTTCTGAAAAACACTGGAGGCTGCTGATGGATTGGGCTCAAAGCAGAACTATTTGAAAAGGAAAAAGTCTTTAAGGTAGCCTGTACTGCTCCAAAAAGAGAGTATTTTATGGGAATGGGGAACAATGGAAGACGTTGGGGACCATGGTGGACCAGACAGGGGACAACACATAAAATGTGATCGATCCACAGGAAGAAAAACTAGTTCTATCCAAAGGTTTAAAACTAGAAATTCACTCAGAGTACCAAGTATAGGAAGTCTAATATTTGCTCAACAACCAAAGAATGAAGACAGCAGTGACAATGTAAGTTTTGGTCTGGTGTTGATGTTGGTTTTTTTTCTCCCCATGACTTCATTTGGAGAATGGAACTCTTGTTATAGACACTCCCTCCACTGAAGTGTAGATCAACAAATCATTTGTTACTTGTAATCTTTATCTCTGCCAGAGGTATTAAGGAGTTAAATGATTTGCCCCTACTTACATGTCCAATCTATATAAGGGGCAAGATTTGAAACTGGATCTTCCTGCCTCCATACTTATGCTTTCTCTACCATTTCAGCTGCCTCCTGAGAATGTTAAAAATAATCTTACATATCCTTCCCTTCTTTGCAGAAGTGGGGGTACTATGGATGTGGAATTCTGCATATACTGCCAAATGTGGTTGATGTGGGCTTCACTGATTTTTTTTCTTTTTTTAATTCTTTGTTAGGAGATGGCTCTCTGGGACAGAGAGGGAAGGGGAGAGGAGAGGTATATATTGAGAAATTTATGTGATGTAAAAACAAAATCTGTCAAAAATTTAAAAGTACAGCCTTATGAATTAGCACAATTTACTAGACATTAGGGAAAAAAGGCAGCTTGTCATTTCCATAAGGCACATAAAGAGGAATCAGTTTTTATTAGAATATAATCTTCTTGTTAGTAGGAATTCACTTGTCCTGATATCCCCCATGCCTAAGACAGTGCTTCTTAATAAATGCATGTTGTTTGATTTACCTTAAAGAAATAGTTACTCATTCTGAAAGAGTGGACAAATGGCTCTTTCCAAAGCTGATCTAATAATTACAACGCTTTACATCCATATAGCATTTTACAGCAAAGCACTTCAGACTATTTAATTCAATCTTCACAATAGTCTATGTATTAGTTACAGCAAATAGTGTCATATTCACTCTACAGAAGAGAAAACAAACCCAAAGAGTATGTGATTTAACCACAGGCATATATGTAATGAGAAGGAGAATAAGGATGTAAATGAAAATCATTTAACTTCCCAACTATATGACTCTGGGCGAGTGACTTAATCTTTGGGGGCCTCCTTTTTCTCAACCATAACAGGACAGAGTTGAATGAAATGACTGATGATGTTTCATCCAGTTTCAAGTCTAGAATTTTATGACATTGTATGACTACAATTTTAAGGCCTTTGCCATTGTATCATGTTGCCTAGTAGGTCAGTAAGTGGAATTTCATTTGATGTAGAGTAGTTAGTTTTCAAAGTAAGGACTAGACACCAATGTGTAAGAGACAGAGTAGGAGAAAGGAAGGAAAGAAGGAAGGAAGTAATGAAGGGGGGAAGGAAGGAAGGAAGGAAGGAAGGAAGGAAGGAAGGAAGGAAGGAAGGAAGGAAGGAAGGAAGGAAGAAAGGAAGGAAGGAGGGAAGGAGGGAAGGAGGGAAGGAGGGAAGGAGGGAAGGAGGGAAGGAGGGAAGGAGGGAGGGAGGAAGATAAATGAATGAATGAATAAATAAATGCGAGGACACGCTTTGTATGCAGACCTGTAGATCTATACAAATATCTATGAATAAAGGTACCAAGAAAAAAATAGGTCATAGTTAGAATGGTGGAAACCAAGCACAAACATTGTTAAGTATGCATATAGACATATAAGCAATGGATATGTTTGTTATTGTCTATGCAAGTGTACAAAAACACACAAGGAGTTTAGTGTGTGTCACTAAGGAGCTATGTGACATCTAATGAATCACTTAACATCTGTGGTACTCAACCTCCTAAAACGGGGCTGATAATAGTTGGCTTAGATAATGCTTACTTGTGTAAAACTTGAATTAAATGACCTCTAAGGTACCTTTCAGCTCTAAGTCTTCTAGGATACTAAGTATAGCTTGGTCCAACAGTAAATGAGTCTGGGTGTCTGCTGACATTGCTATTTTTAAATGAGGAGTATGTGCCAAAACAGGAGACAATAAAAACTAGGTGGATGGTCCCATGATCCATCAACCCAAAAAAGAAATTGTTTGGGGTCTTCTTCATCAACCACACTGACCATTCCCTGTCAACTAACATATTGCTGCCCAGTCTCCTTAAAAATATTTTAGAGGCTCTGGATCAACAATATTAAAAGCTGTTTCTTGAAGCTGGAGAAAAGAGGTAGTTGTGCATAAGTCTTCTTTTCTTCACATAAATTCCCCAGTGATCTATAGATGATGGTTTCTTTTGTAAACTCAAATTAGTTTCCCATAGCAAACAGATCCATGGTAGTGCTTGTGGCTGATTGAATAATGATCTAACAATGGAGTTTCTAATGGAGTCGGATTTCATACAAACAGGAGTCCAGCTCTTTGGCTCAACAATATCCTTTCCCGGACCTGAGAGCTCTGTATGCTGCGCCACCACCTTGGAAAAAGGTGGCACAATAGAAAGAAAAAGCAAGCCGCTAAATAGCTGTGTAACCTTGAGCAGGTCTCCTGACCTCTCTCAGTTTCCATTTCTTCCGATTTAAAAGAAAAGATTAGAATACATGACCTCTACAAGCTCTTCAAGCTCCAATATTTCTGCGGGCCTAAAAAAAGTCGGGTAAGAAAATCTAGGTATTAGTCCCAACTCTGCTGATGACTAGAAAAGCAAGTTCCTTCTCATTTGGGGAGCCTATTCTCTCATTTGCTAAATGCAGAAAGTGGGCTCTTCCAGCTCTCAAAGTCTGTGCTGCTAAATGCACCTCCACCACCACCACCACCTCCATTGAACTATGATACTGCTGCCCGACTGAGTTGAGAAAGCAAACATTTATGTAACTAGGTCAGAGGAAGGGAACAGTGGCTGAAAGAGAGGCATGACTTAGATGCTTATTACTGTAGTGTGAGAGGTGGCTAAGTGGCGAAGTGGATAGAGTACCCAGACATTTGCTAGTTGTATGACCCTGGGCAAGTCACTTAACCCTGTTTGCCTTGGTTTCCTTATATGTAAAATGGGGTCATGAAGAGACAGACTTGACTGAAAAATGAGTGAACAACCACCATACTATAGTATAAGTTTCTTGAACAGAAGCCATGTCCGGTCTATCCTTGCAGCTCCCTCAGAGTCTAGCACAGTATTTTGAATACATCAGACACACAAAACATGCTTGCTGGACAAAACTGAATTCTAGAGCAAGGGAGAGAATTTCTATCTTACAATCAAACACTTTGTGCCTTGGATTTCACTTCACATCTTGGTCATCCACTCACCAAACACTTTGTCACCTCAGCCAGAAACTGTGCCATAGAGGACTTAGCCTTTCCTTCTCCAGAGCTACTGCCCTGGAGCCTTGATATCCTGATTGGCAGTTCACTGACATTGGCCACTACATCTAGGCCCAACTTCAGACATGCCTTACTTGACTCTCTGGTCATCTTTTCAAAAACAGCGTTGCCATCCCACAGAAACCACCCTCCTACCCTCCCTCCCCCAGTCTAGTCAAGTCAACACACATTAAGCACCTATTATGTATCACACACTATGCTAAGTGTTGGGGACGGAGGTTGGGGGGAAATCTGTCTGTACTCTCAAGGAGACCATAATCTAATGGGAGAGATGATATGCAAAAAAAACTATATGGGCAGCTAGATGATGCAAGGGATTGAGCAGGGCCTGGAGTCAGGAAGACCTGAGTTCAAATCCAGCCTCAGACATGGAGTAGCTGTATGACCCTGGGCAAGTCACTTAACCCTATTTGCCACAGTTTCCTCACCTGTATAATCAGTTGGAGAAAGACATGGCAAACTTGTCCAGTACCTCTGCCAAGATAACCCCAAACTGGGTAAGGAAGAGCCTGACACAATTGAAAAAACTGAATGACAACAAATATTCAAAGAAATAAACATATGTGTGTATACATATACATACAAGATAAATTAGAGATAATCTCCCAGCACTAAGATTAAGGAGTACTGGAAAAGGCTTTTTGCAGGAAGTGGAATTTTGGCTAAGACTTGAAGGATTCCAGCAAAGCCAAATCCAGTAGCCTTTTCTTATTCTTCATTCTCTTTGAAATCTCCGGAGTATTTGACATCTTTGGCCACCCACTCCTTGAAATTCCTCCTTCTAGATATTCTGGGAGAATACAACTCCTCACCTTTCTATCTCAAAAGCTTCAGAAGAAAACTAACCACTGTAGCATCACAAGGTTCAGACATATCTGGGTATGCTACAGCATAGAAAACATACACTGCTGCCCACCCAAACACATCATAGGGGCAGGTGAGAACACCTAATGTTTCTCAGAACCCTTGTGACTTCCCTAAGAATGACTCAGTGCTTAGAGTCTCAACTTCACTCTGTGAAGAACAGTTCCCCAACAGGTTACAGAACTTCTGAGGCCTCTTTGGTATAGTTAATCATCTGAAGTTTTCTGAGTCAGAAAAACAATTCAATTTGATCCAATTCAGGAAGCATTCATTTCATATATATTCTATTCCTGGCACTGTGCTAAACACTACAGATGGAAATTAAGTCCCTGCCCTCAATGAAGTTATGTTCTAAGCAAGGCTTAAATGTCCCAGATAAAACTGAAGGCAAAAGAACTATCTTAGCATAAATGATGCTGGAAAAGGGGTCCCAATAAAGTACCCTACTTGTTATCAGGAGGTACTCACTCTCTCCAATGTTGGGGCCTCTCTCCTTTTTGACCCAGTGGAGAAAGGAAAAAAAAACTCAAACTTCAGAATGTTATGAACTAATTCCTGCTTGATAGGACTGGGCCTAAAACACACTCAGATCGTAGAACTTAGAACTGAAAGAAAGCTTTGACAACATCTAGTCCAATCTTTTCATTCTGCAAATGAGAAAACAATCTCAGCAAGGTTAAGCAGCTCCAAGGTCACATTAGCACATAACAGGACTGAGACTTGAAATCAGGCCCCCATAATCAAATCTTATATATCTTTCACTAGACTACCATGGGGCACAATTGATAGAGTGCTGGGCCTGGACTCAGGAAGACTCATCTTCCTAAATTCAAATCTGGCCTCAGACACTTACTGGCTGTGTGACCATAGGTAAGTCACTTAACCCTGTTTACTTCAGTTTCTTCATCTGTAAAATGGCAAACCACTCCGGTATCTTTGCCAAGGAAACCCCAAATGGGGTCATGTAGAGTTGGACATGATTGAAACAACTGAAAAACAAAATTACCATGGACATTTACTCTGCTTCTAAGTCTCTGGAATTAAGATCAAGGATTCTTTCAGTTACCTGGTTAGCATCTCAGATCCCCCACTCCCTTCTAACCCCAGAATCCAAGCTTTCCTGGGCATCATTGTCTCAAGCTGAAATGACAGCATCTACTGGAGGGATTGCTGCAATGATACAGGTACCCCTCTTAGGATTCCCTACATAAGCTTTCCCCTCCAAGTACATTTTTAGCCAATTACCATGTATTTACAGTGAGCATAATTATACCTAATTACTTAATTAGCATGACTGTATGCAGTTACTAACTCTGAATATGTGATTATGTCAGTGAAGCATGGGAACAAATGAGGTCATAAGAACCTACAGGAAGGAAGAACATTCTGGCCCAGGGACTTAAAGGAAGGGAAATAGACTAGGGCATATTCTCCATAAGACATTGAATCCAGCCCCTTCGAAAGGTTCCACTGACATTCTCTCTAATGACAGACAGTATCAGCAATTTCTAGGGTCTCAGAACGTTCAGGATGATTTAAGGGAAATAATATTTTCATAGTCCACTTTCCTGGCAGTGGAAAGAAATCCAGGAAGAAGCTAATCTAAGTGCATCAGAAACTGTGGGAAGGCAAAAATCATGACCAGTTCAAAACTCACTATCTAGAACTCAGAATATGATCACAGACTCAACACTTCAGAGCCAGAAGGGACCTTAAAGGTCATTGAATCAGGAAACTGAGGCCCAGAAATTTTAAGTGATTTGCCCCAAGTTACATAGTAGTAAGTGGCAAACAGGAGGATTTGAACCCAACTCCTCTGACTCCAAAACCCATCATGTCCTTTTCCCCTGTACCCTGTACCCAGTATCATGCTGCCTCAGACCCAAAAAATGTCTTAGAGCTTTAATTTCACAGCACAAGAGGACAACAAGACTTGATGTAATAGTTCCTAAGGTATTCCCTCCTGGAGGCTAATATATTCTTCCAACAAAAAGAGAAATAGTCCATGCATTCAAAAGAACCATCTCTTAAAGCTTAGGGTTCACCAAGCCTATTGACAACAATAACCTAGTACTGATACCTTTTGAGTCTAAAAATAAGAAAAAATAAAAGTCCAGAAGAGGAGAGAAAAAAAGATAATTGAGCCCCACCCAAACTTTTTGTGCCACTAAATGACTTCCTGTCAGTGAGAACATGGGAAATATCCGCTGGGGAAGAATGGTTACACATTAAATATCCTCCTCACCACTGGTGATGCAGCAATCTATGTAGCTGCCACTGTGATTTTCCTAGGATGCAGGTCTGACAAGGTTATTCTTCCCCTCAATAACCTCCAGTGGCTCCCTATCCCTTCTAGATAAAAACCCCTCTATTTGGCATTTGAAATTCTTCATAACCTAATTCCTTACATATTACTAATATGTTGCCCTTTGAGGTTATATTGTATTTTCATTGTTTACATACACACATATACATCCCTACACACATGCTGTTTCCCCCATATGAATTGTTCACTGCATTTGAGTGCAGATAATGTTTCACTGGTGTCTTTGTACCTACCCTCAGTGTCTACCACAGTACATGGTACCTAGTGGGCACTTGATAAATGCTTGACTGAACTCTTAAAAAACCACCTAAGGTACAAATAGCTTCTAAGTGGTCTCTAAATGTGAGTTATTATTATAGCTGCTGTTATCATCTTAGATCCAAAAGAATGAACTGTAATGAAAAAATTTTAAGCCCCATGACAGGAAGAGAGGGAGATATATCCAAGTTCCCCTGAGATCACAAACTGTAAGCAACAGCCTATTTACGGGGCCACCCCGAGAACATCCATGTATTTATCTAAAGAAGAAGATTAAAGAAGAAAATAATCTTGTAATTTCCCAATTTGTATACCAATTACAATTTTCTCACCCCCCCCCCAGATCCAGCCAAGCCCAAATCTTCAAAGCAACAATGAAGAGCAAATGTCCTTCCTGCACCACCCCCTCCTTCCCATTTTCCTTCCTCAGTTTCAATTTGCCCAAATAGGGAAATCCCAGCTCAAACTCTAAGCACCAGCTGCCCAGGTCTCCATTCACACAAATCAGGGCCTTCTGCTAGAGAGATACCCAGTTTGTGTTGCTGCGGTATCAGCAGCTGCTGCAGGGAGGGGCCACAGCATCAGAGACAAGGGAGCTGGTTTTCCATATTTCATCTATGAGTCCATTATGCTGAACTAAGTGGCTGGGAATAAACATTTGTCATTACCCCATACTAAGTGATGTTTGTTAGTATAAAGGGTGACAGAAATCTATATCATGCCAATGTACTATTAATATGGCATTAAGAATATAGACTCCTGGTTCCCCATTGTGGCTGGAAAACTGGTATTAATAATTCCTCCTTCAGAAAAGGCAGGATTCAAGGCCAACTGAGTTTCTTGACATAGGGAGAGGTCTAGGAAAAGGAAGAAAGAGGTTCCTCCTAGGAAATGCTAGCACTGGTCAGAAAACTATTGTTATGAAGATGATCAGTCCCAGAATCTTCCATCCACCCATCATCCTTTAAGGAGGTTGATGATAGAGACCAGAAGATTTTTTTATGGGGGAGGGGGAAAAGGGTGAGGGTAGAAAGTGAGTAAAGATTAAGAAAACAAAGTCGTCTGCAAGAAGTACCCTACTGAAACTTTCACAAAGCAGTATTTCACCAAAAATGCTATTTCTCAAGGCAAGGAATGAAGGAAGAAAAGACTAGGAATAGCCATAAGAGTTGTGAAGATTCAAGAGTAGTAATAGTGGGGCTGTGCAATCAGTTTGTTTTTTCCTCTTAGAGTATTAACATCTCCCTCTCCTCTAGTCCTCCTTATTGGGAGTCACTAGCTATTTCTCTTCTCTATAGCATTTCCAGGGTAGCTAGGTGGAGAAATGGCTAGAGTAGCAGGCCTGGAGTCAGGAAGACATGAATTCAAATCCAGCCTCAAACACTAGCTGTGTGACTTGGGCAAGTCACTTAGTCCTGTTTGCCTCAGTTACCTCATCTGTTAAATGAGCTGGAGAAGGAAGGGCAAACTACTCCAGTATATTTGCCATAAAAATCCCAAATGAGGTCATGAAAGCCAGACATGGCTGAACAACAAACCATAGTATTTCCAGAGGACACATAAAGCCTATGCAGTGGGGCAATATCCCAATGAGTGGCACTCACTCTTTATTCACTCATGTTTATTGAGCACCTTTTGCACTCATAGTACTGTGCTATGGGCTATGGGGGATAGTCAGCAAGTAAGTCAACAAGAATTTATTAAATGCTTCTGTACCAGGTACTTTGTTAAGTGCTGAAAACACAAAGAAAGGCAAAATTAGTTCCTGGCCTCAAGAAGTTTATGTTCAACTAGGAGACATAAAGAAAAAATAATGCACAAAGGTCCCTGTCTACAAGAAGCCTACTGATTTTTTGGGAAGCAAAATAACACATATGAACAGTTAAATGGCAGTAAGAGACTTTTAAAAGAAAAACAAAAAAGCTAAGAGATGTCACAGAATAGTATGTGATTATGTGATAAATATGTTTCATGAACTTCATGGGAAAGAGTAAATGAAAGCAGTCAGCAAAGTCTTCAATGAAAGAGACAGAAACTCAGTTGAGCCTTAAAGGATAAACATGATTTGGAAAGGTAGAGAGAAAGGGAGAGGGGGGGAAAGGCAAGCAAGCAGTTGGAAATATACAACTGCACTCTAGGAAAGACGTCAGAGTAGGCGATATGAATTTTGAAATTAGCCTAATAGAGAAGATGGCTTAAGTCATGAAAGTAGATGAGTTCTATGATGGAAAAGTGTCAATTGAGAAGGGCTAAAGCCTAAAAACCAGACTTATGGCACAACCCAGTGCCATTTTTAAAAGATAGAAATGGAAACGGAGGAAAGAGTAGTGAGTTGCATAGGCAAAGAGAAAAGAAAATGTCAAGGAGTTGTGTGGCCAAAACTGTCAAACAATACAGAGATTTCAAAGAGAATGAAAACTAAGAAAAGGGTACTGGATTTGACAGTTAGGCCAATAATAGTGACTTAAGAAAGCAAATTTAGACAAATAGAAAGATTGTAAGTCAGATGACAAAGGCCTAATGAGGAAACAGAACATCAAGAGACTTTTGGTGGGCAGGGGAGACAGTAAAGCCTATGCATCTTTAAAGGAAGAAGAATAGGAACCAAAGGAGAAGGAGAAGTTCAAGATGTTATAAAAAGTCTACTAGGTGGCATAATGGATAGAGCCTTGGACCTAAAGTCAGAAAGACTTGAGTTCAAATATGACCTCAGACAGTAAATATCCATGTGACCTTGGGTAAATCACTTAACTGCTGTCTGCTGGTTTGTTGTGAGGATAAAATGAAACAATATTTGTAAAGCATTTTGCAAATATTAAGATGCTAAATAAATGGTAGCTATTATTACTATCAGAAATAAATAGGGGAATGGAATTAGCCTTCAAAAAGAAGGAGGGCACTTTTTGCTCAGAGGCAAGAGAGAAGGATGAGAGAAAAAATGCAGAGAAAAAGATACTTTGAAGCCAAAAGGAGGAAGTATTAAGAGACACACCAGATGGTCTCAATTTTCTCAACAAAAGCCTAGATATCTGCTGAAAACAAAATTCAAAAAGATCAAATTTGAGGGCTTAAGAGGAGTAGAGGTTTGGAATAACCAGTACGGAGAGCATACCCTAGGAATTGGCAAATATTGACTAATAGGATTGTTAACCATAACAGGAGGGGAATATCTCATATGGAAATGGGTATAGTTGAGCTCAGACAGTCAAAATGTTGCTAGAGATGGCATTTAATATCCCCCACACATATTCTAGACCAAAAATTCACTGATTTATCCTATAGAAACCACCCCAACGCCCATAGCCTAAAGTTGTATAGCTATGTTGCATTTGAGATCAATGGATTAGATATTCTGCTTGGCCCCAGAGTGTAGAATTAGAATCAAGGATTAGAATTGATGGGGAAGCAGATTTTAGCTCAATATAAGGAGAAATTTCCTAACAAGTTGGAATTGAATGAGCCACCTCTAAAGGTAGTAAGATCTCTATTGCTGAATGTCCTTCAAGCAAAAGCTGAGTTACTATTTCAGGTGATATGGTAGAAAGGATTCATACTTCAGATAGGAATTGTACTAGATAACTTCTAGCGCCCATTCCATATATAAAATTTCTTTATTCTTTGGTTATACCAAAACTAGGACTAGGGCTTGAGGAGAAGGGGCAGGGAAGGAAGCCCTGATTTGGTAGTCATGTATTTTGGGGACATACATAGCTAACCCATATTCCCTTCCAAAGTAGAACGTTTTTTCATAAGTAACTGGGCATGCTGAAATAAATAGAGAATGAAAAATATGAGTCAAATTAATGACAAAGAAAGTGAGAGACAGACAAAATATCAAGTAAACAAATCATACCAGTGAGGGATTTGATGTAATCTTTTCAACAGACATTTGTCAGATGCCCAATATGTGCAAGATCATTTATAGTGAAAACATAGGTAAAAGAAAGAACTTTTGTCCTAGATCCACCCAACACTGGGGATCTTTGGCTGCTGTGGCTTCAGGAAATAAGGATGCTTGGTACAGGGGCCCTTTTCTTTCTTCCATTCCTTCCAGAGGTACAAAGCTAAGCATAAAAATAGCTCCTTGAGGGCAGGGACTGTGTCTTATCAAAAGAGATGATACGTGTGAAAGTGTTTTCAAGCATGAAGTGTTATATAGATATAAGCTGTTATTATTATTATCGTCGTCATTATTATTCATCTTTGTATTCCCTGGTGCCTCACAGAATGTCTGGCCCATAATATGATGATTAAATTGATATGTTTGTTGAATCATACTGTGAAACCCCTGGGGATCCACAAAATGAGCATTCCTCCCCTCTTACCCACCTCTCCTTCCCTCACCACTCCTCCAAAAGGAGGGATCGTAGTCTGGTCTGTAGCATCACAAAATGTACTTCACTGATTTATCTGCCAAGAAGCATTTGGATTTAATTATTTATGATAGTGTCTCATTGCACCCTACGATGTGTCCTGGAGTCTGTTCTCAGAGACTGATCAAGTCTTTGTAATCAGAGCCCGTGCTGCTGCCTCAGCTAGTAAATCTCTACTCAGAAGTGGGGTGCTCCCATCAGTGTGCCTCTGAATCATCCAGAGGATTAACAGAGGGAAGAGGATTAGCCAAGTCTGGCTACACTGCTCCTGTGTGTTGCTTTTCATACCACACATGTTTTCTGGGGAAAACTGGGAACTCTCCTATATCCTTTCATAGGGCAGAATGTAAGGGCCCCTGAGAAGGACCCTTTTCTTACACCTGGGTTATTCTACAATCTACAACCATATTATTCTACCCTTCTGAGGAGGCTTTCCTCCCCTCACCTCTAAGTCCTGCTCAGGCTCAAAATCCCTTTTTCCCCTAGATGAGCCTCGATGCCAATTTTACATTCTGAGTCTTCATGCAAATAATTCAGGGGGGACCCGATAAGCAAAAAAACCCCAAACAACAAAAAACCCCCACATAAACAAGTCTCCAGTTCTCCTAAAATCTAGATGCTGCAAGGATGGCATTATATCTATGGTCCTCTATACATTGGTAGGATAGTAGAGAGAGCACCAGATTTGGAATCAGAGGACCTGGGTTCAAAAGTTACATCTACCACTAACTAGTTGTATGACTTTTGAAAAATCACTTCACTTCTCTATGCCTCAGTTTCCACATCTGTAAGATGAAAGTGGTTAGACTAGATTACCTTGAATTTTTCTATCAGTTCTAATATTCTATAGTCCTTTGACTGACTGGCAAAGAAACCTTCAGGCCAATGATCCCTGTTAGTTCCTCCCTTCACCCCTACTTGTTGGTATACTACCAGCCTCAGGGAGTAATGTGCACATTGCATAAAGAGACTGCTTTGCCACTGGTGTTTAATACATTGTAAATAATGATCAGATGATTCCGCCCCTGGATCACAAAGGCTTAGCTAAAGTGAACATCTCCAACCCAGTAGCTCCCAAATCCCCGATCAAAGACAGCGGCCTCCCCCAAAAGCTTATCATCAACCCTAGAATGAAATATGGTACCAATAACCCCATGAGAAAGCTACTCTGCCTATCACACCCAAGAAGGACCAGAAGTTGTCTAGAACAAGCCTGGTCTCTGGAAAGGGCTTTGAGTCAAGGCTATGCCATTATTTTTACATAGCATGCCTAAAACATGGGTTCTTTCCTGCTCTCCTCCCACCCTTCCCTCCACTTGCCATTGATACAGCCATTATTCAGAATCTAAGTCTCTTTCCTAGAACTAGGAGATAGCAAGTGTCTGAGCAGCAGCAATTTGGGGATGCAGATATCTACTGCTGGACCCTGCTCATTTCCTGGTATCTTTCAGCTAGCTCACTGAAAGTCTTATCAGTAGGAGAAAAGATTTAAGGAAGAGTTGCCAAATACCCATCCTACCATGACCCCAAAATGAATGGCCATTAGCAGTACTGAATAAACCTCCTTTCCTCAATCACTTTGGCTAAGGTAGAAGAGAAATGAGGTGTCTGCCCAAACAAGAAGAAAAATCATCTAATGCTACAGTATGCCTTCACTTTCAAATAGTTGAAAGATAGATGAGTAGCCTTGAGTGTGTGGGGCAGGGCAATGGAGTGGAGCTCGCTTCACCTCTCTGGGCCTCAGTTTCTCCATCTATAAAATGCAGTATTTGGATTAAACTTTCTTCTAACTCCAAGATTCCCTTATCTATATATGGCTGAGGAACATTTGATAAGCCACAGATGTTTGGGCTCTCCAACCAAATGCCCAGCCCTTCCTCTTGCAAAACTATGGGGATTTGGTTCTTCTGGGCACAAAGTGAGTCTGGAGAGGAGATGCAGTCATGAGGGACAAGTACTGCCTTGGGAAAGGAACCATTCGGGCAAGTCCAAGTGTCCAAGAAAGGGGCCAACAAGGAGCAGAGAGGCAAGAAGAAGAGATGCACAAGGATGAGAAGGAACTGAGTCCTCTAAGATAGATTGGGGAAGTGGCAAAGGGACTCTAGGAATGCTGGGAGTCCTTCTCTACCCATGTGTATAGCTAGTTTTGTGACTGAACACAGCCAGCAGCACACTCAGAGGCTAGTCTTCTCCCAATGAGGTGAAGCTAGAGAATGTTTACATTCAAATGGTTCTTCCTTCCCATTCATACCTTCTCTACCATAGTCACAGGCTTTGCAAGAGCCTTGATTACTCATAACATTGCACTCTGGCTTGACATAGATCATCTGTAGTAAAGCCACAGACTGGGTCACAGCCAGGATTTGTCTTGTTTATTTCTTCCCTTCTACTCATCAGGCCAGACCTTTTGCCTCTGACCTCTCTTCCCAATCTCCTCTGAGCTTTATCTGACTTGGGAAATAAATAGATCACCTTCGGGAAAATCACTAAATGTACCCTGGGACAGGCAGGAGGGCAGGAGGCTACTGAAGGCAGCAGAAGGTAAGGCCCTCCCTCCACAGTGCTTTGAACCTTTTCCTCTCCTGCTGACTCGGAACACAATAGAGATTCTTCCTCACATCTGTTCCAGAGCCAGGCAGGGGGAGCCTATTTGGAAGTGGGCAGGAAGTGGTAGATGGCAGAGAATGAATCCCTAGTGCAAGAATCCCCAGTCTGGATCTTTGGCCAGATCAGCCCCCTCCCCCTCTGAAGGGGAACCCTTCTACTCAAGTACTTACATGTGTCCGGCTTGTGGCAGTTGTGTCCCTGTCGGAAGTACTGAGGGTTCTCGATGACCGGGATTCGAGTCATGCCAATCACCACTGTGTCCGGCCCGGCGTCCAGCGACGAGGGTGTGGTGATACCATGGTTTATGTGGTGTAGTGGGCTAGCTGAATCCTCCTCACCACTGATTACGGCCACCGGACCTGTTCAAGTCACAACACAAAGAAAGTAGGGTCATCAGTCAAGGTTTGGCCCATGGCTCCTACCCCACACCAACATCTGGTGTATGTCTCATCCTCCCCCAATTCCCTGTGTCTAGAATAATAATAGTTAAGACTTACATAGTATTTGAAGGTTTTCGAAGTACTTTGCATGCTATTTCATTGATCCTCCCCTTGGGAGGTATGTACTATTATTGTCCCCTGTTTACAGGAAACTGAGGTTGAAAAACATTAAGTGACTTGCCCAGGGTCGTATGGGATTCAAACTCAGGTCTTCCTGCCTCTAAGATCAGCACTGTTCTCACTACACTACCCCTTAGCCTGAGAATGGAGACCAATGAAAAAAGCCTCTACTGGTCCCTAGATATTCCTTATTATAAGCTCAAACTGAAGGATAGAATCAGGGAACCAGGAAGTCTATATCACAATAGGAAAAGAAAAATTGATTACTGGAGCCATCAAGTTATATTACATTAAAAATAGAATGGCATGGAATACTGAGAAGTTCAACTCACTTCCCTAATAATCTACTTTACTAAATACAATACAAAAAAAAAAGGCTCTAGGAGTTGATAGAAGCAAAAGACCTGATAGGAGAAAATAAACGGGGGAGGGGTAACTCAGACTTTTTGACCAATTCAGATACCAGAATCAGAGTTCTCATAGGATCAGAGATTTAAAGTTGGAAAGGACCTTAGAGGCCATCAGGCCCAACCCCCTTGCCTAAAAAGAACAGTAAACTGAAGTGGAGAAGTGAAGTGTCTTCTAGTTCTAAGTGGCTGAGGTGGGATTTGAACTCAGGTCTCCTTAGTATGCCTTCCACTGTTCCTTGGGCCTCTCTGTTTTGAAAAAGAGCCATATACTTAAACCAAATCGAGGACAGGGGCCTGAGGATAAATGCAAACGAATGTAATGACAGTGTCAGGAATACTGAAAGAAAGAATGAACTTGTGTGTTAACTAAAAAGGCCCTTTCTGAGGTTTTACTCAGCATTTATGTTGTAGGCAAGAGGAGAATGGAAGAAGTGATGTGAGTTTGGCGTGGGGGGTAGGGTGGATGGTGTAATAATGCCCACTAAGAGAGAAGGCAGGACTATTCAATTCCCATTTGCTTCTGTTTTCTCTCCCAAGAAATATGATAATGAGACAAAAAATAGATAATTAGTCTATTGAAAACGAAGATAAGTGGGAAACTATTAGGAGAGTACCTAATTGTCCTTTATGAATTTGTCACCCAGCACCGATGAACTATATCCAAGGTTACTGAGAAAACTTGTGGATGTAGACATGATTGCTGAGCCACTTTCTGGTGTGTGTGTGTGTGTGTGTGTGTGTGTGTGTGTGTCTCTGTGTGTGTGTAAGACAGAGAGATGAATAAGAAAACAAGACAGAGAGACAGAGCTGAGGGGGAGGTACAGGGGAGGCTGACAGTGGGGATAGGAGAGAGAGTGGGGTAGGGAAGAAGGGAGAGGAAAGGCAGAGACAGAGACAGAAGTGTTCTAATCTTTAAAAAGCAAAAACTTGATTCCTCTAACCCGAGAGGAGCTTGACTTCAATTCCTGGCAAGATTCTAAAATACATTATTAAAAAAGATCAATCACTGATGAATTGATTAATAAGACGGCTTATAAATACTGGGAAAGGGAAGTGACGATCATTATAACTCAGAATGAGTTAATCAAGAACAAGTCATACCACGCTAACCTCATTTCCTTTTTTTGACAATGTTATTAGATAAGTTGAGCAGGGTAATGTCATAGTTCTACTTCATTCTATATTCTTTCATTATAAACTTTTTATAATATTTTATTTTTCCCCAATTACACATTAAAACAATTTTAAACATTTTAGTAAAAGTTTTGAGTTAGAAAACACAGAGTTGCATGACCTAGATGACACTACAGTTGAATGAATTCAACTGTTTAAATGACTAGACTAAAAAAATCATGCTTATATGATTGATTCCAACCTGGCGGGAGGTTTCTAGTAAAGTGCTTCAGGGCTCTGTCCTTGGCCCTCTTCCGTTCAATATTTTCATAAGCGATTTGGATGAACACTTAAATAGTACAGTTATCAAATTTGCAGATGACATGCATCTGGAAGATAGCTAATGTGCTGTATGGGAAAAAAAACTGCAATCCAAGAAAATCTTGACAAGCTAGAATGATGGCCCAAATCAAGGCTAGAATGATAGCCCAAATCTAATGAGATGAACCTTAGTAGTGATAAAAATAAAGCGTGCTGGAAAGAGCACCAGATTAGGAGCTGGGAAACTTGGTTTCCAGGCCAACTTTGGCTGCTTACTCGCTAGGAGATCAGCAGACCATTTAACCTCTCTGAGTCAGTTTCTTCCTTTATAAAATAGGGGATAATCAGACCTGCCCTGGCTTAACTCACAGGCAATTTATAAGGGTAAATTGATATATCTGAGAGGACTCTAAAAAAATCTATAGAAGCATAAGGTACTATTGTTATTATTTATTTTAAGTATATACTCCTACTTCTTCTAAAAAGGAGTTGAAGCAGGTTATGAATTGTCTCCACAGCATTTTTCAGATGGGAGGGTGGGGAAGATGGAGAAATGTACAAAGCATATTTTAAAATTGCATGTGGTTGGCATCTCATTTGCATATTGTTTATATCTGTATGAACTATGTGATTTATTCTCAGTCAGTCTTCCTTGCTCCTTCCTTCTTTCCACAAATATTTATCCAGCACCTGCTATGTGCTAAGCACTGTACTCAGTGCTTTCGAAGAAACAAAGACGAATAATTTTCAAGTTAAAATGTTATCATCACTATGTTGAAGGCTGTCATTTCTTGATTTTTCTCTTCTCTGTTCCTCCTCACCTGCCCATAATCATTCGCCCAGACCCCCTAAACTACAAATGTACAGCATAAAGGAAAGACACAGATAAAAGCCAGAGACGTGTGAAGGGGAATGATAAGGGCCATCAAAACCACTTGTCAGGATTTTGTAGAGGGGTTTCCTTCATCACCAGTGATTTGAGTTAGACCTCTAAGGTTCGTTCCATGAAACTCTTAAATCCTATAACTCTATGAAAATATACCTCAAGCCTCCAATGACCTAATGAAGAATTCTAGACTAAGATACAACAAAAGCCTGGTATAAGCCCCAATGCACCAACTCAAATTTCCCAGATGGCCTCAGGTAACACTATAAGCTCTTCCACTCCCATTCTCTACCCCCAACCCCAATCCAAAAGAGAGGCCCAGGGGTAGGGGGATGAGGGGAATTAAAAGACTGTTCCAAAAGGAAGCTTATGAGGTGAATTACCAGAGTATTACATGCCACCCAACAATGCTGTTGATAGAACAATATTTTGATAAGCATGTGTGGCAGCACTGTAAACTATACCAGCTGGAATTGTTTGTGGCTCGGTGAACCCTCAGTTTAAAAATGGCCACTCCACTAGACACGTGGACACCAGACAAAGTACATGCTGTGATTTAGTTTTTAGACTCAAAAAATGCTTCCAATGCAAAAATCCTTTGCCAACTTATCAAAGATAAGGGAGAAAATGGTTTCTGTTGACAAAGTGGTAAGCAAAGTTTCAAGAAAGAAGGAAGGGTACCTACAAAGCTACAAGAAAGAGAAGACCAGCAAATGAAACTTAATGGCCCTCCATTTTACCCAACAAGCATCAGAGAGCTTGGCCTGGACCATGACAAATGTTGGAATCTGTCGGAGATTATGTGAAACAGCTGCAATACATTGTTGCCTAAATGCTTGCAATAATTTTTTTGCCCAGCAATAAAATCAGTTTTTTAGAGACCCATTGCAGGCTTTGCCCCTTGAACAATCTTAGATAATGCACAGGCCTGATGAATGACAGAAGGGACTGTTCTCCTGAAAGCCTGATAGTAGGGACATGCCATTGATTTGGTTCATTTTAGCTTCAAGCCTGCCTAAATACAGCGGTAGGGACTAAATGACATCTGAAGGTCCCCTTTAGTCCTGTTTCTATAATAAGCATCTCTGGAGGGATCCTCTCTGAGTAGTGAGTGTGTTTCTGTTTTCCTGAAGACATTCACTCTTTCCTAGTCTCTCCTCTTTCCCCTCCCCATCCTTTCTCTCTCAGACAAATAAAATCTTTAAATTAGAGAAAAACAACTGTCCGGTCTTCCAGAGAGTTGAGCCTATTTCATTTCCTCTTTCAATTATCTCACTTCAGTTCCATTTGACCGACATGAAAAAAGCACCTTTTGTATACACAGCACTATGGCAGGCACCAGGAAAAACAAAAAAAAGTTTTAGGTAAGAGATGGTGATGTGGATGATGGTGATGTGGTCCTAGCCTCCATGGAACATAATGACTAATAGGGTGATAAGATCCTAATACAAATAACCAAGACATAGAATATATCACATGCCCAAGGTACAGAATGTAATTTTAAGTGAAGTGTGGATAGGAGGGGGGTTATATCATAAAGATGAGTGCTTCAGAAATCTATGCCTCAACACCTTTCTTTTATAGGTCAGGAAACTGTAACCCAGATAGTTATGTGAATTGCCATACAGCAAGTTAGTAATAGAGATAGAACTCAATCAGCGGTCCCAGTTATTTAGTGGCAGAGCCAAGTACTTAAACTAAGGCGTCTGAGCTCCCAGTCTGGATTTTCCCATTATATCATGTTACCTTTATTATATAACACCTTGTATCATTTGTTCTTGTTTCACGTGATTGTGTCTCACAATCCCCATTAGACTACATGTTCCCTGAGGTATGTGTCAAGTCTTACACTTTTTCCTCATTCCCCATTGTTCCTAGTAAAGTGAAAGCACATAGGAGACACTTAATATAACCCTCACAGAATCACAAATCTAAGACCTGGAAAAGCTTTCAGGGACCAAGTGATCCAACCTATAGCTGAACAAGTATTCCTTGTATAGCATCCCCCTTAACTGATCATCCATCAGAGCTTAAAGTCAGACTTTCAATGAAGAGAAAATGGAACTTACTACCTCCTGTGGAAGCCTGTTCTACTTTGGGACAGCAGCTATAATTGTTAGGAAGCTGGATTTCACTTCTGTATAAAGCTAAAAACTGCCTCTCTGAAACTTAAACCCATCATCGTTCCTGGTTCTGGCTTTTAAGGCCAAGCAGAACAAATCTAGACCCTAGTTCATATAACAGCCCCATAAATATGTGAAGACAACTATGATGTATTTCTCAAGTCTTTTCTTTGGCAAGTTAAACAACCCCGGTTCCTTCCTTTGATCTTCATGTGACTTGTTCTCCAATCATTTCACCATACTTTTTGCCCTATTCTGGACATCCTACAACTCATCTGTCTTTCCTATATTGTGGTGTGGTGTGGTGTCTAGGACAAAAAACAGAACTCTATACATAGCCTGATCACAGCACAGCATAGTAGAAATATTACTTTTCTCATACTGAACACTATGTCTCTCATACTGCATCCTAGGATAGAGGTATCTTGTTAGACCAAACGCTGCCATTTCACATGACTGAGAGGTTGACACTGTTGACATTTTGTAACCTCCTAAACCCCCCAGATCTTTTTTCAAACTAGCTGTTGTCTCTCCCTACTTCTTCCATCCTGCATTCATGAAGCTGATTTTGTCAACCCAATTGGAGAATTTGGTATGTATCCATATCACATTTTATCTTATCCAATTCACCCCATCATGCTAATCTGCCAAAAACATTTTTGGTCCAGACTCTTTCATCCAACATGTTAGTTATGCCAGTGGAAATTTTGGCAAATGTGTTATCTATGCCTTTATCCAACTCATTGATAAAAGTGATGAACAACACTGGACCTAGGACTGATCACTGGGGAACTACAATAAAGACTTCTCTCAAAGTTGACATCAAATAATTAATGCCTACTCTTTATATCAGGTCATTGAATCAATTCCAAATTCATATAACTAACCCATGCGTCTTTATCTTATTCATATATAGTAAAAGAGATATTGTCATATCTTTTGCTGAAATCTGTTTCCAGAGCATCCCCATCATCTACCAATTTAATCACCTCTTGAAAGAAAGAAAAGAAAGTCTTCATAGTCTGGCATGACCAGTTTTGATAACAATTTTTAAAAAACACAGGCTGGCTTTTAGTAACTCTTGCTTCTTTTTCTAAGCATATACAAACTTAGTAAGATGTTCTAGTATGTTACCAAGACTAGTCTATAATTTACAAAATCCATCCTGGTTTTGTTTTTTTTTTATTTTTAATGGGATCAAATATTTGACATTTTATGGGATCAAATATTTGACATTTTCCAGTCCTGCAAAAAAGTTAACTAAACAAGCATTCATTAAGCACTTATTATGTGCTAGGCAGTAAGACTCTGAATACAAGCAAAAAGAAAGACAGTCCCTGACCTCAAAAAGCTTTCATTCTAATGGGGAAGACAATACAGAAAAGGAAATTGGAAAAAGGGGAGAGAAGTTACCAGGGGTGGGGGAGCACATGACACAAAAGTACAAAGAAGTCCAGGCTGTTAAGAAATGAAGAAATGGATAATCTAGTCCTCTCATTAAATGGAGTTTCTGGAAGGAGCCCTCTACCCTCCAGTCAGAGGGAGGAGCCTCAGGGCCATAGGATACTTCTAAGGAGTGAGTACCAGGGCTAAAACGAAGAGGTGCAAAGATTGTGCTATTCTCTAAGATCTTTCAAAGTTCAATGGTGGCAAAATCTTAAGAATTACAAAGTTCAGTCACCCCCCCCCACACACACACACAGACAAACACACACCTGTTCCTTTAAAATAAGGTATACTCTTTCCAGAGCCAAGTGGCACTCATGAGTCTCTTCTTGCCAAGCATCAATGAAATCTATGAAGTCAAATCTGCTTACTGTAGTTCACCACCATGTATTACCCATCCTTTATGTATTTATATGTAAATATATGAGGCCCTGTATTTTATTACTACCTCCCTTCTCAGATATTATCTCCTGGGAATCACTGGTCCTCTCTTCTGCTATTCTTCCATGCTTCTCTGTGTGGTACCAGGTTCATCAGATCCATGTGGGCAGTTTTCTCTTCCCCCTTTCTTTTTCACTATAAATCCCACCTGATTAAATTTGCAAGTCTCCAGGAAAATATGATTTTTGTCAGTCCTTGTTAGGTACAGCCCATCATTTGCCAAGGCATTCTCCAGAAAAATACTCTTCTCAGACACTAACCTCTCAGGCCGCTATTTACTTACCAAATCTGCCTTTCACTTCAGAAACCCCTGCTTTCAAACAGTGGCAGCGATAAAACACCACCTGTGTCCCTCGAGGTATTTAGTTTTTTGAGCAGGACTTCATCATTCTTAACCATGCTTTCTAGCTTCCCTCCAGTGGTAGCATTTATCCCTACATGAATCACCAGCAGTGGACAAAAGCTGTCAGATTTGACAATTCTTGTGGGGAGGGAAGGGGTCTGGCATATCCCCAATACACGCCCCAGGAAAATAACCTGTCTTTACATCATTTCTATTAAATAGAGTCCTCTGTCTCAGATCCTTAATTGATTACAACTCCTTGGGGAGGGGGGGTAGGGAATGGTTGGCATTGGTCTCTAAATTTGCAATGTCTCCTTTGATGACCTGGGTAGATAGTAAAGGGCCATTTGGGCTTTTCAATGAGGGGCAGCAAAAGACTTAGTAGCAATTAAGCCAAGGAGTAGAGGCACATCTCTATTCGGGATCTCCATTACTATTGGAAGTAAAAGTATGACTGAGAAGAATTTATTCATTCAATTCCAAGCTCCACATCCACTACTTGTGAAAGATACTTTACCAATCTCATAATTTATTACTATCTACAATGCTTAAAATGTGCCACCTAGGAATGAGGAAGGGGCTGGTAAGTCCGGTAAGGGATCTTTAGACATTGAATCTATATAGATGTCCTGGTGCCCCCCAACACTGATAAATGTTTTCCCTAAATCATTACCACACCCCAGAGATGCTCAACCCACTATCCACCCACTGACTTCTTCCTACACACATTATCATTTATGCATAGTGCTACTGTCTATTCACCTCAAAGGCAGAGAACCCAGGAGTTTATTGGACTCCATGAAGACCACAAAGCTAAAGCAATGCCTCTATCCCGGGGACCACTTTCCTTTCTTCTCTTCCTCTTTTTGTCCACTATATTTCGAGGCATCTCTCACAGCCAAACAAAAACAAAAATCTTAATGAAGCATGGAGGCCCTGAAGGGGAAAGCACTTCCTCTTCCTATCTTAATAAACGGAGCACAGAATCTTATTAAGATACTGAAGGAGAAGAGAAAAATGGAGAAAACCTCAGATGTCTAGGGAGTTGTCTTCTATTTTCCTGAAGCTGCCAGAGGCTAAGCAGGTCAAGAAAATGAGTAAAGCCTCCTGTATCTGGGCTCCCGACACACACAGAGATCATCTTTTACCTGCTCTCTGCTTCTCTCCTGTCACTAATCCATTTCTAATTGCACAATTACTTTATTATGTAGCTCTAATAAACAAAAAGAAATGGAAAAAAAGCTACCTTGAAGCCTTTTCACTAGGTTCACGCTTTTGAAAAAACTCTGCAAAGGGATACAGCTCTCTTCACATTAATCTCTTCTCCAACCTGTTGGGTTTTGTTGTTGTTATTTTGAGATATGCTGTGGTCTTTGTATTTCCAAGCATAGAATAATAGATAAATTGGGTAATTAGGGAAAGCCTGATACTTCCAACAGGTGTTTGTTTGTTTTTCTTTCCCTACAGCAGGATGGACCACACAGGATCTCCATGCTCTCATACCTTTCCTTCCTGTCTCTCCTTTTCTCAGAGGAGATGCTCAAAGATCACACATAGTGGGATCCTTCTTTTGGGTTCTTTTCCTAAACACACTAAATTAAAATGATAGGAATAACTGGTCAGGCTTTTCTGTCAAGAAGAGCTCAAATCTGATATGACTGGATCACAGGGGTCCATTAGAGACATGGGCTCCTCAGGGCTCCTCAAAGTAAGAAGAGCTATGACCTACAGGTTCTTAGGATGCCCTACAAAAGATCCTACAAAAGCCTTTATCAATTGGCCATGGGTAAATCTAGAAGAGTCCAAGACAGGAGATGTGAGCGACAAAGGAGAATGGTTAACAAATAGCAGCTTCCCAAATCAAATCATACCTCAGGGCCAAGTTGGTACTGTTCCAAAGGCATCTACCCAGTAGCCTAGGCCTAGAGTCACCTTTTGCATTGGAGATGGGATACAAGAGTCCACAAGGTCCATTTCTGTCCCTGCTGTATGCCAATATATGGGACACTGCTGAAACAGAGATCATATGCCTAACAAAGTTGTAGATGGCACACATCTGGGAAAGGATTGCTAACACATTAGACAACAGAGTCAGAATGCAAAAGAGATCTTAGGCCCACTGGGCTAAATTTAATATGATAAATTTTAATCAAGATAAATATAAAGTTTTACATTCATATCCAAACCATCAAATTCTCAAATACAAGACAGAAGATGCATAGTTAGGTAGAAGAAGTTCATCTGAAAAGAATCCGAGGGTTTAAGGAGTCTGCAAGCTTAACATGATTCAATAGTGCACTATGTCAGCCAAGAAGGTTAACCTCACCCTAAACTGCATTAAGAGAGGCAAAACCTCTAAGGAGGTGTTGACCTTCCTGCTGTATTCTGGCGTGGTTAAATGACATTGGCTATACTATAAAGACATTGATAGAATGTAAGCTCCTTGAGGACAGGGGATATTTCCAGTTTTTTTCTCTTTGTATCTCCAGCACCTAGCATAATTTCTGGCACTTAGGAGGATTTTAATAAATGTTCATTGATTGACTGATCAATTTATTAATTGACAAGCTGAAGAGCTTAAAGGACAATAAAGAGCCTTGCATTCGTGTCATATGAACTAGATGGCACAGTGAATATAGAACTTGGCCTGCAATCAAAAATACCTAACACCAGATCCGGCTCCAGAAACTTACTAGATGCCTGACTGTGGGTAAGTCAATTAATTGTTGTGTGCCTCAGTTTCTCCATCTGTAAAATGGAGATAGTAACAGCACCTACCTCCCAGAGCTGCTGTGAAGACAAAAAGAAATATTTGTCAAGCACTTTGCCAACCTTATAAATGTTAGCTATTATAATTAATTATTGATAATAAGAAATTAATAATAACAATAATGATTGCTAGCATTTATATAGCACTTTAAGGTTGGAAAAGTGCTTGACAAATATTTCTTTTTATCTTCACAACAGCTCTGGGAAATAAGCACTATTATTATTTAATAATTATAATTATTAATACAATTGATTGAAGAAAGAGCTGTTTAACCTGGAGAAGACCAGATTTATTACTGTTATACTGAAGGGTGATTAGACTTGTTAAGCTATGCTATAGAAAACAAAATTAGGAATAGTGGGTAGAAGTTGAAAAACAGCTAATTGATGATTCTTAAAAGGGAAATTTTCTTCATTATTAGGGTCATCCAAATATGCAATAGGCTGCCTCTAGAAGTAGTGAGTTCCCCGACTGTAAATCTTAAAGCAAAGGGCTGAATGAACACTTGCCTGATATGTTGTAAAGGGGAATTGTTATTCAGGGGTAAGTTAGGATAGATGACCACTGAGGGCCCTTGCAATTATGAAAGTCTGTGTATGGCTGAGTGTGTGTGTGCGTGTGTGCATGTGTGTGTGTGTGTGTGTGTGTGTGTGTCTGTGTGAACCCTGAAAATTCTATCCAGTAGCCTGATATTATGGAAATTTGCATGGCATCCCAACTCTACCAGAGGATTTCAAGAAACTATCTTGAATTTGATCTTTGTAGACTTCAGTATCTTGTACTCTGTAAGGTAAAGGATCCCAAAATTCTCTTGAAATCCATTATGATTTGCTGGCCTCCATGATCGTAGATGAGTGACTGGAACGTTTCGAGTGATGAAGGACAAAACAGTAAGCTCTATGAGGGCAAGACCAATTCATTCAGTCTTTGTATTCCTCCCCAGTAGAATTCTCTAAACAAAGTACTGAATAAATGATTGTTGAATTAAATATATCAAATTATACTGAAAGACAAAAGGCCAAATATCTAAAGTTACAACAGGAGACCTAAACTTCAATAGCTTGATCAAATCAGGATAATCATTATAGAAGGCTTGTCTATGAATAATTCCCTATTACACCAATCTTAGTTTGTCTATAAAGACAAAGTCCACTCCTGTATACATCATAGAACTGAAGGCCAAAATGGATCTCAAGAATTCCCTTAGTCTAGCCAACCACATCCATGCTCTATCTGGAAAGCAATAAGCCAGCCTTCTCCTCCTCTTCCAGAAAGCTCTTTCAGGAAGGAGAATATACAAGCATTATTTCAGGATCTAACAAATTCACAGTTGCATAAGCATATTTGATTCAGATAACATACTATCAGATGCACAGACATGCACTCCCATGGCAATCACACATGGCAAACACTGAACTGAAAAGCCCAAGAGCACTGTGGTTTACCTTGAAATATCTCCTTCTCACAGTCTGATTGAAAGCAGAGCATTAATCCTCAACTCCTCAAAGTGCTAGGTCAAGACCACCAATTGGTGAAAAAGTCTCCTAAATCCTGTAGTTCATCCAGGCCAGTATAGAGTATAAAAACAAACCTGGATGTGCTTTGTGTTTCCTTAATGTCTTCAAAAGAAAAGGACAGTCTGGACCTTCAGATTAAAGAAATAGTTTAAAAATCCCAACCTTTTTCCACTGATAAAAATCAAACACTGACTCATCCCTGGGGGTAAGCTTCACACCAACAAAGCTGGAATGAGAACTCATAAAACAGAGTAAGTGAAAGCACAACAAATACAATTAAAAATCCGGCAGTGCTCAGAGTGGGATTCCATTTACTGTCTCATAAAAAGAACTTTGTCCTCAGAGGCAAACAAAAGGAAATCAATTTCTTAATTTTTATTGGCAGGTGTGGGCCATGGGCCAAGCATGTGCGTGCTGTGCCCACAAGTAGGGGCTGGGGAGCCAGGGAGCCTGGTAACCAGTGAGTAGCTCAATGCTGCCTCTATTTCCCTGGAGCTGACCTTTCCGGTTTCTTGCTATCCCGACATGGCACTGCCACCATGATGTCCATGGCACTGTGAACCTCAGTTTGCTTGACTTTTCTCTTTCATTCCTATAAATATAAGCTTCTCTTTTCTGGCTGAATTCCACATATCATATAAATTTTGTGTTTACTTTTATAAGACACTGGAGCTTTACAACCTTCCTGGTGTGATTTGAATTAGCATTGGTCATGGTAAAATCCTAATGGGGTTGCTGCATGGTCCCAACAGATATGTGATCAATCAACTGAAGGATAGCCAAATGGGTCAAAATGCTACCCTCCTGGCAGCAGCCAATCACAGGGATTATCTCCAACACAACCGTGATTACCCTTTACTTATTATTCCTCAAAACTCCCCCACTCTCTTCCTTCTTTGGCCTTTGTGCAAACTCTATTACCCCTTCTTGCCCCACCCATAGGTCCCTTGGGGCAGTTAGAAGTTACAGGGTACCTACAGTAGCTGTGCAACATGGGGCAAATTTCTACCACTCCCATCCCCTCCAATTATAACCGCTCACTTCCCCCCAAATTACTTCTTGCTTATAGAAGACAAAGGGCAGACTCTACACTTCTGATGAGTCAACCCTGCCCCTATTCTCAATTTCTAGGTGAACAAACTGAGTTGCACAGTAATATATGTATATAGTTCAAAACTATATGTGTGAGAGATATATATAGTATATGCTATTTTTATTTATTTATTTTTACTGATAGGGATAAAAGATCAAAAAGTTTGAAAAATACCGATTTGGAGGGTAAGGTCTCTGGGCCTGTGGGATCCCATTACAAACAAGATGACACTCCTAATGTACCATCACAAAAATATTCCCTTTAGTGCCAGGTTGTTAACTTTTTTGTATCATAGACCACTTTGGCAACCTGATAAGCCTATGGATCCATTCTTGGAATATTGTTTTTAAATGCATAAAATAAAATGCATTGGATTACCAAAGAAACTGATTATATTTAAATGTAATTATCCGAATATTGTTTTACAAAGGAAAACATTCTCACAGACTTCAGGGTAAGAACACCAGCCTTAGAGTCATTTTCCAAATACTATTATTGGGTTGTGCTGAGTTATTTACTCCTTCTCCCACATCCCTCTTTTGATCCATGACACATATTTATGAGACAGCTGGCTGGATTTTGAAGAGCAGTCTATAGCACTGCCTGAGAACCCATGACTTTGCTTCCATTAGTACCATGCTTTAGTAGAGGGAGCTAATTGTACCCACGGGCTTCCAGTGAAACAGTACATGGACACATGCAATGAAGAACAACAAAGGGCAACATGCTACAAGACAAGGCATCATGAAACATTAGAGCTGGAAGAGTATAGATCACCTAGTCTCACTATTCCATTTTATAGCTGAAGAAACTCAGGCTTGGACTTGTGAAAAATAAGGTCACCTAGATAATGAGTGGAATTGCTAAGACTCAAGCCCACATTTGTTGTTGGGGTTCTTGACATTTCTCAGGGTGTGTATGTTGGGGCAGTGACTGTGTACTGAAGTAGGGAGAGAGGAAACAGCAGAAGTGGGAAGGGAGGAAGAGGAAGGAAGTTGTTTTTACTATTCCTTTGGATATAAGAGATAATCACAATAAAAAAGAGAAGGAAAGGGGAAGGGAATAAGCATTTATATAGTGCCTACTATGTGCAAGGGGAACCTAGGTGGTACAGTAGATAAAGTGTTAAGCCTGGAGTCAAGAAGACTCATCTTCATGAGTTCAAATCTGGCTTCAGACACTTACTAGCTGTGTGACCTTGGGCAAGTCACTAACCCTGTTTGCTTTTTAGTTCCTCATTTGTAAATGAGCTGGAGAAGGAAATGGCAAACCACTTCAGTATCTTTGCCAAGAAAACCCCAAATGGAGTCATGAAGAGTTGAACACACGTGAAATGACTGAACGACAACACACAGCAACACTATGTGCAAAATGGCTTCGTGACTTATCCAAGGTGACATAGTGTGACTGACTTGGAGTTAATGCTATGATTCAAATTTCTAAATTCATGAGCTTTGTCCATTCTTCTAGGCAGGATCCATGTTGCACAAACATGAAGGAGTGATAGAAGGCAGCGGGGTATACTAAGAACATTGCTGGATTGGGAGTTTGAGGACCAGAGTTCAAATCCCTTTCCTTAGGTACTTACTACCTTTATGACCCTGTCACTTAACCTCTCTAGGCTGAGGTTTCAAATAAGGAGGTTGAGCTTGATGAACTCTCATTCTATAAGTCTGAGTCTTTCTTTTTTGGAATTTTCCTGAGTAACTAGTTAATAATCCTTACCCCTAGTCTTTTGTTCATTTATGGGGGAAAGATATATTTCACTTTGTACTCTGTTTCATGCTTGGATCATTTCTGTTTGATTTATCCCAGACTTTCCTGGCAGCCGGATGACACAGCTAATGGAGCACTGAGCCTGTGAGTCAGGAAGACTTGAGTTCAAATCCAGTCTCAGACACTAGCTGTGTGACCCTATGCAAGTCACTCAACTTCTATTTGCCTCAGTTTCCTCAATTGTAAAATGAGGATAATAATAGCACTTATATCACAGGGCTATTGTGGGGCTCAAATAAGATATTTGTAACATGCTTAGGATGTTCCTTCCTCTTCCTCTACTGTCCAAGCTGCATTAAGCAATACTGAACCCCAAATCCACCTGTGGAACATGGGTGCCAAAAATCTGACGCCGAAGACTAAATTTCTCCAGTTTAACATAGACCTGGAGTTAGTGACCACGCATCTAGAGAGGCATAGTTATTTCCTGGGGTACATTCAAAATAAGGTCTCTGTATAATAAAGACATGTGGATATTAATGGGGAAAAGAAAAGGCACAAGAAGAGCTGTGATCATAGAACTATAGATTTAGAATCAGAAGGAACCTTAGAGGCCATCATGGCCAAACCTCTCATTATTGAGATGAAGAAACTGAGGCTCAGTGAAGTCATGTGACTTACCAAGGGTCACAGAGCTAGTAAGCATCTGAGGTAAGATTCAAACCCAGGTCTTCCTGAGATTCTAAGCTTTATTCTCTCTATCCACACCATACTGCCTCTCAAAAGTACATGAGGATGAATAAGCTAGACTTTTCAGGGGGCAAGAAGACTTACTGAATTACTATTTCTCTTTTAAAAAAATCCAAAAGGCATTTTATGGACAAAGGATTTTTTTTATTCACGTCTACAAAAATAATAACTAACAGCTCCATAACACTTTGAAGTTAACAGGATAACAAATGAGATTATATTTCTAAAGTGTTTTACATAATGCCTGGCATATAGTAGGCACTATGTAAATGCTTCTTCCCTCCTCTCCCTTCTCTCCTCTTCCCCTTCCTTCTCTTCCCTCTTCCCTTCTCTTCTCTCCCCTCCCTCCCTTTCCCTCCTTTCCTTCTCCTTTCTTCCCTTCCCTTCCCATCATATACATGATCTGATTTGAGTTTCACAACAATCCTGTTGGGATAGGCTATTTCTACATGTCATCCACAGAGAAAGATTTTATTTCATTCACTGTAGTGCTTGCCTCATAGGACTACTTCCTAACTAGGTAAGGGATAAACGTCATCGCACATAAAGACAGAGCCCTGAAACTCTCAGATCTAAAATGAAGAAGCTTACAGAAACAAAACAAAAAAATTAAAGTTTCCCAAAATGATAATGAATTTTCAGTTACAGAACAACAATGAAAACAGTACTAGAAGGTTTATGTCATGTCATTCTGAATCCCTGAGCTCAACCACATGAATAGAATTTTAAACCTTCACAAATTCAACCCATCAGATTTTTCTTTTCTCCCCAACCAATGAAAACAGTTCTGGTCCCTTGAGTTGTGCTTGACATAGTCTCATCTGCTTCCTTATTTAGTCAAGAAGATATTTTTCTTCTTTTTTCCCCTCTTGGGGCAGCTAAATGTCATACTGTATAGAATGCAGAAGTTAGGGTCAGGAAGACCTGAATTCAAATCCTGTCTCAGAGGCTTATTATCTGTGTGCCATTAAGCAAATCACTTAACTTCTGGTTGCCTCAGTTTCTCCCTATGTGAAGTGTGGATAATAATAGTACCTATATTTTGGAGTTGTTGTGAGGATCAATGCTGGTTAATACTAAAATGCATAATATCTAGGCAGATTATGTGGACTCCCTGGAAACCTCTGTTCTTTGCCAGGAATCTTAAGTAAGGAAGGCAATGAGAGGCAGAGAGAGGGGAAAGATCCTATAGGTTCAATGACATCCATTAACTGTTCTAAAATATAAAAGGAAGAGAATACTTTTTGCAATTCACACGAATTCTCTGCTAGTCAATCTATCAGTAAGTGTTTATTAAGCAGCTACTATGTGCCAGGCAGTACGCTGAGTGATGGTGATACAGAAAGAGGCAAAAATAAATAGATACATAAATAAAGCAAAACAAAAAACAGTCCCTGCTCTCAAGAAGCTCACCAGCTAATGGGGGAGATAACATGAAAACTACATACAAACAAGATATAGACAAGATAGACTGAAGATAGTCAACAGAAGGTGGCACTGGTATTAAGGGGGATCAGGAAGGGCTTCTTGCAGAAGGTAGTATTTCAGCTGGGATTTGAAGGAAGTCAGTGAGGCCAAGAGGTGGAGGCAACAAGGTAGAGAATTGTAGGCATGGGGGACAGCTAACAAAAGTGTAGCTGCCAGGAAGCTAAAGCCAACAAGGAGACTCTGGGGAAAAGTAAGTGCTGATTTCCCTTTGTCATTTTAGCAAACTCTAGCAGCTATTTGAAGGTTGTAAAGAGGTATGGGTTTAGCCATCTCAACATTATTTATGGACTTAGGCTGGGAGTCTCCTACCAGGGTTAAAAAAAGAACATTTTATAAACTGTGAAGTCAACACACATGATAGGAGTTGCATGATAAACCCAGTTAAAGAAGAAATTATATATCAGAAAATGGCATGCTGAGCCCAATGTCAACTGCATTAGAAGCCAGAATAAAAAGAACAATCAGTCAACAAGCATTTGTTAAGTGCCTATTCAATCTGGGTTAGAAGTAATAGTAGTAGTAGTAGTAGTAGTAGTAGTAGTAGTAGTAGTAGTAGTAGTAGCTCATGTTTGTATAGAGCAGAGGTTCCCAAACTTATTTGGCCTACCACCCCCTTTAAAAAAAATTACTCCGAGCCCCCCTGGAAATCTACTTTCTTTAACCCTTTAATGATTTTTTTAAAAATTGTATCATTTCAAAAAATGTAAAAAATATGTATATTTTTTAAAAGACACATCTTAAACTTAGTAATTCATTATAAATTTGTGGTTTTTTTTCTTGCGTTGAAATTTTGCTGATTCAATGTTGCTGTAAACATATAGTATTGTATTATAAACAAGTCATTATGTGCATATACCCTTGCCCGTGCATGTTGGACTTCCTGACAACAGGCAACACGCTTGCCTGCCAAAACTTGCTTGCTAAGATCCATCAGTAGACTTGACCATTGATCAGTTATAACTTCCATTTTGTGTGTTTATTTGGAAAATGATGTAATGACCATGACTTTAACTTGTTACACAACAGATAAAACGTGTACAAATGGTTTTTTTGAAATTTTCCTCACTTCTCTTCTTTCCTTATGCTTCCACCTCCCCCTTATTTTTATCCAATGCCCCCCCCCATTGCATCCAAGTCTACTACCACCTTCCTGGATCATTCCAGCACCCCTCGGGTGGCAGAGCAGTATCACCCACTTTGGGAACCGCTGGAACTTAAAAATCACCAATTATTTAACATACATTAACAAATTATTATGCTCACAACAATCCTGTGAGCCTATTGCAGTTACTAGCTCCATTTTACAGATGAGGAAACTCAAGCTAAAGAGATTAAATGATTTGCCCAGAGATACACAGTTGTAAGTATTTTAACTTAGTCTCTTGACTCCATGTCTGGTACTACACCACACAATGAAAACTAGCTCTTGCGGATTCCTCTATTTAGCAGGGCTGTCCAAAGACATGAACCTTTTACCCTCTTACTATAAGAAACACCATATGCTTTTCCCCTGTAGAGGTTGATAGAACTGAGATGTAGCCTCCCTGGGCTCTTGACTTTCTCCTGTCTACCACTCCTTGGGTATAAAAGACATGGTAAATAGATGGTAACTATCAATTGATTAATTTGCATCCTGGCCCCAGGTCAGGAGACCCCTAGTGTCTAACTGATTACTCTCATGCTTATATTCACACTATCATACAGCCCCTTTCTCAGTGGTATGTGTACTATTCTCTTTAGAGGTGATAGCTCCATCCAGCTTTAATGGTAAAGCCAGAAAGAACGTAGAGAACCAGAGATTAAAGGTGAGGAAATAAACACAAGGATGGGAACAAATAAATGGAGAAGAAGCCTTTGTGTATAAGGAATTCCTCCTCTCAATGACATTTTATTTCCCACGGAAGATTTCACAGGGACTTCATGGCCCCATTCCAGAACTTTCCAAAGGGACTTTTGTGATGTAGCACATAAATCATGTCACATCTTCTGGCTCAAACCTAAACCTCTCTTTAGGGTGGTGCCTTGGAAAAAAAACACAAAACACTGATATTAATAGAAGTTCAGCAAATCGAAATTCTAGTCCAAATTCTACCGCTTACTAGCTATGTCACTTTGCAAAAGTCACTGGCTTAATTGAGTAATTAATACAAGAAAATGCATTTATTAGGCACCTTCCACGTGCTAGGCACTGTACTGCTGGGCACATAAGTATAAATATATAACAGCCCTTTCCCTCAAAAAAGCTTGCACTCTAGTAAAGACAATATAAGGGAGTCATGGCCAGGGAAGGGAGTTTTGGTCTGGGAAGTCGCAGGAATGGATAATGAAGCCATAAGTAAGTAAACTGTAACAAACTTTCCAGATGCAATGATAACATTGATTTGATCACTATTGCCAAAGCAAAAGGCAGGTAATGGTGGGGCGGGGGTTATGTACATAGTAGCAGGGCAAATGGTGAGATGCACCAAGTGGAAGGATGTGAAACATGTTCTGGAGTCAGCTAGATATAATCAGTTGGATGAGTTTACACTCATTCCCTTACCAATCAAGACAGCTCAATCCTCTCTCTGGGCCTTCATTCCCTCATCTATGAAGAAAGAGGGACTTGACTAGACCTCTAAACTGTGCATCCAGTCGAGTTCTCTAAGCTCTGACAGCCATTATCAGGCCTCACAGCTGAATTCCCTTCCCACTTCTCCTAGGCCTTTATCTCATCTCTCCCACTTACTTGGTAGCTCCCACATCCTGGGGCTTTCACCTCAGAAACACCTTGAACTTTAGCCGCTGGCACATTTCCCTGCACATGCTGGGCAGCAGCTGGGTAAGGCCTCAGCAGCATCTATTAATCTCTTGGCTCACTCATCCCTATCACAGACACACCGTAAAAATGATATAAGCATTTCATTCGAACAGTACCGCAGAGGGAGTGGAGAGAGAGCAGAGGGTCGATTGATTTCCAACATGTCCACTCTTTACCTTTAGGTAGAAATACAACAGCAAAATCAATCGAAATAACACCCTATCAACTTTCTAATCTCTTCCTTTCATATGGCATACTTTATACACACCAGTACTACTACTGTTTACACATGTGTCCACTCACCCGGGTGCCCATGTGTACCTAGATGACATTTACGTGAATGAGATCGTCAAGAAGCAGAAGGAACAAAACATATTTTTCCTTCACGCAGATGCACACACAAATATGTGTATTCAGGGACACATTATTAAAAAAATTCACTAAACATTATTAGATCAAAAATGGCCCACTTTTCCATGTCCACTAGTTACTCTCTCCTAGACACAAACACAACTGCTCTTCACATAATTACAAAGTTAATCACACTCCAATACATATGCCTAATACTCAAAGATTCCAAAAACTCAAATCTACTACTTCAAGAAGAACTTGTTGCTTAGGCTTAACATCTCTTAGTGGGTGATGTTCACCTGCAGAGATAATGAGATGTTACAGGTAGAGGAGATGTTTTTTATCCAACTGAAGAGCCTCTCCTCATGAGGTACACAGTAACCTACTCAGAGATGGAGAATCAAAGACAAAGAATCATTTTCTGCAGCCCTATTCTCACCTCTCAATTCCAGATCAAGTAATGCTGATAGACACATTTTAAATGCCCTCCCGCCAAAATGCCAAAATCTCTTCCATCTTGGCGATCTGCTTGGCCCACAGCTTGTTCCGGCAGATATCGGCCAATCTTCTGGGACTCTGGCTAAAAGACTAAATACTTCCAAGGGCGTGAGGCCACCATCACTCAAGTGGGATGCTGGTAGATCCAGAAGACACTACTTCTGAACTAAAAAGAAGAATCAACTGCTTTTTTGGCCTTCAGTCCTTGGGAAATAACATCACGACTGACCTTCTAACCTTTATGGTCCTTCTACACTATAGGCTGTGGAGTCTGCCTCTGTTTGGAGATTTGGGACATGCTCTTTAAAAGTAAGCTCTTGGATGGGGGTGGGGGAGACGAAGGGAATTATATCTTCTGCTTATCTACACATGACACCATCTCACCCAAGTGCCTAATAAATATCTCTTGATGATGATACAACTGCCATTTTACCCATCCCCCTGCCCTCTCTGTTTGCTTCCTTCCTCCTCTTTCCTAAGGGTACAGGCCAATCAATCACAGGCCATCTTGATCTACTTGGAAAGCTTAACTGCCATGAAACTAAACCACTTGTCCTCTGGCTCCAATCTCTTAGAGAAATTAGTGCCAATGGAAGTGTCAGTATCAATTTCATAATGTTATTGGATGAAGGCAAGGCTGGGCCAAGTCCCATATTCCTGACGGGCTATCAAAGTGATGAGGATTATGGGTAAGGAGACAGACAGCTCTGACAGGAAAGGCAATGACTCAAGATCAATTAGACTGACAAGACTATCTTTAAGCCACATCACTTAATGCTGACACTGGTATATTCTCCACAGGGACATGGACTATGGGATACAGATTATTCTCCTGTATCTCCAGAGGTAACTGGAGAGCCTGTGGAGTGGCAAAGCAAGCCTTGGCTCTCTGTGCATCCCAAGAGGTTCCAAATAAAGGCCTCTAATGAAAGGAAAAGATTTAGCTCTCATGATGGAAAGCCTGAATTTCTGATTTTTTTTCTTTTTCCTTCCTCTCAACTTTTCCCATCTTCTAAAGAAAATGTCAAGATAAAATGTAGGCTATGTATTTAAATTTAATTCCTTTGCAGAGTCAAGGGAAGGCCTGGGATTATTAAAATGGAAATGGAGATCCTGTAAAAGTCAAAGCTGCCTAGGAGGGGGGAAGGAGATTTGTCATGGAAGAGATGATCAACCAAATATAAAATACAAGAATCTTGAGTTCTAATACAGTTCTTATTCCTGGCTTTACCATTAACTCAACAGTCTGACCAGGAATAAGCCACTCCATCTCCTTGGAGGCTCACTTTCCTCATCTAAGGTCAGTAATAACTTTCTACTTCTATGAATAGGAAGAAATATAAATGATAGTAAGGCAGAGAACATTCCAAAGCCAAAGGAATGCCTTCAAAAATTTCATAGGATTTTTAGAAGGTGAATGATCAATGATGGGAGGCAAAAACAAAGAGGGCAGTTTATGGAAGCCAGGATTGTAGCAAGAGATGGTAGGAAATATTAGACCATGTGAGAATATTAGGGAGAGCCATGGTATTTCATCCTTGGTTTTTACCAAGGTCTGGCTGTGTTTGTAGGGCAGCAAGTAGAGCATAGTCTGTAAGGTAACAAACATTTAAATTGGCTTCTTTTATTATTATTACTTTTTAATTACTTAACAATATTGCTTGTTAGAGTTCTATTTAAAACCCCATAGCACTTCGGAAAAGAATGCAAAATATAAGTGTCTTTTGTGCGTATAAGTGTGTGTCTATGCCTGTGTGTGTTTATGTTATGGCTACACTCTGGAACTTGCTAATGCCAATGTTAGTTGCTAATCTTGACATTGTCTAAAGCAGTGAGTTAAGAACTGATATGATACATGGAAAAGATCAACCTAAAACACAAGCGAGATTGCTTTAACATTAGTCAGGAGGCTGATGTCAACATTCACTGGCTAAACATGGAAATGTTGACTTGTAGAACGCATGCTGTGTATTAGTATGTGGTTGATGTTGAATTCAAATTTAAGAGAGCTGATATGTAAAAATCTGAACGTATAGAACAAACAGCTTAATTAGAGGATGATTATTCACATTACAAATGGATTCTTCACTTTACCAAAGGATTCACCCCAAGGTTCCTTTAAATAGCAGCTCTTCTAGTGCATTTGAATATCTTACACACCATTAACTGCTTGGAAGAGAGGCTGAAGGCAGAGAGACTGAAAGCTAAAGTGTGAGAAGTCACTGCTAAGGGAAGATTAATCAGCAACGGAGATAAAAGCATCCTTGGAATTAAAGAGCAAGTCAACAGAAAAATATTAATCAATCAAGAAGTATTTATTTAGAACCTACTATTTGCATAGAACCCTTCTAAGTGTTATGGACATAATTATGAGTTAATTTTCATATAACTTTATGGAAATACTTCTCTCATGCAAATTTAGATATTTTTTATGAAATGTTTTCATGCCTTAATCTATTCTTCAGTTCAAAGAAGTAACCTCATTTAAAACAATAACTACCTTGTAAAATAAAAGCATGCAACTAATTTGTTTACTGTTCTTGCCACATATGCCAACCTAAAGTATAGTGGAAAGACCACTGGATTTGGGATCTGAAGACCTGGGTTCAAGACCTATGTCTGCCACTGACTAGCTAAATGACCCTGGGCAATTCATTTAGCCCATGTGAGACTCAGCTTCTTCATCTGGAAATCAGGGATAAGAATGTTGATATTTGCCATACCTAAGAGAATTGTTGTGAAGACCAAACAAGATAGGGATGTCAATGCAATATATAACTATAAAAATGTTATCTAAGTTCAAGATATTTTTATATTTAGACATATACGTCTATACATACATCTGTGCCATATTTTTAAGAATCTGTGTGATACATGTATTGTGCTACAATTTGTGCCTAATATTTCTTTTTTTCTTTTATATAAATTCAGTTCTTTCTACTAACCTCTACCTTGTGAATGACAGACTGCTTATGGACCAAAACATATGTTAAATCACGCAACAGAGCCATTTCTAAAGGGCAGCAACGACTGCTGCTGAAATTCTGTTATCAGCAGTCCATGGGTCCAAATTCCAGGGACTCCCCTTAAATATGTCAGATTCTCTGATGGCTGTTCATATGCACATATCAGCCAATTGAAAAATCAAGTGTTGGGGGCAGCTAGATGGCGCAGTGAGTAGAACACTTGCCTGGAGTCAGGAGGAACTCAGCTGTGTGACCTTGGGCAAGTCATTTAACCCCGATTGCCCTGCCTTCCCCCCTCCGAAAAGAAAAAAAAAAGAAAGGCAAGTGTCAAGGACTGCATATGAACATTACTTTTTCTGACTTCTCTCTCAGCCCTGGCTGGGAAAAAGTAGTCTGACCTTATCATATAACTCCTTAAATGAGAAGGCACTAACTCCCTTGATTCCTTCAGTTTTACACGTAATCCCTCATTTAGTCCATTTTAGAGGTAGAGGGAACAATACCAGATTTGGAATCAGAAGACTTGGGTTCATATTCTAGCACTGTTACTATCTGGGTGGGGTTGGGCAAGTAACTCTAATTCTCCGACCCTCAGTTTCTTCGCTTGTATTAAGACAGAGTTCAACTATTGCTATTCAGTCATTTCAGTCATGTCCAACTCTTGGTGACCCCATGTAAGGTTTTCTTGGCAGAGCTACTGGAGTGGTTTCCATTTCCTTCTCCAGCTCATTTTATAGATGAGGAAATTAAGGCAAATAGGATTAAGTGACTTACCCAGTCACATAACTAGTAAGTTTCTGAGGCTGGATTTGAACTCAGGAAGATGAGGATTCCTGACTCCAGGCCCAGTACTCTGTCCACTGCACCACCTAGCTGCTAGATATCTCTAAGTCACTTCTGGTTCAAAATTTAGTGCCTATGCCTACTCTATAGACTTGTCTAATTTCTGGTGTCTAGCTGCCTAGACTGCTTGTCCCAGCTCCCTGGACATTTACACCTACTGTTTGTCCCTAACCAATGGAACATAAATTTCCTTGAAAGCAGAGCTTGTTTTAATTTTGTCTTCATACCCCCATTACTTAAGAGGGAGTGTAATATGAAAGGCTATTTAGAAAACCAGACTTAAAGCCAGGAAGACCTGGGTTCAGGCCTCACCTGTGATACATACTAACTGTGTGACCTTGGGCAAATGGTTTCTCCTCTAGCAGTCTAGGGAACTCTTTAAGACCATAAGTTGAAAAAAAAAGTGATTATCTGCATTGGTGAGTGAAGTTTCCCCATGCAGGAATTCCCTATACCAACAAAATCATAGGTCTAAGCCCTAACCCTATCTTCAGCTCTTAGTACATATCCTGGAACATAATAGATGCTCAGAAACAGTTGCTGAAATGAAATTAAAATTAGTCCGTTCACTCCTTCCTAGACCCTTTTTGTGATTCTTGCCTTTGCTAATATTCTTACTTGACCCCATCCCTTGCCACTTTCTATGCTACTTGCTCATTACTTCCCTAGACATATGATTACAGCCTAATTTATTGGATAGTTATGTAGAATAACCACTAAGTAAGTATTCCCATGAATACCTTGGCCTGGGTCAGAAGGACCTGGGTTCAAGCACTTCCTTTGTCATACTAGCTTTGTGACAATGGGCAAAGGACTATAACTTAACCTCTCAAGACTGAAGTCAACTCTTTATGACTGAGTTGCAGAGCAGTCTACATCAGGAGGGAGTTTCCATACAGGGGAGCTCCCTTAGTTGAAAAAAAATTACAGATTCAGACAAAAGAACCCACAAACATTTGAAGTTAATAATAAACATTAATCCCAATGAAAATGTGAAAAGAAAAAAAACTCATTTTTTCTCTCAAGTTATTACTGAATTTACATAATCTTATTCCATTTAGGCTTTCCCTGATTCACATGTATATTGAGGCCTCATTTTCAAAGTCTTTTACATTCAAGTTCCTATCTTTCCAACTTTATATTCTATCCTTCACCTGTACAAACCTCCTTCCCAGTGAAACTTTTCAGAAACAAATAGGAAAAGTCTAATCCCAGCCAGGTGTATGTTAACCCTGTTAGGCAGTCTGCTCAAAGTTTTCCTGAAGTTCATGGCATTATTCCAAAGCGGTCATGTGCATTTCCATTTTGCTACCTCATATTGTTTATTTTTTTTTCTGCCTTGCCAACCAAAATCTAGATCCTGAAGACAGTGATCATGCAATGGACAGCTTTGCAAACCCAAGGACTAGCACAGTCGCTTGCACAGATTAAAGGTCCAAACAATATTTGTTGGTGGTATCAATGTCACAACTAAAAAACAATTAGTAAACTCAAAAATGTTGCTGTTTTCACTTTTCCCCCCAATTATCTTATTTCTATACTTTCCATAATTTACTTCCACTTTACTTTTCATAACCATTTACCTCCATTTTTATTTGCATAATTATTTTAGGTTGGGGTTTATAGCATGGTTCAAGGCTTTTTCTAAGTGTATTTTCATGACTACAATTTTGCATTTTAAACAAGGGATAAGGTTAAGCAATTAATTTCATATACTACCACATATGATCAAGGCAAAAGACATTAATTGAGCAAATCATGAGCCTTCCATCTTAACAAACATTTTTAAGCCCTTACTCTTTGCAGAACATCAAGCTGTTGGCAAAAGAAACTCCAAAGATTAAATAAAAAAGACCTCTGAACTTGTAGTATAGAAGACAAAATGTCAGTACCTTTACATTTCAATACTTGGAGGATCTGCCATATTGTTAGGATGTGTGTCTCCTTCCCTGATTCAGTCCTACTGAATTCAATTCAATTCAGCAAGCATTTATCAAATAACTACTAAGCATTTATTAAGCACTTATTAGCAAGGTACTGTTCACGGTGCTGAATTCACATCATTACCCTCATAGGACTCACTGAATGGTCTTTGTGAGTTTCTACGGCTAAAGAAATAATCATCCTGTGTCCCACCTGAAAATGAACCTCCCTAAACTTAGCTTGGAAGGTGGACATTCTTTCAGTTCTAGGGGCCTGTATAGATACACAAATAACTATGATTTAAAAATATTTTTATTGAAACAAAAGTGTAAACCTAAGCAAAATTAATGAATTTGCAGAATTCATTTTCTACCCTAGCATATGTGCCAATGTATATGAAATGTATTTATTTATAAGCTATTTATTTCAATGCCAAATCACAACAACCATTTTAGAATTTTACACAGTAAATTATAATGCAGAAGAAGTAACGAGAATGAATATTGAAATATCACCAAGTGCACTTTTACGCTGCAAAAGGATGACTAGATTTTGCTTGGCAGAAGGAGAAACAGATTGACATGAAACAGGAAAAGGGAGTGATTCCCTCCCTATCCCATCACAAAAACATAATACTTATAAAAGAACATGCATCCCACACCTTGCCTTAGTTCTTATACTTTAAAGTGGGTGGGGTAAGGTCAACAGTAATCATTAATGTTTTTGCCAGTAATGTGCTCAACACTTTTGTAGACACAATGTATGTACATGTGCCACTTTCAAAAAGGTATGACAAGTCTGTGTTTCTGGATATTTCCAAGGTTCTTTGATCTAGGAAATTAATTCTTTCCTGAAGCCATGTATAAACCTGGTTTGAAGCAATCTCTCTTTAAACCTTCCCATGTTATCTTTTTCACATTATAAGCAACACATTACAAAGGAGAAGCAGTGCAAAAATTCCATTGAAGGAATACTTGAACAGACAAGAAAATGGGCTTGTCATACAATGAGTGTGAAAGATCTCTGTGGAGCACATGGGCTCTCCATTTGTTATCTTTGCAATGTGGAAAGGAAGTGAAGGGAGGCCTCCACATCCTGGGCAGATGCTCTATGACAAACCTATGGGAAGTCTCAACAAGAAGAAAGTCAGGTAAGTACTAATGGGTTATAACCTACATCCAGTATAACACAGACTCCTTGAGGGGAGAAACTGCCTAGAACCTAGAACACTTAATAATGCTTGTGGAACTGAATTGAATTGTATAGACTACCCATATCAATGAGCTCACAGATTTAAGTATTAAACAGGTTTTCTCACCTCTGTGCTTAGAAGAGCATCTAGCTCATGTCCTCCCCAAAATAAGTGAAAAATCAAAACTGACAAATCAAAATCTTATTATAGCGAAAAGACTGTGGAACTAGGACTGAGCAGAGCTAGGTTTGAGTACCCAATCCCTTACTTGTATGATCGGGTGAGTGACTTTGTATCTCTAAATCTGTTTTCTCATCAATAAAAAGGGAGAATAAATATTTGCACAATCTACCTCACAGAGTTGAGTTTTTTTCTTTTAAGGGAAGAGGTTAAAGCACTGTATGAATATGCACTATTATTGTCATTATTATT
Organism: Trichosurus vulpecula; assembly: GCF_011100635.1. Classification (NCBI taxonomy): domain Eukaryota; kingdom Metazoa; phylum Chordata; class Mammalia; order Diprotodontia; family Phalangeridae; genus Trichosurus; species Trichosurus vulpecula. The sequence continues at coordinate 125,286,944 of NC_050580.1, read as the reverse complement.
AAATTTCCTAGTATGACATAAACAACTCATAGCTCAGTTTTATCATCTGTCAAATGAGGGTTTTGTACTGAGGCAGTTGGTGGCACAGTAAATACGAGTGGTCGAGGGTATCAGGAAAACCTGAGTTCAAATCTGGCCTCAGACACTAGCTGTGTGACCCTGGGTAAGTCATTCAACTTCTCTCTGCCTCAGTTTCCTCATCTGTAAAAAGGGAACGATAAGAATACCACAGGGTTGTTGTGAAGGTCAAGGGAGAAAGCAGTTCACCAACCTGAAAGGGCTATATAAATGCCAGTGTATTATGATTATGATTATATCCGCCTCAAAACTTACTACCCTTATGACTTAAAGTGAGTCACTTAATCTTCCTAAGACTCAGTTGATAAGAGTAGTACTGGATGGCCTTGGGGTCCTTTCCAGCTCTAACATTCTATAATTCTAAAATAAATATTAAGAGAAAAGTCCTTGTCCCCAGGGAGCCCACTACCTAGCCCAAGACACAAAACAAATACCCATTGTTAGAGGGAGGGGATCAGGAAAACTCTCTCAAAGAAACATTAAAATCAACGTAGAGCAAGTTCAGTATCTGAATGCCTAGGGGGCAATCAAGCAAGATCAATATGATTAAGTAAGGATTCCCAAAATCAGTAGTTCAGGGACAAAACATTGTAGTGTAGAAAGAACAAAACAAAAAAAATGGCCCTGGGGCCACAGAAAGAGTCTCTGGGCTCAAATCCTGTCCCTGCCACTCACTACCTCTGTGACCTTCAGCAAGTCCCTTAACCTCACTGGGCCTCAATTTCCTCAACTGTGAAAAAAAAAAAAAGATTTGACTAGATGGCTTCAAAGTCCCTCCTCTCTCTAAATTTTTAATCCTAATGTACTATGATAGTATTAAACATAATCCTGGACTGAAGAGCACCTCACAACTAACTCTTCAGCCCATCAGTCTTGGGAAACAACGCCATGATTCCTGGAAGGACCACAGGACTGTGAAACGTGTCTGGCCAATAAAGGATCTCCATAGTTCCATAAGTTACAAAGAGGGTAAACAGACCCAGTTCTTGGTGAGTGTGAATGCTGATCAAAGCATACTACTTTCACATTCTTTGTTTTTTTTTTGGTATGTTTCTTCTTTTACAATATGATTAATATGAAATATGTTTTACATGATTGCACATACATAACCTATATCAAATTGCTTACCGTCTTAGGAAAGGTGGGGGGGTAAGGGAAGGAAGAGAGGATTTGGAACTCAAAATCTTTTCAAAAAATGAATTATCTTTATATGTAATTGGGAAAACAACTAAAATACTATTAAGTGCCATTAAAAGCAAATAACCAACAACAAAACAGGGCCAGTTCTTGTCAAGTCCTTAAAGTTAAAGATGTAGCCATCAGGCCTTTTGTGGGCATGTGGGGGAACAGATAAAAAAAACCTTCTCCAGTAATATCATGTTGGTGCAAACATAGGTTGAGCTTTCCCACAAAATTCAGCCTGTAGTTATATCTTGTAATTCCACTTTTAATAACAGAGAGAAAGGCTTTCTCTGGCCTCCCCAGTGCTAGTACTTGAAGGAGTAGCAACAGTTTCAGCACTAGCCCTCCCCACCCATGCTGGAGAAGCTTATGCCCAGGTACTGTTGCTGCAGGAGCTAGTAGGGAAGGAAAACTGATCTCTCTTTCTTGCATGCTACCTAATATAACTGTCTATGTCCCCTTTCCCGAGTCCCAAAGAGCAAATGATTGCATTGCAAAGTCCATCAAAGAATCAATATGGCTTTATCAAATGCAGATCATGCTAGAATAACCTCAAGTCCTTTTTTGGACAGGCTTATGAGATTGGTGGATCAGGAAAATGCTATAAACATAGTTTACCTAGATTATAGGAAGGCATTTGATAGTCACTAATCCCTACGGGAAAAAAAGAGCAAGCTAGGCAAAATACAAACAATATAGTCCAGTGGATTTCAAAACTGGTTGAATAACCAGAACCAAAAGGAGACATCAGTAGCCCACTGTCAGCTTAAAGACTGATTTCCAGAGAAATGCCCAAGAGATGTGTCTTTGGACTTGGCGCTATTTAAGATTTAAATCAATGGTATGGGTAAAGCCATGAGTGACATCCTCAAATGGACTGATGAAACAAAGCTGGGAAGGAGAACTAACACAACAGACACAGACAGGATCCAAAAAGAATTCAATATGCTAGAACCATAGGCCAAATCTCATAATGTGGATAATAATATGGATAAAATTAAATTCTTAGGCCTAGGTTCAAAAAAAATCAACTTCCCAAGTTCAAGATCATGCAAAGGTAAGTAAGATAGCACAGCATTTCAAAAGGATTTCAATGGATAGCAAGTTCAAGAGGTGTTGACAATTTGATATAATACCCGAAAAAGCTAACATATCTAAACTGTATTAAAAGAACTATAGCACCCAAAATGAAAGAATTCCTCATTTTGCTATATTCTACCCCAGTTAGATCACATCTGAAATCTATGTTTAATTCTAGGGACTTCATTCTAGTAAGGAAATTGAGAAGAAGGAGGGTATCCAGAAAAAAATAAGATGGTGAAAGGCCTCAAGGTCATATGATGAGGGTACTAGCTGAAGAAGCAAAGGATGTTTAGCCCAGACAAAAGAAGGCTCCAAAGTGACATGACACCTATCTATGTCATGTGGAACAGGAAGTAGGCTAACTTGTCTCCAGAGGGCACAGTAGAAGAGATTGGTGAATGTTTCAGGACAGGTTGGGGCTCCAGGTGAGAGAAAGAAGGAAGGAAGGAAGAGAGAGAAAGAGAGAGAAAGTGAGAAAAAGAGAGAGGGAGAGAGAGGGGCATAGAGAGAGGGGAAGAAGAAGGAGAGAGAGAGGAGGAAGAGGAGGAAGAGGAGGAGAGGAGCATTTTCTAACCATTCTCTTTAAGCAACAGTCAAATGGGCTATCTCAAAGGAATATGAATTTTTCCATTCTATGGGCTTTCAATCAAAAGTGGGATGATTGACTGTACAAGGATGTGCTAAAGGGAATTCTCAGTCTGGTTTGAATGGAGTCTAAAGGATTAGATAGTCTAAAGTCCTTTCTAACTCTGTGAAGCTGTGATTCAGGGTACTGTACCTTTTTGTCATGATGTTCCTCAGGCTAGAGAGGACCGTTAGAGGCGGTGCTAGAGAATATTTCCACAAAATATTTAATCCCCTCCAAACTAAGTCCCTACCAAACACTCTCTGCTTCCCATTCTTAAATAAATGCTACTGCTTACAGCTATAAAGATGGTTTAATGGATCTCTGTGTATTTGAGTCAAAGAGGAAGTGAAGGAAGGAAGCAGGGGTCATGGATCTTGTTTCTAAGCTTTGCAACTAAGAAGCTATCATAAATGTAGAATGAGAGCAAGGAGAGAAGGGAAGAGAAGACAAATGAGAAAGACCCAGGTCTTTCAGCCCTGGAAGGAAGAATGGTACAGTGACTAGGACACTGACCTTGAAATCAGGAAGACCTGTGTTCTAATATCACCTCAGATATGTACTAGCCGTATGATCTTAATCAAATAACTTGATCTTTCTGTGCCTCAGTTTTTATGTGTTTAAATTTGGAATTGATCTAAGGGTCCCTTCTAGCACTAAATTTTGAACCTATGACCTCCAAGGTCCTGAAAAGCCCAATTTCTCATGTTTGCTTGCAATTCTAAATGGCCCCACTTTCCTTTAATTTGTCATAGTATCTGACATGTTTCTTTGGTAGAAGCCAAAGCATTAGTTACTTTTTAAAAATAGGTTATCCCAAACAGATCCATGTTTTTCTTTGCAGTAATCCTGCGCTAAGTTTATACTTATATATTTTTCCCTTTCAAAGACGTTTCATTAGAGGGGTATGACCTATATTTAGGGTGCTGTACAATGGAATCAACTTGATTTTCTAAAGACTCCAGCTTGTCAGAATAATGACTGGATAAGGCCACTGCCAAACTCCCACCTTGCAGCTCCCTACCCTACTAGGAGAACGTAAACTCTTGCAGGGCAAAGGCTGTTTCCCTTTTGTATTTATGTCCTGTGCATATGGGACAGTGACACAAGGAAAGGAATAGGAACTGAACCTATGCTTTCATTAGCATAGGAAACTTTCAAGTGAGGAAATTTCCTCTACTAATGTAAGTAAGCGTCTTTCTGCAACTCATAGTCAGAGAGTTGCCTGGGGGTTCTGAGAAGTTAAATGACTTGACCAAAGGCAAGACTTGAACCCAGGTCTTTTTGGCTCCAGGGCCAGCTTGATATCCCTTACATAATGCTTCCACACAGTAGGTTCTTAATAAATGTTTGTTGATTGACTGAAACATCATATTCTTCCTGAATCACAAAAATGGACCTTTAGATTCACCCTCTGTTTATTTTGCCTGTGGCCTTTTTCCTTCTGACTCACAGGATTCTACCTTGGATTTGCTCCTCTGGATAGTTACCTTGCTGATTGCCCCCCAAATAACTCCTCCCCAGTCATCCACCAAATGGGTTTTAGCTTTAGATAGTCCTGTTAGCTGGACTTCTGTCTTTGCTTGCAGTTCAAGTTTGGCTTAGCCAATCCAAGCTAGCTCCAATGTGTGACCTACACTAGTAGAGGAAATTTCCTCATCTAAAAGTTTCTTATACCAATGAAATCATAGAATGCTGTCTACACTATCAAGCTAACTTCCTTTTTGGCACATTCTTACTCCTTCTGAAACCCCACACTCAGCATGCTCATCATGCTTCTAATATGCACAGGACCTTCTCCCTACTCTCTACCACAACTGCTTCCAACTTCTCTGTCCCCCATCAAAACACACTGGTCCAAGGTTCCATTCCACCAGGGAAGCTCTCTGTTGAATGATTTATGGGCAATAATGGGTTATGAATATTAGCTACTCTGATGGTTTTTTACCTCGAAAATATATTTTCCTTTAAACATTTAAAGAAGTTCTAATGAAACTGATACAGTTGGGAGAAAGCTCTGGATTTGGAGTCAAGGGACCTTGGTTCAAGTCCTGACTATTACTAAATGGGTGGCACTGAGTAAGACATTTAAGCTCTCTAAGCTTCATTTTCCTCCTTTTTAAAATGAGAGGAGAGAACTAGATGACCTCTAAAGTCCATTCAGCTTCAAATTATAGATAGACTCATAGAGAAAATATGTTTGGTTCAGGGACCTTTCAGTGCCCCTGAAATCACAATGCAGTGGGAGCCAATTACCCCCATGATGTGCAAGACTGCCCTAGATGTAATTTTCTTTTTCTTCTCAAGTTGTATCCCACAGTTGCAATGACAATTCAAATAAAAACCAGGAAGATAACCCCAGGGACACATGGCAGAGTACCCTGGGGCCTTGAACTTCACTTGTTAAGATACCTTCTACAACTCTATTTTTCCCCCTTGAGCATGTTTTAAATGATGGAGCATGGCCAGGAAATCACAGTGTGGTAGAATTTCAGGAGCAGGAAAGTGATTATTATGAACGTTGATTCTAGCTACGGCTGCATCTCTTAGGCACTCAACCATAGCCCTAGTATTTCAATATTCATCTTATGAAGAGCTTAGAGCATTCTGCCAACAATCCCATATCATCCACACCACTGAGGGGAAAAGATTATTCCCCTTTTACAGAATTAAGTAGGGGGAAATGGAAGAAGAGAGAAACATTTACATAGGGAATTTAAGTGACATACTCGGTCATACTATCAGCTAAGTCAGTGGCTGAACCAAAAGAATGTATCGTAATTTGAAAACAGAGCTCATTAGCATATTCTTCTCCTACATTATATAAGAATGATTAAATGGAATCTGCATTGAAAATGTATCATGTAATAATAATTTATCCATTGAAATTCATAGGGCATCATTGAAATTTGTAAAACAGAAATTATACCAAATTACCCAAAACCATTTTAAAGGAAATTAAGGCCAGATTTTTTCCTCTCATTGTAAGAAATTCTCTTCAATCCCTTCTGAGACTGGCTTGCATTCAAGCTACATTGGAAGGGGAGGCTGAATCAAACTAAAAAGGGTTTCAAATGTTATCTCTCTATCATCTCAGAATTCTGCCAAGTGAGATGTGACAAGTGTACTATCAGAGAGGAAAATCGTCCATCTAGCAGGATGATGCTCTATGTAGGTTGAGCAAAGTAGGTTACAATCCTGAGGACAAGCAAGAAGAAAAGGAATCTGGACAGAATAGCATACAATTAATTTTGCATAAGCTGACACGTTTCCCTATAGCACAAAACTAAACTGAATTACAAATTAAGCTAGGGAGGGTTCAAACTTTGTGAAGTCATAGAACCTGTATAGATATGTAGGTATGCAAACATGTGTATGTAGCAGGGTCAGAAGAAATGTATAGATCCCTGGAGGGAAGTAGTGGCTAACTGGAAGGGAGCTTTTCTTGACTCCCTTGCCCTTTCTTGGCTAATTAAGGGATGGAATGGGAATTCTTTCAAATTCTCTATTTTCCTTAGACCAGTGGTTTTATCAGTTATAGGGTGATATTGATGAGTAACTCCCACTAAAGTTACAGCTCAGAGCTATCTCTGCAACTTGTAATCTTAGAAAGCGGCTGGAGGCACTTGGAGTTTAAGTGGCATGCCCAAGGTCACACAGTCAGTGTGTGTCTGAAGCAGGATTTGAGAGTCCAGTTCTTTCTGCCTCCAAGGCCAACTTTCTAATTCACTATGTCACGGTGGCCCTCTTCTTATCTCTTATTTTGTAAATAAGACTCTTCTATGTTTACATGCTCATGCATGGAAGGGGAAGCTGGTAGCTACTCTTAAAAGAGTTGCAGATACTGAAAGTCACAAGTTCTACCTGAGTGAAGAAAATGAACCAGAGAAGAATAGTGGTTCTCAAAGTTTAACTGGACCCCTTATATCAGATAGGAGCCTCTGACACCAGGACAACATTTTGAGGGTTCATCTATCAGTCAGTCAATAAACGTTTATTAAGTGCCTACTATGTGACAGAAGATACAAAAAAGACAAAAGACAATCTCTGCCCTCAAGGAGTTCAGTGACAACAAGCAAATAAATATCCACAAACAAGCTATACCAGATAAGTAGGAAATAATTAAGAGAGGAAAGGCACTAGAAATAAATGGGGTCAGGAAAGACTTCCTGTAGAAGATGGATTTTTAGTTGGGGCTTTAAAGGAAGCCAGGGAAGCCAGTAAACAGAGATGAGGAAAAAGGACATTCCAAGCATGGGGGACAGCCTGAGAAAATGCCTAAAGCCAAGTTCGTGGAAGAGCAAGAAGGCCAGTGTCACTGGATCAAAAAGAATGTTAGCGGGAGTGAGGTATAAAGAAGACTGCAAATGTAGGAAGGGACTGGTTCTAAGGGCTTTGAATGCCAAACAGCATCTATATTTGATTCTGGAGGTCATAGGGAGCCACTGGAGTTTATTGAGTAGAGGGGTGACGTGGCCAGACTTGTACTTTAGGAAAATCTCTTTGAAGGCTGAATGGAGGATCCATTGAAATGGAGGAGACTTGAGGCAGAGATACCCACCAGAAGAGAATTGCAATTGTCCAAGTGTGAGGTAATGAGACCCTGCACTAGAGTGGTGACAGATAGTGTCAGAAGAGAGAAGGGGGTGTATTGGAGAGATGTTGCAAAGGTGAAATCAACCAGCCTTGGCAATAGGTTGGCCAAAAATGACAAATATCCAGAAATGATTTTCTTGTTAGCATAGGCTTTCTGCATTAGCAACGGCTAAGTCACAACATTATAATCATGAGAAGTAAAGCACACGTGAATCTAGGGCACACTGTACATTTACAAACTGTTACGGAGAGAGAGAGAGGGAGATCATCCAAGGCTACTCAATTAATGGAGGTCTTAAGAACAGGAATGAATATAACTATACTACTACATGACAAAGATTAGAGTATAATATGAGGATAGAAGAGAAATTACTCTATTCATAACTAATATCTCCACACTAAATTAGAATATGAAATTTCACAAATATGCCTAAAGCCTAATGTGCAGTTTGAAATATTGGAAGCCTATCAAGCTTCTGCATCATTGAAAAAACCTGAGATGAGATTTAATGAAAAAACACAAATATATGCTGCTTTTACATTCTAGGAGTCTTCCTTAGGAAAAACTTAACAAAAAAGGCTATTACCTTATTTTGGCAGACAGAAATCAAAGCCACAAGATAGGACCATGAATCTAGCGCTGAAGACTTCTCAGAGTCCAGGCCAACTTCCTCATTTTAAAGATAAGGAAAGGACATGAAATAAATTGCCCAAATTCAGACAGATGACAAGCATAAGAGGTGGGATTAGAACCCAGGCCCTCTGACTCCAGAGTGAGTATTCCTTCTACTATGTGGTATTGCCACCCAGATCATTAGTCCATGGGGGGAAAATCAAATTATTAGATCTCCCAACAGTGGCAAAAAAAGGAAAGGTATAGAACCCAAGTGGCAGCGTTCATATCTAGGCAACTTCCCTGAGCTGAATAAGTTGAATCCAATGGCCATGAAAGTCACAGAGAGTAAAGGCTCTGGTAAATCCCTGGAATAAGGAAAATGAAAGGTACTTTCGTGATTCTAACTAAGACCTTTAGAAGCATATTCTAGGAAGGAATGTCTATCTGTCTGAGCTCTTTCTGTCTGCCCCCTGGGACAATAGAAGACTGAATAATTCTACTCATTTTTTCTTCTTCCTGAAACCTTCTAGGTGTAAACCCTGTCAAATCAGTAGCTTTTCAGAAGTAAACTTTTCAGATCTTTCTCTAAACTGTTCTAAATTAATCCCATTGGCTTTTTGAGGGAAATTGCTCTCTTCTGTCTTTCCCTTCTTCTGCTTTTTGAAGATATACTTGTGAGAAATCTGCTGCAGGATTGGAGATGACATTGGATGGAAATATTAAATCAATTTAAAAGAGAAAGCAAGGGCCAGGGAAGAAATAGTGTGATGGCAGAAGTCAATGAGCTACAAAGTTCTCACTGGGTGAGAACTCACAAGATTTCACGTTCCATTTTTCTATATGTTAGGTAATGGGAAAAGGCACTGAAGGCAATGTGGTACCTTGATCGTTTAGGTTTTGATAGGGGTCGAGGAAGAGTCTGGAATTGTGAATGGGGGACAAACTGCTCAAGCATCATGGCGGAGGGGAATACCAGATGGATCTGGATAATTCCCCTCAAAAATAAGAGTAGATTGACAGATATATATCATTAAAAGAGCTTTTTTTCACCTCTCTCTCCCCTTCAGGTTCTTTAGCATACCCATGTTCTGCAAGTATGCCCTAAAGTCATAGAATTTTTTCATGTCATCGTCAGACATACCCTCTTCTTCCATTCCCAAGATGTATTCTTTATCCATCTCATATAAATTCCACAGACCCGGGTGTCCAAACGTCTAGCTGCTGCTACATCTGAGAGGCCTATTCTGACCAACAGTCCTGCTGGGTAGGACCATTTAAAGGGAGGCCTTACAATATTATCATGAAGTTGGCTTTTGGGGATTGGATTCCCCTAAGTATCGATGGGCTCAGAATCAGATGATCTTGGTAACTATTAAGCTGGCAAGCTAATTGCTAATCTGCATACAAAATATCAAATCTACAGTAGGTAATCTATGCATCTTTATCTCACACCTGCATAAATCCCTGCCAGAGACCCATTTCTGCTCCTGGACAAGGCAAAATATGCTTGTAGAAAAGGGTCAAGGGATTAGGAGGGGACCTTGCTGCTGCTCCAAGAATTTGACAGGCATCTGATACCAACAGCATAAATAGCCCCTTTAATAAATTAGAAAGCTATTCATTTAAATGAATTCCACTATCCCTTCACTGCCAGTTAATCTGTAATTCAGATTGATCTGAGATGGCTCTGCTGGGAGGCAACAGTTCTGGATGTAGAATGATTTTGTCCCCTGAGAGTCAGGGATTTTAGTTGGTGAGCAGCACACATGTTGTATCTGTGTGCGTGTGTGTGTGCGTGCGCATGTGTGTGTGTTCTCTTTCCTTCTCCCTCTCTTCTCTCTTCCTCCTACACATCTTTATTTATCATATTCATATTTTAACGTCACACACACACAGATCATTTAGATACAGCCACTGCCCAACACAAGGACACACAATTTAGCAACCTTATACGTTCTTTACGCGTAGAACAGCAAAGAGATAGCAACAGACTGGCAAGAGATCAGGGCTGTCATCTCAACTCCACCATTAACTTGCTGATTTGACCAATGAGGCAAGTAATTTCCTCTTCCTGGATCTGATTCTCTAATGATATTTCTAATATTCCATAGTTCTATGATCCTCCATTCTAACAAGTCACAGTTGTTTAGTATGGTCCAACTTTTTGTGACCCCATGGACCATACCGTTCATGGATTTTTCATGGCAAAGATAACTGGAATGGTTCGCCATTTCCTTCTCCAATGGATTAAGACAGAGGTTAAATGACTTGTCCAAGGTCACACATGTAGTAAGTATCTGAGGCCATATTTTAACTCAAATCTTCCCGACTCCAGGCGCAGTGCTCTATCCATTAAGCCATAAAACTGCTTCAAAAGTCATGACACGCATAATTACACACAGTTCTCGTCTTACAAATACACTTCCCAAAGGAACTACATTCTTGTGCAAGAACCTCAACTAATGTGTGCATGTATATTCAATGGTATATACATATACATACACACACACACACACACACATATATATATATACATATATATGTGTGTGTGTGTGTGTGTGTGTGTGTATGTATGTATAACTTTCACTCATCTAAAAACACATCCACACCAGACTTGTTTAGTTGAAAACATACTATTCTTTTGAACAAGAAAAACTTGGTTTACTTCTAGGTTCTGGCATATATTGTCTATGTGACTTGGGACATTTATTCTCCTTGCACCCTAATTCTCTAATTTGTAAAAGGATAATAATGATATTCATACTACCTACTTCATAAGATGGTCATGGGGAATGAGTGCCTTATAAACCTAGTAAAATATGCTCTTATTTACCTGGGACAATACACAAAGCCCTTGGGAGCTGAAATCTTCAGATCAATTGGATCCTATTGCTAGGGGCACAAATAGGTGTAATCAAGAACAGTGATACAAAATTAAGCCAAGGCTAATGCCAGCTAAATCAGCCCCAAGACAGGAAGAAATGCTTGCCTATTTCTTCAGAGAAAGAAGGAATTCTATTTAGACCCAAACAGCATTTAGGTGCCAACCATCCCTAGTACAGCCAAAGCACAAGTGTGCCAATCTGGTCCATTCAGACAAGGTTCTTGGACACTTAGCACAAAGGAATCAAACAGTTACAAAGTTGGAAGAGATGGCCTTAAGTGGCCATCAAGGCCAACACATTCTTTTTACATTTACAGATGAGGAAAGAAAAGCTTACAGAGTTTGAGTGACTTGTCGAGTGAAAACAAGCTAGTAAGTAGCAGCTTTGGGGGCTGGAACCCTCATTTCCTGCTTATCAACACAACCATCTTTCCACTGAATCTCCAATGACACACATGGCTCCATATGCATTTCCTTTCTTGGCTTGATCACCCTCTTTGGCCTTCATGTTTTTTTGGATTCACAATTGGGAAGAGGGTGATCACTGTTCTCCTCTCAGGAATGTGGTAAGTATTAACTAGAGATACCTGGAGATTCTTGGAAGCCAGGTACTCAATCATAAAAGTATTTTGTTTTATTTTGTTTTGTTTTTTATAAATTACTAAAAAAAAAAAAGAAAGAAAGAAAGAAAAATCCCCCAGAAAGAGTGGCAGCTTCTTTCTATGGCTTAGTGCCCAGTTCTTGAGAATGTCACCAACTATTTTTTTCACTCACCTATGGAACCAGTGTTTGCCAATCCAGTCTCTTAGGTTTTCTGCTTTTTTATCTAGCATGTGTGGCAAGGGGTCCTGACCCAGTGTAAGTCCAGGCAAACAATGATAGCTTCTGCTCTGAGATCCCCATAGCACTGTTCCGAAGGGATTGACTACACTACTGTGAGGCTGAGTACCTCTTCCACCTAGATTATGTAATACATGCTGTTCTTTGCTTCCCATTGATTCATTTCTACCCCTAGTAGCATCATACTTTGGAGAAAATATTGACTCAGAAAACCTCTTTTTCAATCCTAGTAACAATGCTTAGCAGTTATGTGACTCCAGGTAAGTCATTCCAACTTTCCACAGACTCAATTTACTTATTTGTCAAATGGGGAGCGTGTCATTGAAGATGACCCCCCTCAATGTCACAATCCTGAGACCCAGAGAGGTACTTTCATTCCTAATTACTCCAATTCAATAATTGTAAAGAGAAGGATTCCTAATTCTTCTGATTCAAGGATGATAAAGTCAGGATTTGAACAGGCAGCTGGATGGCACAGTGGATAGAGCACTAGACCTAAAGTCCAAAACAGCTAAATTCAAATCCAGTCCCAGACACTTACTGTGTGAACCTAGGCAAGTCACTTAACAATGCTTAGGCTCAGTTCCTTCATCTGTAAAATGGGGATAAAAAATAGCACCTACCTCCCACAGTTATGAGGATCAAATAAGATCATATTTGTAAAGCACTTTGCAAACCTTAAAGCATTATAGAAATGCTAGCTATGATTACTATTGCTGCTATTACTAGACCAGAGATACTAGGAAGCCTATTTGCTTTCCACGAGAACATTTGGGGACTAAGGCAGAAATATTCCTTGTTGCATCTCTATTATGTCCTGGGAAGAAAATATAATCAAAATGACCAGATAACATGGTACCAGAATCCAGTTGGACGAGTGTGTTGGCAATCAAAATAGGCTCTTAGCACTCAGTTTAACCAAGTGCCCTTGAAGAATTTGGCCTTTGTTTCCTTGATTAGATTGGGAGTCCTTGGTGACCTCCTTCCCTCAGGGGAGGGCCTAGTTTACATGGGTTTGAGTGGCATATTTGGGACATCAGAGGCTTTTAGACCACATGGGTTTAAGTCCCCTCTTTCAGGTCGCACGTGACACACCCTTGACCCTGAAAAAGATATAAAACCAGGGGATGGCTTTCTATTTTTCGGAGCTCTTACCAACAGCCGTGGTGGCGCACATGACTCTGGGCCAGCCCTTGTTATGAGCTCCCGGGCTGAACTTAGATGGTGGTAACTATGAATTGTATTTGGTCTGTCTGTCGATGTTTGTAATTTGTTTGTATTTGCTCTGAAGTTCAGGGTGCTGGATTTTTCCCTTGAACTAAATGAATGGTATTTGTATGCTGGATTAAAGTGAGATTGTCAACCCCTTAACGTTGCTTTCCTTAGTAAAACAGATTAAAAGAACCTGGGCTTTGGCAGCATTCTTGTTGTTGGGCTTGTGTTGGTCTTTCACCCCCACAACAGCTGCTAGCCAGATTGTTGAAACAACTAGGCGAAATGACTACCTACCATTCCTTCTGGCTTCCTGGTCTGGGAACAGACCTATAAGTATGGTTCTTCCAATCCACTTAGCCTGACAACAAACAGTAGGCTTATACCTTCAGGCTCTCCTTCCTTTGTTCATTGCTCACCAGTCTTCCAGACAATGAAAAAGGAGGAGGAGAGATCTTCTATGTTCAGGCCCAAGAGGGCAGGACCTTATAAAAATCCCAGGGCCCTACAGACTACTCTAGATTCATCTAAAGATGGATGGCTGTTGGGTAAGCCACTAAAGGGTTCTAAAAGAAAGGGGGGAGAAAAGAAAGGAGAGAGGAAGAGAGGAAGGGGTCATTGGACGGAGTTTCCACAAAGGGAGTTCTATATACTAAATGAAATTACAATTCGAGACAGAGAAGAAGAGACAGAGACAGAGACAGAAATTTACTCAAGTAATGGATCGCTAGCAAACCCTATGTCTCCTGACCTGGTCCAGTGACTTGTCCACTGAACACCCTTGTTTCTAACCCACATGGCCACTAAACTGAGGGTTATATAAGACTTACAGTGTAACCACAGGCCCTGGCATTCAAATAGAAAGTCCCATGCTTAATCCTATTAACAACAGAGAGTGGTTGAGTTTCTAAATGTAAAGTCAAAAATTGAGTACATCCAAATCTCAGGGTGCCCCTATGGTTCCCATTCCCAAACTGAGTGGCTTGGTGTTTTGCCAGGTGACCAGATTGCTATTTAGTGCTATCCATTCTCTATGACGCCATCCTACCTGTAAAGAACTTGGAAAATATAGTGGCTTTCCTACCAGCCAGCCAGCTAATACAAGGCAAATGAACCAGAGGCACTTTCCCTTCCCCCAGGACAAAACTCAGGCCTCTGCTGAATACCATCTGGACTTTATTCCATCTTCTTTCCAATTCCACAATTCTTCTGTGGCCAAGTACTGCCAGAGATCTGACCAGCCAAAATCTCCTTGGATGGAATCTTTCTCTCCTTTCACCATTTCAAACACCTTATCTCAAACACTTTATCTCCTAAGAGAATAGTAATTTTGAACCCCTGAGGGTGCCATCATGGATCCACATGTTACTCAATATGGAAATCTCTCAGAATCTTTTGAAATTCTCCAGTCTTTGTGTTCCTTGGTCTTCACTTCCCTGACCCTCCCCATGCTGGGTGGGAAGAGTTTGGGAGGGGAAAGGGGGAAAGGTTTTTGAAGTAGAGGGCTCATTGAATGGATTAAGAAATCAGAGATCCAGAGACAGGACATGACCTTTCCAAGGTGACAGACTTAGGGAGGAAACCAGCAAAGCAAATGAGTTATTTCTAATTTACAACCAGTGCCTATAATTAACTTCCCTTTTCTCTAGACAAAAGAGCATTGACCAGAGCCAATGCTGCTGCTGCTGCTATAGGAGACACAAGACATATACACAGACACACACAGATACATACATACATATGTATATATAGTATGTATATATATATATATATATATATATATATATATATATATACACACACACACACATAAACATTACCATCACCAGAACTTGTAGCTTTTAGAGAATAAATGGATTCAGAAATAGAAGCAGAAAAGAAACTGAAAAGAAGGAACAAATTATAAGTGTTTACCTAAAGTCAGATTCCTAGGTGTCAACATCCATGTAGTTGATGACTTTCTACCCCAAAATATCTTCACATATATTGCTTGAAATTCTCCATTTCACTTTGTTACATTGTTTGAAACTATCAATTTAAAATTTATCTGAGTAAAGGAGCACCCTTTTTAAAAATAGAATTATCTCTGGAAGGGTTAAGGGATCATCAGTCTTTCACACATCAATGTAAATTAAAGTATACTTGCTTACATTTGTATAATACTTGATATCTCTTATCTAATTTGATCCTCATAAGAACCCTGTGAAGTAGCTAGTTCAAGTGTTATCTCCATTTTGGATGTGAGGAAACTGAAATTCCTGGAGGTCAGGTGATACACCTGATGTTACTCAAATAAATAAATAGCACAATCTGGACAACTGTTCTGGCTCCCAAACAAGCATACCTTACAGAACACCATGCTGCTAGTGTCTCCTCCTAAAACCTGTCTGAGATTACTCACTGAGAAAATGTGTCTTGATGGAGATGTAAGCAGTTTGAGATCAAGTGAGTACCTTTTTCTGCTCCCCAAAGTGAAAGTATTACAGTGGGGTTGGGGTGTTAGGGAAGCGTAGGAATGCTGGGAACCAAGAGATGTGACATCAGGGGTTGAACAAGTTCAGGAAGGGAAGTGAGAGGGTGGGAAATATTTCTAAATTTTGCCCCAAGTCTGGCCCAGTGTCAAGAAGGGAAGGGAAGGGAAATGCTTTTCTTCTTCCTTCATCTTACACCAAATAGCCCACACAACATGCACACATCCCACTATATATAGCCCACCCAACTCCCAGCACCCAGAAGTCATTATGGGACCATCAGCTCCCATAGCTCAACTTTAAAAAAGGAACTAAATAGGTTTTGTGGTCTGGTCTGAAATCCTTAGCAACATTCAGAGCATTTTTCCAGTTTGCAGATAGATTCCAGGTTCTAAACAACAGACAAACCTGGGGAACACAAATCATTGTTAAATTAAGGGATACTTATGTCTAGGACTGGGGACATTCAGCTAGTGACTGCAGTCATTCAAATGGTGGAAGAGACAAAGTTCTTGGCATCCCCTGGGCAACAGAAATCAACCAGACTGACTTATTTGGCATAAAAGCCTTTGGACTGTAAGGTCCTTGAAGACAGGGAGGTGCCCCCTCCCCCCAATTACGTAATCACCTATGGCTTTTCAATGTCTGAATCCAACTTGCTATATCCACTGCATAAAATAGTTGTAGAACAGGAGGGAAAGAAGTCTGTGTGTACAAACTGGGGAACGACTGCACAAATGATGGTATATGAGAGGAATGGCATGCCTCTGTGCCATAATAAATAAGGAAAGCGATGGTTTCAGAGAAACCTGGAAAGACAGATAAAACTGATGAAGAGTAAAGTAAACAGAATCAGGGGAACAATTTATACAATAACAACACTATAAAGACAAACAACTTTGAAAGTCTTGAGATCTCTGATCAGTGCAAAGACAGCCCAAGATTCTAGAGGACTGATGTTAAAGCATGCTACCCAGCACCTAGCAGAGAGGTGCAGAATGAGGCATATATTCTTGGACATAGCCAATGGAGAAATTTGTTTTGCTTGACTATGCTATTTTTAAAGATTTAATTTTTTTCTAGTTTAAATGGGCAAGGGGAGGGAAGTTGGAGGGAAAGAAAATGAATTCTTATTTATTTGAAAAGAAAAAAGAAAAGGAAACAGGAAGGTAGTTCTCCCATATGAGACCTGGCTCCTGCCAACTACAGTGGAGAATTGGCCACTTTTATCAGAGGAAATGTCAACAGGAAAAGGGTAGCAACCTCCTGATGGAGGGTGAGACCTGCCTATTCCACTAAATTGCTTACATCCTTTCCCTACCATACATCCTTGAAAAAAAAACTATTGTGGTAGAACCAAAGTTCTCACGAGAGTATGAAAAAGAGCTGAGAGCAAAAGTGGCTAGCAAACCTAACGTGGGGGCAGTTAAGTGGTGCAGTGAGTAGAGCACTGGCCCTGAAGTCAGGAGGACCTGAGCTCAAATCTGGCCTCAGACACTTGACACATACTAGCTGTGTGACCTTGGGCAAGTCACTTAACCCCAATTGCCCTGCAAAAAAAAATCTAGTATGACTCAACAATGTGACATGGCATATGGGGTGGGGGAGGAGGGAAGGAGAAAGGGAGGGACGTTGTTGTTCAGTCCTGTACAATTCTTCATGACCATAGCAGACCAGATCCTTCTATCTTCTGGTATCTCTTGAAATCCGTCCAAGTTAATGTTCATTGTTTCCATGACACCATCTATCAAAGTCATTTTTGCCATACCTTTTTCCTTTTGCCTTCATCCTTCCCAGCATCAGGGTCTTTTCCAATGACTCCTATCTTCTCATTATGTGGCCAAAGTATTTAAGATTTAGCTTCCATATTTGACTTTCTAATGATTAACCTGAATTAATTTTTTAAGCATTGACTGATTTGATCTCCTTGCTGTTCAAAGGATTCTCAAAAGTCTTCTTCAACACCAAAACTTGAAAGGGCTAATTCTGTGATGCTCAGCTTTCCCTATAACCCAATTCTTATAGTCATACATTGCTACTGAAAAAACCGTAGCTTCGACTATACGAACCTTTGTTGGCAAGGTGAAGTCTCAGCCTTTTAGCATACTTTCCAGATTTGCCAAAGCTTGCTTTCCAAGGGGCAGGCATCTTTTAATATCATGGCTGCAGTCACTATCTGCAGTGATCTTTGAGCCCAAGAATATAAAATCTGATACCGCTGCCCTTTCTTCTCCCTTTATTTGCCAGGAAGTGATGGGACCAGTTGCCAAAATCTTAGCTTTGTTTCTTTTTTATGTTAAACTTCAAACCAGCTTTTACACTCTCCTCTTTCACCCTCATCAATTAATTCTTCTTATTAATTACTCTTCATTTTCTACCATCAGAGTGGCATCACCTACATATCTCACATTGTTAGTATTTCTCCCAGCAACCTTAATTCTGGCCTTTGATTCATCGATCCTGGCACTTCACACGATGTACTCTGCATATAAGTTAAATAAATTAGGTGACAATAAACAGCCTTGTCACACTCCTTTTCCAATCTTAAACCAATCAGTTATTCCATGTTTGGTTCTAATAGTTGCTTCTTGGCCCATATATGGTTTCCTCAGAAGACAAGTAACATGATCTAATATTCCCATCTCTTTAAGGAGTTGCTACATTTTGTTTTGCTCCACATAGTCAAAGGCTTTAGCCTAGCCAAGATGGCAGAAGTAGATATTTTTCTGGAACTTCTTTTCTTTAAGGTCCATAATCCAGAGAATGTAGGCAATTTGGTCTCAAGTTCCTCTGCCTCTGAAAACCAGCCGGCTCTTCTGCTAATTCTTGGTTCACATATTGCTGAAGCCCAGCTTGCAGAATCTTAAGCATAATCTTGCTGGCATGCGAAATGAGTACAATAGTTTGGTAATTTGAACATTGTTTGGCATTGTCTTTCTTTAGGATTGAGATATAAACCGATCTTCTCCAATCCAATGGCCACTGTTGAGTTTTCCAAATTTGCTGGCATATTGAGGGCAGTGCTTTAACAGCATCATCTTTTAGAATAGATAGATATATAGTTAGATAGATGATGAATAGATTAATATGTGGATGGGTTAATGAGCAAGAATGAAGGAAGGAAGAAAGGAAGAAATTTGATTTATCAGTAATAGAATCAAAGTATTGAGTGAGGTAATTGCACCATTGCATCCTGCCCTGGTCAGACCACATCCAGAGTACTGTGTTGAGTTCTAGGTTCCACATTTTAGGAAACTGAAGCAAGTCCAGAGGAAGGTGATTAGGATAGTGGGAAGGACTTGAAACTGCACCACATGAATGAGAATATTTAGCCAGGAGAAGAGATGACTTGGAGTAGGGGGAGGTTGGCATAATGTTCAATGTTCAATCATTTTCAGTCATGTCCAACTCTTTGTGACCCCACTTGTGGTTTTCTTGGCAGAGATACTGGAGTGGTTTGCCATTTCCTTCTCCAGCTCATGTACAGATGAAGAAACTGAGGCAAACAGGGTTAGGTGACTTGCCTAGGGTCACACAGCTTAGTAATTGTCTGAGTCCAGTTTTGAACTCATAAAGGTGTGAGTTAGCCAGCTAGCTGCCCACAATTGGTTGGCATGATAGCTATCCTCAAATTCTGAAGGACTGTCATGGAGGAGAGGGATTAAATGTTTTATTTACCCCAGAAAGTAGAGCCAGAAGCAATGGATGAAAATTATAGGGAAGCAGATTTAGTCCAATATAAGAAAAAAAACTTCTTCAAAAATAGAGCTGCCCCTAGATGTAATGGGCTGCCTTGAGTGGTAGTGAATTTCTCATCCCTGGAAGTCTTCAAATGGAAGGAGGATTATCAGTTGCCAGGCCTGTTCTACTATCTGTTGATCTCAAAGAATTCTCAGCTCATTCTCATATACTGAATCAGGGTAGGGAGAGTAGAGAAGGAGCTTGAAAGAAGGTGAATCAAAGAATGCATATAGAAGGGGAGGGGGCATGTCCACCTACTTGTACCAATCTTCCTGGAAAAGAACTTTCATTTAACAAGTCTTATCTAAGGCTTCACTCACATAGAGAACACCCTCCTTCACGTCCTCTAGGCCCCATGATTACATATACTCCCTCACGTGTTTTTGGTCTCACTTCCTTTGTATTATTCCATTATTTCAATGCCTACGAATTTACCTGCAGCATTACCCATTGACTATAGCTGCCTATAATAATTATCTATGGCTCCCATGTATTTATCTCTAATATCTGTTGAAATAGAGTACCTACCATACCTCCTGGATCTATTTTCATGTCTCTCTTTTTCTGTAGTATTTAATCTCTATTTTAAGATGACTGCCTTTTTTTTAACCCTCAAACTGGGACAGTTCCCAGGGGGGATGGGCTTTTGCTCGCAGGCAAATGCATGAACTGATTCTACATGTGCGGTGCAGCTAAATGCTAGGTAGGACAGATCCCCTGAATGTTAGCTCAGCAGAAAAGCGCATAAGTGCCAAAGCCAAGGAAGTTTCATTGTCAAGGAGGTGATTCTTGGTGAGAGAGGGGCACTTTAAGGGTGGGTCTTTGCAGCCTAAAGATTAAGGAAAGTATTGGGTAGAAAATGGTAGGACGGGCACAATGAATGGCACTTTCAACAGAAAGAACATTGACCTTAGAGTTGGAAGATCAGGATTCAAGACTCAGCTCCTCCACTTACTGTACCAATGTTGCTAAACTCTAGGTCTCAGTTTCCTCATCTGGAAAATGGGATAAGAGTAAGTGTACCCCCCACCTCACAGGTACTATGAAGAGCAAATGAGATAATGTGTATCAAAATTCTTTGTAATCATAAAGTGCTCTATAAATGCAAATTGTTAAATCGAGTGTGGTTTTATATAGACATCAATATCTAAAAGCTTGGGTAGCAAAGCAAATGTGTATATCTATTATAGGCATCTCACTCAAGTGTGGAAAAATGTTCCACGTGAAGTAGTGTCAGATTTTTCACTAATTCAGACAGGGGAGGGCTACTTAGTCAGGATGTATTTTAACACACGTGCCTAGGCATGTAAGAGGCTAAGGAGAAAGGAGACAGGGTAGAAAGGATGTATGATGTAGAGGAAAAGCAGTAGCCTAAAGGGGAGAGGCCCAGTTTCTAATTCTAGCTCTACTATCTGCAAGCCACATAACCCTGAGGAAATCACTAAACTCTAGCTAGAGTTTTTAGATTTTTTTAAAAAAAATTTTGGCTTTCAAAGTCCTTGTCTCAAAAAATGATAGCATTATTTTATTCATGTGACAATGGCACGTGCTATATATTTGGAGAATGCAAAGATGATCCTGATATAATGAAAAGAACATTGGACTTGAAGTCAAGAGACTCACACTAGTTCTATTACTTACTAACTACATGACCTTGGGCAAGTCATTTGATCTATTTTAGCTTTTCCATCTGTAAAATGGGGGTAATAATACACTGCCTACTTTCTGGTATCATAAGGAAAATGTCTTATGAACCTTCAAGCACTTAACTAACGTAAGCTATCTTATTGCTAATACTATTATGATGATACTGTTCAATTAATGAGAAATATAAGCATGTATATAATTATAAGATGAAATACAAGTAATGTAAGAGTATAAGATAAAAATCATATTTATTTATTTATCTTAAGTCAGAGTAAGAGGTAACAACTAATTAGGACTTTAAGAAAACCTTCAAAAATCAATTGATTGGGTCCTTGAAGGCTGACTAGAGTTTTCAACAGGAAGAGCTAGAGGAAAAGAATTTCAGATGTCAAGAACAGCATAGACTAAGGTATAAATGCAGGAAGGCACCAGAAATTGCAAGTCATTCAGTATAACTAGAGTAGAGGTTACGTATAGAGTATTTGTATATGTATATGTAGGTAAATGTGTGTATACCTGTATGTGTGTGTATGTAGGTGTAGATATATATATGTATGCATATAGATATATAATGTGTTATACACATGTGTTTGGGTACATGTGTATATATACATAGTGAGAAACAAGACTGAAAAGGTAAGTTGAGATCAAAATGCTGAGGGTATTTAATAATAAGCTGAGATGCTGGGACGGTAACGTTTTTTAGGCATAATTATGATGAAGCCATTTCTTTTTTGTTCTTTTTGTATCCTTTTTCTTGGCTCATCTGCTTCCATGGATTAAACTATCAACTTTAAGGAAGTGAGTCCCAAATCCATCCATCCAGCCCTATCATCTTTACCCTGAACACTAGTGTCAAATATCTAAGAGTCTGCTATACATTATACCTGGGTTTCCCACTGGCATTTCAAATTCAAAATATGCAAAACTAAACATATTATCTTCTCATAAACTTATGACCTTCTCAATTTCTCTTTTGCTGTTGAGGGCAGCACCATCTTCTCAGTCTCCCAGGCTCAAAGTCTCAAAATTATGCTCAGGCTCTTCCCTCTGCCATGCCCTTGACAGCCAAGCAGTTGCCAAGTTTTATATAATCTATGTTCACAACCTCTCCTGCATCCATCCCTCCTCTTCTCTTTCCTCACACTGCTACCCTTATTCAGTGCATTACCACCTCTCACCTAAATCAAAGTCATACCCTGGTCTCCCAGGCTTCAGTCTCTCCCATTTCCAATCCATCCTTCTACTGCCAAAAAGCCTCTTTCTAAGGCACAGACCTGACCATGACTTCTCCTTTGCTCAAAAACCTTCCATTGCTTCTTATTGCTTATATGCCAGAATTCAAATTCCTTGGCCTGGCATTTGAGGCCCTCCAGAATGAGGTTCCAACCTATGTTCCCAGTCTTATTTCACATAATATCCATTTATATACTCTACATTTTAGTCAAAACAAATTACCAGCTGTTCTTCAATTTCAACATATTGTCTCCTGCCTTTGTACATTCAGAGAATTCCTGCATGCCTATAATGAAGCCTCTTCTCATAACTACCTTCCATAATCTTTATCCTCCTTCAAGTTTCTGATCAGATGTCACCACACCCTCTATGGAGCCTTCATTAACCACTTATATCACACACTCCCAGTTAAAAGTGCTTTCTTCCTCCTCAAATTTTCCTAGAATACTTTCTCTGAATAGTACCTTTTTATCTATCCCACTCAACTTATATTATCTCTCTATACATATAGCTTCCTAACCTATGAAATTAGGAAAGGGACTGTATCTTTTTTATATATAAGCCCAGATGCTAGCACAATGTCTTACACATTAAGGCATTTAAAATCTATTGAATTAAATGGCCAGTACCATACTTTGGGAAGTTTACTGTGAATAAGAGAATGAATGACATTGGTATCTGGAATAGATTGGATGAGTGGAAAATTGAAAAAGAGGCAATTAGTTGAGAGAGTATTACAATAATCTAGATAAGGATAAAGGGGATTCATACCAGGGAGATGTCAAAGAGAAGGGAAAGGAGAGGATGTATCTGAGAGATTCTGTGGAGATAGAATCATCAAGACTCAGCAACTAACTGGATATGGAGAACAGATCAGAGAAGAGTCAAGGTATCAAGCCTGGGTACCTGGGAGAATGATAATGCCACTAACAAATAAGAAAGTTAGAAGGAACAGTGGAAGGAATGGCGTCTTTTGTGAATTTTCAGGGTGACCTGTGTGTCAGGTTGAATTATTATGATTTTTGATGTAATGGGAGCATTTTGCTTTCTTTCTCCCTCCCCTACCCCACCTTTGTCAGGGAGAGAAAAATTCAGTAGCAAGTGATTACTAATGATAGGAACAGAATACCCCCAAACCACCAGGTCATCAGGAGGCTTCCTGATTGACTGAGTAAGCTAAGTATTATACGGCAAGCAAATGAGCTTGCTCAGCAAACTGGGGAAGACACTATCCTCCTCTGAGGAAATAGACAACCATTGTTTAGAGCAAGAGTTCTTAAACCCTTCGGCAGTCTAGTGAAGCCTATGGAACCCACCCCAGAATAATATTTTTAAATTACTGAAGGCAATCCTAAATTTTAATGCATGGTTAGTAAAAAACAAAACAAAACAAAACTGGGATGAGTATGTGTGCACATGTATGTATGGTTTTTTCTTCCCCTCTGCACAAATTTGTAGACACCCTAAAATAATATTTTTAAAAAACCCTTGGTCTAGAGAGAATCATGAAGGGTCAAAGTAAGCTAGAAACTAGCTAGAACAGCTTAGGGTAATTCAAGGGCCATCTAATCTGGAACTAGGTAGATTTATTTTATTTGCATTTCTAATTAGATGGCACAGGTGATAGAGTGCTAAGCCTTAAATCAGGAAAATTTTATTTTCTTAAGTTCAAACCTGGCCTCAGACACACATTAATTGTGTGACCATGGGCAAATCACTTAACCCCATTTGCCTCAGTTTCCTCATCTGTATTTTTAAAAAAGCTGGAGAAGGAGGTGGCAAACCACTCCAGTATCTTTGCCAAGAAAACTGCAAATGGGGTCACGAGGAGTTGCACGCAACTGAGCAAAAACAACTTCTAATTATGTTAGTCTGGCATATATGTTTGAACTTGTATGTTCTTTCTTTTTGTATATAAACCCATACAAAATGCATTCTTGTGGTCTGGGGAATGTGGACACAATGTGGGAAACTGGTAAATAAGAAGGCAGATCATCCTAACAATTAGAACTGTCCAATGATGGGATGTAATGCTTTGGGAAGCAGTGAATTCCCTATTACTGAGGTTTTCATGAGGAGGCAGGACAATAATTTGTTAAGGTTGTTGCAGAGAGGATTCTTGAGCAGGCATGGGATGGAACCATGACTTCTGAAGTTCTTCCTGGCCCTGAGATGCTATAGTTCTAGGTGGTTAGAACCAGGCACCAAGATATAATGGCAAAATCAGAAGAGATAATTAGGGATCAAGAGTGCAAAGCTCCAAAATCCAAGAACCAAGGTGACAAAGGAATTCAAAAGGGTAGGACTCTCAGGGCTTTGAGTTGAGGGTTCTGTGATTAGAGAAGCTTAAAATGTAGTGAAAGTTGAAAGTCCTGGGGTCAAAAGTAAAAATCCCCTAGATTGGTTCCAGAAGGAGTGTTATTGACCCAGGAAGTGACTTGTTACAGTAAGGTTGGTTGACTGGGGTTGTATCCTTTATAAGGAGATTTGGTTTGTA
This sequence comes from Trichosurus vulpecula, assembly GCF_011100635.1. Taxonomy (NCBI): domain Eukaryota; kingdom Metazoa; phylum Chordata; class Mammalia; order Diprotodontia; family Phalangeridae; genus Trichosurus; species Trichosurus vulpecula. The sequence goes on along the minus strand of NC_050580.1, from coordinate 125,262,236 downwards.
ATATAATGACTAGTTTTTGGACATGTTGCACTTGAGGTACTAGGAAACAGTTGGATCCACTTGAAAATGTAGATATGAAGCACTGGAGATAGGTTGGGGATGGTTACACATACTTGGGAGCCACAATTGCATCTGAAGCCATGAGAGTGAAATGACAAGACCACCAAGAGAATACATATACATATATATATATATATATATATATATATATATATATATATATACACACACATATACATATATATGTGTGTGTGTGTGTGTTATGTGTGTGTGTCTGTAGATATGTATGTGTATATGTATACACACATATATGTAAAAGAGAGTAGAATTGAAGGCATTGGAGTATATCTACTACATACTTACAGGGCAAAAAGAGATAAAGTAGGAATAGTCAAGGAAGTAAGAGAACCAGAGAAATACAGTGTCAGAAAGTCCAAGGAATCATCAGATGAAACAGAGAAGTCAAGGAGAATGAGCCCTGAGAAAAGACCACTGTAACTGATGCAAAAACTATAAATGGTGACCACTGAGAAAGTATTTTCATTGGAGGGCAGGGATGATAATTATATAGTAATAGGTTAAAGAGAGAATGACTGATGAAAAATGGAGACTTTAGAGAAGCTTAGTGGTAAAACGACAGGAAAAAAGAATGGAAACACAAGGGATAAGGAGATCTGAGGGAAGGTATTCTGTCTGGGGTTTTTTTGGAAAGAAGAAATATAAGCACGTTCAAAAACAAAGGTGAAATAGAGACTGTGTGTCTGAAGATGCAAAAGGAAGAAAAGATAATTGATATATCAAGGTTATGGAGGAGTCAATAAAGGAGGGGATCAAGGGCAGAGTATAGTGGAATTGGACTTGGAGTCAGGGTATCCGGTTTCAAATCCTAGCTTTCCATTGATTAGCTTTGTAATCATGGTCAAATTATTTAACCTGAGTCTGAAGTTTCTCATTTATAAAACTAAAATAACATCTGTACCGCCCAACTCAAAGGACTATTGTGAGAAATGTACTTTGGTAAGCTTAAAGTGCTACACAATTGTTAGTTATTACTCTAAGTAAAGGAATTAGTCTTGGAAAGGAAGTGGGATACTTTTTTTCTTAAGTCAAAAGGGAAGCTGAGGAAGCTTATATCAGGTGGGTTCAATGTTCTCATTAGGTCACCTTATAAGACTGAAAGAGGAAGAATGGCTCTAGTCATCAATTCTTCCTTAATTCTTTACATAGCTATCAAAATCATTATCTTAGTGACCTATGTCACTTCCCAACTCAAAAATTATGTCTGTGGCTCTCCTACCACCTCTGGAATAAGATACAAACTCCCTAGCATGACCTTTAAAGCCTGGCCAATCTGACTCCCATCTAACTTTTCTATTTTTATTCCATACAACTCCCCTTCACATGTTCTGTGTTCCACTCAACTTGGACTACTGACTAATCTATAAGCTTGTCTGATAGTCTTCCACTTCTGTGCATTCACACAGGACATTGCCCATGCCTGAAAGTCACCCTCTCCACGACTCTGCCTTTTGTAATTATTGTATTCCTTCTATGAATCCTCCTCCTCCATGAAACCTTCTTTGATTCCCAAATGTCCCACTAAAAGTCATCTCTCCTTAAAGTTTCTTAGAGTATTTTGTTTGTATATCTCTTTTGCTTTTACCATAATCTATCTTGTATTACACTTACTTTATTTTTTTATAATTCAACGATTAGATTAACTCCTTGCAGGCAAAGATCCAGTGTTTTTCTTCATTATATAGACACATAATAATATATATGCATGCAGTAGATACTTAATAAATGCCTAATAAATTAAATTTAATAGACAGACCTGGAAAGGCTTGTATGAACTGGTGTAAGCAGATCCATGAGAACATTTTATGTAATGACATCATCACTGTTGTTGGTTCAGACAATTTTCAAAGCTAAAAGAATTCTGATTAATGCCATGACCAGTGATGAAGCATGCTGTCTACCTCCTGGCAGTGAAAGAAATGATTATTCCTTTCTTGTATTAATAACTAATTATTGAATCAGGACCAAGGTTTTTTCCCCTTTTCTAATTCCTCATCCAGAAATCAACCAGTGTGGAAAATCTTTCTCAAAGACTTACTCAGGCTAACGCTCTAATCAGAGACAGTACAGGAAATTCTAAGTTTAGGCTAATGGGTGGATTCCTGATCATTATATTTACTCAGGCAGGTCTGGGAACATGTGGATTCTCCCTTTTGTCAAATAGTTGATATGGAAATTGATAAGTCACTTTGACCAAGATTTGGGTGCTCAGTGTCAGATATCTGGAGACCCTCTCCATTATAATATTCATTCTCTCATTAATTGTTAACCAATCAGAATTGACTGCCACCTTCAGGAACACCTACTCTTCCAAGGGCATGTAAACTGTGAGCCCACTGTCATGAGAGTCTTTGGCATTCAAGAGTACCACTGACCTCTTTTATTAATAACATGCTGGCCTTATTAATAAAATGATTAGGGGCAGCTAGGTGGCGCAGTGAGTAACACCAGCCCTGGAGTCAGGAGGACCTAAGTTCAAATCCGGCCTCAGACACTTGACACATTTACTAGCTGTGTAACCTTGGGCAAGTCACTTAATCCCAACTGCCTTCCCCCCTGCAAAAAAAATGTAAAAAATAAAATAAAATAAAATGAATTACCCAGAAATTATGTCTCTTGAACTTTTGAAACATCACAATAGAGATGTACTAAGAGTATGAGTTAAGACACATATTTTTGGCCAATGTAGGAATTTGTTTTGCTTGAGTATGCATGTTTGTTATAAGAGTTTTTTCCCCATGGAGGAATAAGAGGACAAAATGCCAATTGTTAATTTTAAAAATAAAAATATAATTTAATTTTAAAAATAAGTTGGAGTAATGAATGGTGCATGACTGTGAGTGAATAGGCATGCATGTTGTTTATATATAACTGAGAGAGGTTTTTTACAAATATAGAAAATGCCTGTGGAAGGGTGTGCCTAAGTTTGAGAATCAGAATACTAGATAGTTAGAACTTGAAGGGACAATAATAGCTAGCATTTATACAGTGTTTTAAGATTTGCAAATATTATCTTATTTTAATCTCACAACAATTCTTGGAAGTAGGTGCTTTAATTGTGCCCATGTTTCAGATAAGGAAACTGAAGCAGGTAGAAGTGACTTGCCCAAGGTTACAAGCTAATGAGTGTCTGAGGCTAGATTTAAATTTAGAATTCCTTCATTTTATATATCATAGTATCATAGATTTGGAGCTGGAAGGGATTTGGAGATCATCTAATTCAGCTCCCGGATTTTACAGCTATTGAAACTAAGGCTAGAAAGGTGGCACTAGTTCAGAACTAGTAATGTATCTAGTTAGTAGAACCATAGTTTTCCTGACTCTTGGTCCAGTGCTTTTAGGCTCAGGTGACTACTGCTATGGATAAAGGTATTATTCAAGGCCAATGTGAGTCTGGTGAACAGATCATGGAGGAAGTTGGCACAGAGTGTATGGGATTTTGCTTCCAATCTGACAGATGCCAGCTGTAGCTTTCCATCTGCCTCCCTTCTTCCCATCCTCTAGCATCTCACTGTTTGCACAATCCATGTCCAGATACATCCCCTGACCTCACACAGGGAAACTGGCATGGTGAAAGGGCATGGACCTCAGCATGCAAGAGCACACTGTTCAGATAACGGAGGTACCACCCATCTTGTATAAACCTCAGAAGCTAAGGTACCCAGGTCTCAGTTGAGAGTCTAGAGAAAACTTTGAGTAAATCAAAATAGGGGTTATAGCAATACCTATGGAAGCATATCCCTGAAGCAACTACCACAAAGGGAGAGGCCGTGGTAATAGCCAGAGTGTCTATTCCCTCCACCAACACTCTGTAGATTGGTTCTGTCCTATTTTTTTCTTTCCCCTCTCACCTTTCTTTGTAATTTCATGAGCTAGATATCACACATGGGAAACTAGAGAACACTCTGAATAGACCCAAGTATAATGAAATCACCTTAGCCAAAGATTCTCCAAATGGGCAGAAAATAGAAGAGTGAGACAGTGTCATAAAGAAACTGTGGAGAAGACACCAAACAGATGATTGAAGACCTTCTGTCAGTTCTTAGGAGCTCAGCAGCCTTGGGCAAGATTTTGTAACTCACCATCTGCATTATAGCTGGCATTCTCCATTAGGCAAGTCTGTTCCATCTTTCTCTTTATCCACATGTCTTGTTCATTCTCAGCAACATGAGAGGTAATGAAAGGATTCCAAGTGACCTCCAAAGGTAGAAGTAGATTCTCTTTCTAGATTTCTCTTTCACAGAGTCTCAAGCTGGTAGATTTCCCTTGGTTGTTATGGAAAGTAAGGGCTGCACATGGGCCTGTGGCTGGCATGGTGAAGGGTAGCTAATAAGTGTTATCTGGTAATTTTAATTATTCTCTTTTTAAAAATATTAGGTTTTATTATCTCCTCCATGAGAGTTCTTATCTGAGCCCTCATCGTGACGTAGAGGTAACCTTTGGAGCTCAAAGATAATTTGGCAGAATATAATTGCTGGAATTTCCTATACAAATCTAGAACGACTTCAAGGAAAATCTAATGATAGATTGATGGATTGCATGTGTGAGGGGAACAAAGAGAGAGAGGGAAGGGGGGGGGAGGGGGAGAGAGAGAAAGAGAGAGAGAGAGAGAGAGAGGGAGGGAGGGAGAGAAGTTAAACTTGGAGAGGCTTAGACACCAGAAGATTGAACAGGTGATTATTTGGTTACAGTAATTCATTAAGCCATCAACCAAAATGTGAAGGGCTTACAACCTGCATCAGTGTAGTGAGCGCTCACAGAATGAAATCACAGAGCCTTAAAGTTTGGAATAAAAAGTAAAACCAACTCTCTTTCTCTCTCTCTCTCTCTCTCTCTCTCTCTCTCTCTCTCTCACACACACACACACACACACACATACACACACACACACACACACACACACACACACACACACCCCTATAAGAAGGAAGCAATGCAATTCCACAATGCCAACAATGCCATATCTGATGGCAGAACCTATGTCATGGATGGAACAAGTGTAAAGAAGAGGGCATAGAAGCAGAGCATCATCACCTGCTCTATGTTCCCAAGTTAATGTGCTTGTTCCAATTAACCTCTTCTCTTCCCAAGACCTACACAACAACTGAGGAATCGATGGCCCCAATACCAGTACCTTCTGCCACCCATTCCTATATACAATCTCTACGTCTATACGCAGTTCTTCAGGCCACACATGTGAATCTAAACTACTGACATACTAGGATGTACTCGTGAAGACTGTTTTCTCTGTTTCTTTCCACGATAGTAGAGAAAGCCAACAAGAACTAATTATTTATCAATTCTCCTTAATTGATTTTTTCTGAGAAAAGCACACCATAAATAAGCGTACAGATAGATAATACTAATTGACATTTATGGCATTTTAAGGTCTGTGGAACACTTAACATACATTATGTCATTTGTTTTTCTTCTGCCTTTTGCTTAGCACAGTGCCTGCACATAACGGGCCCTTAATAAATGCCTTTTGACTGAACCTGACTTGATTCTTCCAATAAGCTTATGAAATAAACATTGTGGATATTATTATCAATATTTTCCAGATGATGAAAGTGGGGATCAAGAAGGTTGAGTGACTTAGCCTCAGTCACATAGATAATAATTGTCAAATGTGGGATCTGAACTCAAGTTTCTTCTAATTCTGCATCCAGAATTCTAGCTGATATACTGCACTCCCCAGTTAGATAAATAACAATCAAACCCCTGAGCATACAAAATGTTATCCCCCCAATTGGAGAAGACTTTGTTGCAATCCCCACTGATTTCTAATAGCTGACCATTCTTTACAGCAAGGAGTGGTCACTTATTCATTTTTCTTGCCTCTTTCATTCCCCAAAAGTCTCTGCTCTCAAGGCTTGTCCTTCCCACATTCATTTTCTCCCCTTCCTTACTATAGGAGCAATGAGCATCCCAAACAAAAGTCTTCTCCATAGTAGCCTAGGAAATACTGCATCCAATCATAGGAAATACTGTGGCCAAGAAAAAAACTTCCCCTTTCTTTGAACTTGAATTCCACACCCATCCCATATACACACCAAACATGCCTTCTTTGCTCCATAACACAGATTATCCCATGAGCCAAAGAACAAAAGTATGGCTCTGATTTTTATTAGGTGTATATGACTTTTGGAAACTCACTTTACCACTTGGCCCTCAGCAGCATCACCTACAAAATAAAAGAGTTAGAGTAGGTGATTCTTAAAACCCCATTCTAGCCGTAATGATTTGTGATGAAAAAACTAAGCTGCAATGGAAGAGAAGCTACTCTGACACCAAGATATGCCCCTACTATCCTCACAAACTGAAAGGTGGTGTCTGGAGATCTTAATCTGACAACCACTCTATAGCCCAAGCAGGCAGGTAGCAAAGGATCCCTACAATTCAGAGCTAGAAGGGCCCAGGAGGGTCACCAAGTGAAGATCCTCGTTTTGTAGAAGGAAACTGAGTTCCAAAGGTGACATGCCACCCAATGTCACAGGGTAGTGAGTAGAAGGTTTAGGATTCACCTAGGTGAAACTCAGGTTCACTGATTCGCAGTTCAACACTATTTATACTATAAAATAAAAATGATAGAAGTCTTCAAGGAGGAAGAAAAGGATGGCCAAAATGAAGATTAGGAGGAGGAAGGAAAGAGAATTTATGACCATGCAGCAAAATAAATAAATAAATGCAATCTATTAGGAAAAAAATAAAGGATGCCAAAAGAGACAGCAGCCTGAAACTGGCATTATTTTCCTCCCTGCTGTAGTAATGATCTGATTAGGGTCCAATCCTACTACATCCCTCATGCACTAACTCATCTTCACTGAGTTTAAACTGGTTCTGGAAGATGGATGAAGAAGATGCACTAGCAAGGCTCCAATTCAATACTAGACCCAGCGATTTGGAGATTGCACAATCCTTTCCACACCTGGAACCAAAGCCCCTTCCACGGATTCCTTTCCTGACTGACTCTAACAGGTCTTAGCTAAGCCCCTCACTGTCTTTGTTTCAAGGACCTGTGAATCAGGTGGGTCTAAGAAAGCCCCATATCTCTTGGAAAATTAAACCGAAGCAGGGCTGCTTGGGTTTTTCTTCTGGTGTATGTTCTAGTGCAGCCAAGGCCAGAAGCCTGGGGCAGTGCCTGGCCTGGGCCTAGCCAATAATAGCAAAAGCATTGTCTTTTTCTGAATATACATAGCATTTAACTTGGTGGTTCAGATGCAGCTGAGATAAATTAGCTAAGCAATATATTAAAATGGGAGATGGCGGACATTCTGATGGAAGATATCACCTCTTAGTAGCTACATCAGAGCTGTCAAACAGAAAGTAATAGGAATATAATTTCTGAGCAAAAGCCATATGTAATTCAAAAACAGCATAGAGAGCCACATCCTTAGCCTCTCTTGTGCTTTCTAGACCCTTTGTTTTCCAGTGATGTTTTCTGGCCTCTTCTCTAACCTATTAACCTACTTCAGTCTCTCATAAAATCAAACACTGCTTAGGCTCTGTTTTGGTTCACCCAGGCTCAACAACAAAACTGGCCTTAATACCTTACGCCTCATATTTCAGAGCACACTTACAGTGAGTCTGCTAAGTCCTAGTGATTCCCCAGTAAAATGCTATCTCTGCAGATAGCCAGCCTGAGGCTCTGGACTGTTGTATTTTTTTCCAGTTTTCCCTGTAGTTGGCTATAGTTCATGATACTGAGAGGAAGCTGGCTTTTAAATATCTTTATTTTAGCATCATTCTCTTCCACCCCCCACCCCCACCACCCATTCTTGGATCAAGATTGGGAAGTTTCCCTTTTGTGTGTTTTCAGTTACATTTAGGTAAGGCAGCCAGAGGCTCCAGGGCATCTAGAAATAAACACATTTTATTCTTATTGCAACAAAATCATCACACAATTTGCCCAGCAATCTGTTTGGGAAACTTAGGAAGATGGCTGCAGGGTGAGTGAGAGAATCTTTAACAGAGATTTTTTGTGTGGGAAGACAGGAAAAAAATAATAGCTCATGTTTCTATACCACTTTGAAGTTTATGGAGAGCTTTTTTTTTCATTATAAACCTATGAGGTAGGCAATGAAAGTATTGCCCCCATGACACTCAAAAAAATCAAGAGCCTTACCCATCGTTACACACCTGTCACGTGGCAAGGATGCCAATTCAGGTCCCTGCCTCTGAGTTCAGCGTCCTTTTTGTTACACCCTACTGCCTCTCAAACTGATCTGTAAGCTGAGCTCAGAGCAGCATACATTTTATTAAGCACCTACTATGTGCTGGCACTGTACTAAGATACAAAGAAAGGCAAAAGGAGTCCCTGCTCTCAAGCAGTGTACATTTTAATGGTGCTGAGGGAAATCTTGGAGAAATTCCCAGGCTAGGTAAAGGGTCACTTGCATGGAGTGTCTGAGTGATTTGTTCCCAGCATCTTACTAAACCCCATGCTATGAGTTTTCTGCTTTCTAGTGGCCTTATATTCTGCTCAGTCTGAATTTCCTTTTAGACAAATCGACCTCTCTCAGTGAAGTGGAGAAGAGAAAGTCAGCTAACGTGTTACACTGTAGTGCCAACGAGAGGTTCTCCACTTGCCCCTCTGAAAAATTAGGGGATATTGTCACTAATTAATAGATTTGACAAGTGAAATGGTTCAATTGGTTACAAATACACCAGAGAAGCAGTGAGAAGCTCAGGAGAGGAATGATAAAGCAATGATCTGAGAAGCTGTTAGGAGGGCCCACTGAGCTACAGTTCCCAGAGGAAGCAGGAAGGAAAGTCATGGAGAAAAGGCAGGTTTACATAGGAGAGGATGTGTATGTTTGTACCTCATGCTGTTCTCTCTCTCTCTGTCTCTCTGTCTCTCTCTCTGTCTCTCTATCTCTGTCTATCTCTGTCTGTCTCTGTCTCTCTCTGATTGTTTACTTCAAAAGTCACAGTTAGAAAGATTATTTTTTAAAAAGATTAAGTGGTTAGATCTTGGGGAATTAGAAAAAATTAATCCATTAGTAACCAAAGTGAAAGTTAATCTGAAGATTTAATTAAGCAGGTCAAGGTGGGCTAAAGCTTCATGGTATTTAAAGCTGGAAGGGAGGGGCCTCAGAAATCTTGTAGTCCAACCTCCTCATTTTAAACATAAGGAAATGAGATTAAGTGAGATAAAAGATTTGTCCACAGTTATAAAGCAAGTCAACAGTAGAGCTGTTTGAAGCCAGGTTTTCTGATTCCAAACCTTTCCTAGACATTTTTCCAATATTGTTTTGCTCTCTCAGACACTAAGATGGTACCCGAGAAAGGGAATGAGAGAGCAAAATGATCCCGTGTCTTGGAGATCCCCTCCTTCTGATGTCAGAGCTGCCCCTTTGCCATCAGCTTGACTTGCTTCCTCTGCTGGTCCAGAGGTGCTTGAGGGGGACTATCACACTAGAATATGAAACAGCCTAGTGGTAAGTGTACCAAGTAGATTATTAAGAACCTGGGTCTTGAGCCCAGCTTAGACACTGACTGGTTTAGGATTCACAAGACAATTTGACAAGAAAATCAGGGTAATGGTCTAGATATCATATGTCTTTAAGGAGCTACATTTTACTGGAGGATACATGATAATCACCCAACCTAAGTAAATGCAGAGTACATATCAGAAAAGAACTTCTTTAGGAAGTGGCCCCTGAGTTGTACTTCAAAAGAACCTAGGCATTCTAAGAGGTAGAAAAGAAAATGAAGTGAACTCTAGGCAGGTGAAGAAGGGGGCACTTGTGCAAAAGCAAGAGAGAGAATGTTATTTATGGGGAAGAGCTAGCAGGCCAGCGTGAGTGGAACAGAGAAGCAATACGAAATAGGATGTAAAACAGAGATGAGAACCAGATTGTGGAATGCTTAAAACTTTAGGGCTGAGGATAATTAGAGAATGATTAGACAATGGTTTGTATGACAAGGACATAGGTGAAGCTCTTAATGGATAGTGATACCTAAACACATAAATAGTACCACATGTTAGTGGGAAAAAACATATATATCCTTATATATGTTAAGAAAGTCATGACAGATAGGACAGAGGAAGTAGGAGTTCTGCTGTCCTCTGCCTTGGTGAAGACATACCTCTTGTCATCATGTTTTAGAATGACCCTGATAAGGTGGAAAACATGCAGAAAAGGGTGTCCATGTTAACAAGGGGACTGGAAAACATGCCATGTGAGGGTTAGCTGAAAGGGGAAAAGAAGGGGTATTAAGCCCAGAGAAGAGAATGCATGGAAAGAACAAGGCAGCCGCCTTCAAGTATTTGAAGGGCTGCCATACAGAAGTGGGATTATGCTTAGCCCGCTTAGTACCAGAAGGGAGAATTAGAAGCAATGAACAGTTCAAAGAGAGACAAATCAATCAGGTCAACGAGCTTCTAGTAAGCTCTATGTGTGAGGCACTGTGCTGAATTCTGGGGACACTAAGAAAAGCAAGAACCGTCTCTGCCCTCGAGGACCTTACGTTTTAATGGGGGAGACAATATGCAACCTATATACATACAAGAAAAATGGGAAGAAGCACTATCAGTGCCAAAAGCATCACAGGCTTCCTAAGGACTTAGCGGGTTCTTCTGTACCATAGGGCTTTCCATGTAATATGCTTATCAGTCATGTTTAGTAGGGATTCCTGTTCTCTATAGCCTTCTGAAAAAATACTTCCAACCCCGAAATTCTGTGAAGACCCTCTGAGCTATAAATTAATTGTGCTTTGGCCTTGATGGGTCGATGCCCCTATGTTTTCCACTTTAGGATCTGGCATGCTTCTTGTGAGACTGAAGGGTGGGGGTACAAAAAAGGACAACATTTTGGATTGGCTTCTTTCTACAAGGGAAGGAAGAAAAGAATTCCAGGAGCATTTAGCCTGAGAGAAAAAAATATATGTGTATGTATGTATGTATATCTTCATATTTGTATGTGTAGGTATAGGTGTGTATATATATGCACATATATCTGTGTGTATACACACGTGTATGTATATAGATATGTACATGAGTATAGGTATATGTACATATGTGGATATATGTGTGTAAGTACATCTATTATGTAGATATAGGTATAAGTATGTGTACATGTATGTGCATGTATGTAGGTATATAAAGTATACATATGTGTATGTGTATATATGGCTTTGTTCATATGTACTTATAAAGATGTATATATATGTATAAGTAAAGATATTTGTAAAGATATATGTGTATTTGTAGGCATATATGTATATGTATATATGTGCATGTGTATGTGTATATATGTGTGTATTTGTATATGACGGACAAGATTTAACAGTTAAACATAGACCATGGTAACTAAATATTTTTTTTCCTTTGGTTGTTATCTGTATTCATCTATAGTAATAAAGCCCTTTTCAAACCAACCTTGCCTAGAAAGCTCCCACATTGTTTTGTGGAGACAATAAGGAGCTGAGAAAAGAAAATGTATTTTTCCCCTGGTCAGCTGGGAATAAGGAATACAGAAAACCGAGGGAAGGCAGTGGTAGTTCTATACCTGAAAGACGTACCAGTGAACTAAGACCCGGGCTTAATAGCTAGGGAGTTGGGGGGGGGGGGAAGAGCAAGGTAAAGCACTTTGCTCCATGGTACCATGATGAATGTCATATCCTTGTGATTTAAAACAGCTGTGGGCTACTCTAGATTTTTTTTTTTCAGATTGGCCCAAGCATACTAAGAAGCTATAAAAGGCTCCTCCATGCCTCCGATCCCTCAACCTGGCTACCTTCCCTAAACTCTTCCTGAAATCAATCCAGGAACAGATCAGCTCCCAGCCATAGTATTTCTGTATCACCTCCCTTCATGCACTCTGCCTTCCAGCCAAACTAGCTTACTTGCTAGTCCCATATATTCCATTTCCTTCAATCTTGCCTTTACATGAGGGCCCTGGATGCTTGGAACTCACCCTTGCTAGCTCATCCATGCTCCCTGGAATCTCTAACTTCCTTCAACGTCTAGGAATTTTTTTCCTGGTGTTCCTTCCTAACCCTTCTCCCCATCCCAGCTGTTAATGTTCTCTCTCATCTGAAATTACTGTGTGCTTCCTTATCTGACAACATGTTCTTTCCTCCTGCTCCCTTCCATTAAAATACACACTGATTAAGGGAAAGGATTACTGTGTTTTTGTCATTCAATCCCAAGCTCCTAGCACCGTGCCTTAGTAAGTACTTCTTGAAATGAACTCAATTACGTATACACCTTGGTCTGGGATTGAAGTAGATTCCCCCTACACACCCCAAGAACAGAGAAATGCAAACACAGACATGCACATAGCATTCCACAACAGAGTGGGGTGGGGGGCAGCAGGGTGTAGTAATACTTCCCATTGGTCTGAACTGAAAAAGCTTTAAGGAAATCTCCATAGTTCGCAGGATCAGCGACTTTATTCAAATAATTTTGGACCTTGCCCAGCCTGTGGGCATGTGTTAAGATGTCTGAAGTTAAATTAATTTGGCCCTCATTATTATTGTTGTTGTCAATAAAAAGTTATTATTCACTCCGTGGATGTTTTAATTGCCCAGATGTCCAGGAGCTGTCACCTTCTATTAGGAGTTTAATGGCCTTAATATAAAGAGTTGTAGAGCAGAGAGGCAGAAGAGTCCTTAAAAGGGTATCTAGTCCAACCCTTGCCTCTATACAGGGTTGCATCCAAGCTGTCCTAGACTAATGAGTCTATCCTCAAAGATCTCTAAGCAGAGCATCTATAGGCTCTCTAGGTGACTCTTTCTGGATTTATAACTAAATGAGACCATGTATATAAAACACTTAAGAAACCCTAAAGCTGCCTACAAGTAGCATAGATTATAATTATTTTCAATATTTAGTATTCTCTAAGCCAAAGAGCTCTTCTAACTATTTAACTTGAGTCTCTGCTGCAGCAATCCATTCCAAAACCCTGCCGAAATCTCAGGAGTCACTCTTTAGGAGACATACACAGCCAGCCTCCACCGCACTGGGTGGCAGGCTACATTGCACCTGTTAATCCCTTATCTTCTCCTCTTTTGTATTTTCATGGTATCTAATACAGTGCCTTGCAAAAAGCCAAAAAATATTGTTCAGTGAATAATTAGGAGGTTAATTTACCAAATGATAATTAACAGCCACAACAACATACTATGTGCCAGGCACTGTGCTGCGCTTAAAATAATAATCTCATTTGATCCTCACAACAACCCTGGGAGGTAGGTGCTATGATTATCCCTGTGTTACAGATGAACAAACTGAGGCAAACATAGGCTAAGTGATTTGCCAGGCTCCCATAGCTAGTAAACATCTGAGGTCACATCTGAACTCAGATCTTTCTGACTCCAGGTCTAGTGCTCCATCCATTGCACCACCTAGCTGCCTGATAAATCGATCCACCATTTCCATTTCTAAACTTTTCACCTGTCCTCTGAGTTTCCCCCTCTTTGCCTCTGCCTCTTACTTCATTGTCTATAGATTAACTTGACTAAAACCCACAACCAGCAACCTCCTTGACCTATCATACGCTCACCCTGACACACATAAAATTCCATTTCTTGGGTCACTCTTATATTTGAAAGGCTTCCTCAGAACTTCGTTAAGCGGCCCCTATTGCCATTATCCCCCTCCCCACCCAAGCTATTTCCACCTGTTCCAAGGGGGAGCTGAAAAATGGAAAACCACATGCAAATATAAACCTTGAGAAACTCGACACCTTAGAGAGGTAAGCACCTTTTCAGAGAATGGATTTTTATGCCTGAGCCATTTGTCTGTCTAAGTTGGGCTGCAGAGCCCCAAGGCAGGCCGAGCTTACTTTATGTCTCCTATAGTGCTGAACACGCTGTGAACGCTCAACAAACAATAAATAATAATGATGATGATGGCAATCAGGAATAGTGGGCCAACTGCTTTGTCAAAATCCACCTGCCTCTGCCACTTTCTTGTTAGCTCTGAGCTACAACTGCGCCAGGGGCACTGGCCCATCCCCTGCCTCTGCCTTAAGACACAGACCAGACCAGAGCAGCAGGCACACTGGGCCCCTTTTTAAAAGGGAGCTGGAAATAAAGATCTATATTTGTGCTTTCCCAGAAGCCTAAGCACAGGCGCCTTTCCTAGCTACTTCAGGAATAGGAAGGTTCAAACCTCTTCTCTTCTCTGAAGGTCTCCATGAATCACAGAAGATGATCATTCATGGAGATGGTGGCCCATGCTGCCTCCTCAAGGCACTCTAAGTCTCCTCCCGGAAGTGAGCCCTATCCCCCATCCCAGAGGCTTCCTGGGAATATGGGGAGAGATTGGGCATTTCTCACTGGGGCTGAGGAGTGGAGTTGGTTTCCAAGAAGGCCAGCCAAGAACCCAAGTAGCACCAACTGTCTTATCTGACTCTCAGCTGAGAGAGTCATATAGCCTCCCCCAAATATACCAGATCCTCAACAGAGGAAGCTAAATAATCAGAAGGCAGGGAATAGGTTTCTACCTAATAAAGTCCTACCTCCCAAATAGATGCTCAGAAACCCTGTGGCTGTAGACCTTTCTTCCCCCAACCTATATCCAACCCTACTCATCAGAGCCCCCCGGCTGTGAGTAACAACTTGGATGACAAGAATCTATGTGGTTGCCTTCACTATCAAACCTCAACTCCCAGTGGCTGGGAGTTGTCATATTATTTATTTTTTCTGCCTATTTTTAAAGTATTAGATGAACATAAAGTTGTGGTTGAAAAATCTATGGGGACAAGATGGAGAACAAAGCTATCCAAATGTAATGGGGCATAAGAGGAATGAGTATCCCATATCGGAATCCTCATGGCAATCCTATTCCAGTGAACTTAATTCAATAGCATTTATTAAGATTTTGGGAACCTCATACATGAGGGGCACTGTTCTAAGAAGTAGGGAAAAAATAAAGATTGAGTAATAAGTGGTTTCTGCCTTCATGGAGCTTGCCATGGAGTAAGGAGAAACAGCTCATATATAAATGATACACAGTGAGATATAAGAACCTAAGAGAAGTACAAAGTAGTACGGCAGGCCTTACAGGAAAAAAAATTATCAATGGCCTAGGGAATCCTTCATGGATAAGGTGGCATTTGATCTGGGCCTTAAAAGGTTAGGTGAAATTGAAATTCCAGTAGCCAACATTGCATCAAGTCACTGGAGGCCCTAAGCACTGCCCTCTCAACACTTAAAGAAAGGTCATTCCTAAGACTGGCAGCATTACTGAACCACTTTAGCACATAGGTTACTAAGCATGGAAAGGAAGGTGGTTAATAAATGTTTGTTGAATTGGATTGAATTGAGCTACATGACCATGAGGAGCATCTCCTTAAAGACCTGCAGGTCCCAAATGACCCTGAGAGATAAGTCAGACAAATAAAAATTAACGCCAAATCAAGGCCCCATTACAACTCTACTTTTTGTCACAGGCAGATGGCACTAGGTGGAAAGAGAGGGGCCAAGCCCTGGCAGTCTGAATCTGGCCAGAATCCAGTATCAAAGGGAAGGGGCCACTAGAGAAAGCAGGCAGACTTTTAACCATCTCAGTAAATCTTTGAGAGCAAGGGAATGAGAGAGAGCCACTAAGGAAATCAATTCTTTCCCTTAAGAGGGCAAGGGCCAGGTCCCAAGGATTTCAGCTTCTGCAGGAAAGTGGAGCTCTGAAATCATAGGGCTTTGTTTTGCTTGCCTGATGCAGAGTGAGGAAGGCTGGGATGAATTAGCTGAAAAGGCATATTTAATAGCTGAGCCTTATATAGTCCACTTCTATCACTGATTGGCAGAGGGTAACTGCTTGTGTTGGGAGGAAAACTTTTCCCACAGAGAATTGAGACCTCCCCCCTAAAGGAGTCTGCCTGATCTGGAAGAGGTTTACCCCTCCTCGAATTAACTGTATACTGTTTAGGGAATGAGAAATAAAGGGTCTGGGAAGGGGGGCGACCCAAACCCAGTGGATATTTAAAAAGAACAATAGACAATGTTTGCATATCCTGTTAAATTTTGCAAATTGCTTTATACGAAGTGTCTCATTTGATTTCATTCCAAAAACAACCTTATGAGGCAAGTGCTATTATTATCCCCATTTTATAGATGAGGAAACTAAAGCTTAAAAAGGTTAATGTACATGTTGAGGGTCAGACATGTAAGCACCTGAGGCAAGATTTGAACTTGGGTCTTCTAGATTCCCAGGTCCTTTTTACCAGTAGAGTAAAACTCAAATAGAAACAGGGGCATTGAGTCATACATAAGGTTTCCTGGCCGTGTATTGACTGAGGAAACCACAAATTAACATTATCTGCATTTTATTATATTTTTATTTATTTTGTTAATTATTTCCCAATTACATTTTAATCTGGTTGGGCTGACACTCCTGGGTGTTGCTAGCCATGTGTTTAACTCCTCTGTTCTACCACCACCTCCATCCTCTCAAACAGAATACCTGGATACCAATATCACTGGTCCTCATACCTCTATCATCCTATCATCAGGAATACCCTGCCACTGGAAGTATTCCCTTGCCCTCCCTCCACCTTCACCCTGCCCCAATGTCCAGATCATGTTCATCATTAACTCAGACCGATAGTATTTACCAGGGGCAATATACCCTACTTTACCTTGACAAGGCTCATGTTTCCCAGCCCTCGGCTCATCTAATAAAGGTCCTTTGCTACACCCAACTGACTGGCTGGGCTGGATGTACATCCTTTCACACTCAACCTACCCTCAGACCTTTCCAAAGGCTCTGAATGGATGGGGATGCATGGACTATGCTAAGCAGCATCATTAAGGATTCATCCCTACGATGAGCTCTGCCCAAAACCACTTGCATCCACCAACCTCTGACCTTAAGAATTCCAAGGTCATCCAGAACAGGGACTAAATGGCTTACAGGTATATGACACAATGGTACCTGAAATGGTAAGAAGTGCAGTAGATAAAGCACTGACCTGGAGTCAGGGAAAACTGAGTTCAAATCCACCCTAACTTAGTAACTGTATGACCCTGCGTAAGTCACAACATTTATCTGCTTCAATTTCCTGATCAGTAAAATGGGGATTATAATAGCACCTACCTCCAGGGTTGTTGTGAGGATAAAGTAAGATGATATTTATAAAGTGCTTTGTTAACCTCACAGCACTATATAAATGCTAGGTATTACTAATAGTATCGTCATCACCACCGGCAACATTCTTCTATTCTTCTCCTTAAGCATCTCTCTCTTTCTTTCTTACTCCCATCTTCTTTCCTTCCTCTTCCTATTCCCTTTCTTTTACATCTTCATTTACTTCTCTCACCCCTGCCTATGCAGATAGACCTGCCTGTAGCACCCAAAAATCACAGAATGCTAGATCATCCAGCCATAGGATCAAAGTTTTAGAACTGGAAAGATCCTGAGCAGTGCTCTAGTCCAACTCTCTCATTTTACCGAAGAGGAAACTGAGACGCAGGCAGCTCGGGCAGTAAGCATTAGAGGTGGGATTTGAACCTAGGTACTCTGGCTCCAAAGCCAGTGCTTTTAGTCACATTAACTTCCTGGACCAACTGCTTACTTTCACCAGTGATCAGATACAGTGTGCCACTAACATTAATTATTGGTAGATTCTGAACTAAGAACGTAAGACTCTAATTCACGAACCAATGGTCTTTCTACCACATCGGACTATTTCCCATTGATTAATCTTGCTGGTGGTTTTGGGGGCTAAAGAACTTACTGATCTCTGCTCTAAAAGGTTCTCAAAGACTATGAGTGCTCTCTAAAGAAGTTATAGATTTCAGAGAGATGAAGGGTCCCTCTTGAGAGAGACTGTCCTTGGCTGGACTTGAGAAAGAAGTATGATAACAGGAAGTGGAAAGGCCCACATAGTCTCTAGCGCTCCATATATATTCCTGGGGATGAAGTAGAATCTTCTGGCCTAGAAGAACTGGTTCTGATTCTCTCATCTCTCCTTCCTCACATGAGCCTAAAAGATGCTTGCAAACAGCTGCTACACTTGCCTAGGTCCTCAGCTCTCTCATCCCTACTCTCTTCTTCCAAGAACTTGGATCAGGTGTTTGAATAACCAGCAGCAGTGGGAACAACCATCCCCACCATGCTCTCTCCCCAACCCATTGGAGGGCAATATTTCTTGCTGACATTTCTGAAAAGAGAGTAGGTGTATGCTTGTGGGAAGAACAGAGACAGGATGGACTGAGATAGGATGATTCGTTTTGTCATGAGAGTAGGCAGAAAAACTCCATATGTCCAAGCGGCTCACATCTCTCGTCCTTTCCCTCCCCACTCCCCATGGTCTAGAATAGATCCTTGCTAAAGATGGTCCATTCTCCCGTCTAAAGTCACAGAAGTGATTTTTCAGAGGAAAAACTCAGTTAAGAGGGGAATGACCACAGGTTTTGGGGGAGATCAGGGTCTAATTAAGACAAATCTCCACTCAACTGACAGGAGAGAGCATATTCAGTAGTGGCCATACTGTCGAATCCAGGCCTTTTCATCTGTCTAGTAAGTCTGGGAGAAGCCAAGGATTGCTCTGGCTCCTCGGCTGCCTCGGACTCTTGGCCATGACCAGCACTCATTTTGACAAAATACTCTTCCCCTTAATTTTGAAGCCCCTGTGTATTGCAAGGGAAATTTAATCCATATGTTTCTGATTCATTTATACTTAACTCATCAACATGTTGTTTTGTAAGAGCTGTTTCATGTCCAAGTTCCCTTTTGGTTTTCTTTCTTTTTTTCTGCAGCTCTTAAAATCTTGGGTTTTTTCTTCGAAACAGGAAATCATTCTGTGCCAAGAGGAAAGGAACTTGAGGCCCAAAGGTTCAAATTGGGTTCAAAGCTTCTGCACCCCAGAGATTCCCCCAATTGACTAAGAATTTGACACACTTCACCCTTCCTTTTGTTCCCAATCTACACTACAGTGCTCTTTCCTGAACACAGCTGGACAGTGGTTCATAGGAACCTTGGGGAGAAAGTTTATGCAATATTCTTTTAAGGTAAAGTCCTTTGCTCCCTCATAGGTCCATTCAGCTCAGAGATAAAGGAGACCTCCAGGCTGCATGATGGAAAGGAGCTGGTCCAGGAGTCCAGCTCTGCTTCATTAAAAAGAGCATCTATACTCAAGCCAAATTACTACAATCAGGTTCCACTGGAAATGACCCTCAGGTCCTTGGTCTATTTTGGGCTTTCTCTAAGATCTCTGGAACAGCAAGACTACTTGAAAGGTCTGGGCCAGATGGATGGAAAACGATGCACTAATCCAGATCCTACTTTTCTTTCCTCCACTCCCTTCCTAGCCATGCTGCTGTTTGTTCTCCTGCTTGGGAAGCAAATAAAACCTCTTTGCTGACTGATCTAGGAAAAGTATGTTCAAATGGCAGAATGTGAGTAGTTTGGTTCCCTTAAATTGTATGAAAGGCCTTTACCTGCAGCAAACATATAGATGTTTCACAAATCCACATCCTTTATTACTAATAAAAATTTGTGTGTATGTGCATCTAAGGGTACATTAGGATGCCTGTATACATTATATTTGCATATGAATATAATATAAAATATGTGAATAAAATAAATAGAAATCTATACACACATACTATATATACATACACACATGTACACACACCCACATATGCATCAACTTAGATAATCTATATTCAGGGCTGTTTACCTGAGAGCTAGAGAATATGGAAGTGTATTATGTTAAACATTATTAAAATATATGTTCATTTATTCAACAAAAATCTTATACCTATAACCTTTTAGTATGCAAAGTGCTTTCATGTTATCTTATATGATCCCAGGTGAACCAGTTTGTTATCTCCATTTCACAGATGAAGAAACAGAGATACAAACATGAGAAATAAGTTGCCCAAAGCCACATACATTGCCATTAAGTGGCACGGCTGAGCCAAGATCTTTCTTCTAACTCTTACTTAGAGGAGTGCTTTTTTACACCAAGCTGATTACTAATTTTCCAAGTATGCAACAAGGTCAGTAGAGCAGAAGGCCTGGCAGCCAACATAATGGAAACCGTAGGTCAGAGCTATGAAGCAGAACATTAACACAAAGTAGATCTGGAAGAAGGCAAGACAGTGGAGAGTATACAAGTGACCCGTACCCAGGATGAATAAATGGGAGTTCCAGGTCATGAAATCATAAGGTCAACTACTCATAAGGTCAACTTCTTTCTAAGTGGAATGGAATTCATTTCAGTTCAACAAACGTTTATGGGAAACTTCAGTTGTTCTGCCTTTATC
This sequence comes from Trichosurus vulpecula, assembly GCF_011100635.1. Classification (NCBI taxonomy): domain Eukaryota; kingdom Metazoa; phylum Chordata; class Mammalia; order Diprotodontia; family Phalangeridae; genus Trichosurus; species Trichosurus vulpecula. The sequence continues at coordinate 125,241,935 of NC_050580.1, read as the reverse complement.
CGTTCTTGATCGAGTAAAGCCATGTCTATAGTAGTGGGGACTTGTTCCTTCTCCAAGGTCCTCTTGTTTGCTTATCACACTTTTCTAGACCTTCACAGCTCTCCCAAACTCACTATCCACAGAAATCACACAGAACCCTCACTTCATTAACTTATCTAGACTTGTAAGTTAATAGGGGTCTACCTTCTCAGTCTTCCCTGCCAATGATTATTCGCTTCTTGTCCCATGCTGTAACAGTGTGGCCATTCTATTTTTGCTACCTGGAAAAATATTAAATGAGCTTAGCCCAGGGCCTAAAGAACCACATTTTCTTCTTCAATTTTGCCAGTGGTTTGTTTCAAGACCCAACACTGGTCCCTTAACCTCTCTATATCTTCTAATTCCTAGCTCTGAAATAGCTCTGTCTCAGTCCTGGCTCACAGAAATAAACTAAAATGAAAGTACAAAGCACTTGGACAACATGTTTCATCTGAATGTTAACTGTCCACATTGATAGTGATTAAACATTAATAATGTACAGCCTGTTCCCCAAAGACAGAATGAACCTTAGGGAGTCAAGAAAAACAGTTGTGTGTGGATATGGGACAGTTGGTCCTCCCAATCTAGTGAAGTTCATCATTCACAATCTGCAAAGGGAGGCCCCAAGGAAATACTGACTCAGCTGGGTCTGGATGGGATAAGAAGCAAATCTAGCCTGACTCCCTGGAAATCCTACTGCTAGCAGAATTAGGGAAACTTTCCAAACTGCTCCCTCGAGGTGACCCTAAGTCTGGGTCACATCTTTTCTTCATTTTGCTCCCACTCATTCTCTCTTGCTAAGGACAGTGTCCCAGAAACTGGTTCCTGGTTTCCCTGGAGTTTCATCTGTTCCTGCTGTTCCCTCACCTCATGGAATCAAAGCTACCTCTTCAGTAACCTCAGGAACTCTCATTGATGGTGGGAGGGAGGTGGGGAGAACGGGGAGGAACAAAGCAATGGTTATAGGAGGAACTCAGCAGATTCTCCTGAAATAACGAAGAGCCTCTCCTCCTGAGACCAAGGGAACAGGAAGAGACATAGGTTAAAAGGGGCTAAATGCTCTTATTCATGAGTAATTTTTAAACAAGAAGTTGGAAGGGTATTCACAGCAGGTATAGCTGAGGCAGCTAAGTGGCATAGAAGCTATGGAGTCAAAAAAGGATTGAACTTCTCAGACTGGGAGTCAGGAAGATGGGATTGAAATCCTATTTCAAATACTATCACTATCACTGCATACTAAAGACCACGTACTCATTGGCACTTCTGGGGGCTTCCAACAGTCAATGATCCTGCCACATCTGATTTCTTTGGCATAGAGAATTTCTGGTAAGGGGATTCTTTCCATCTATGCAGACTGGCACTGCTATTTTAAATGCAGATAGATGGATAGATACATAGATACATAGATACATAGATTGATAGGTAAATAGATAAGTAGAGATAGAGATATACCTGTATGTATAGATATAAAGACATCTATAGATATAGCTATATACATATCTATACATACAGATATATGTAATTATATATAATTATTTTATATAACATATTTATCCTAATGTAATTAATATTTATTTTGCGTGTGCATCTACACTCACACACACATACACACACACACACACACACACACACTGTATATTGCTTAAGGTTAAGTAATTCGCCCAGAGTCAGAAAGTCAATGTGTGTCAAAGGCAAGACTTGAACCCAGGTCTTCTCAACACTGAAACCATTTCTTTTAATCATTATACCTTGCTGCGCTGTTATCCAGCAGCAAAATGAATAACCCTATTGTCAATTAAGGTAACAATAGATTATGGTTATTGGCTGGAAAAATATGCAGAGGAAGACTTCCTCTAAGTGCCCAGAGAGCAAGGCAGGGGAAGAGAGAACAATGAGGGCATATCAATGACCGCTATGCCCCATGGCAGAAAGAAAGATAATTAAGGTCAGTAACATAAAATATTATCAGGACCTTAGATATGCAGATAAGCAGTACTATTATCATAAAGCATTTTATTACCTAGTTTATTAGACAAATATTTCAACATCACGTTTTTTAAATGGAACCAGTTTGGAATACTGAATTGAATGCTAGGTTTGGAAATTAGGAAGATTTGAATTCAAATCCTGCCTCTGATGCCTAGCCATATGACCTTGGACAAGTTACCTGAGCTCTGTTTGCCTCAGTTTCTTCATCTCTGAAATGGAGGTGATAATAGCACCTGCCTCCCAGAGTTGTTGTAAAGATCAAATGGAGAACATCTAGAGAGAGAATTATGGAGTCTGAATGCAGATCAAAGCATACTATTTTCTGGTTTTTTTTTTCCTTTTTTTGTTTCTTTTATCTCGTGCTTTTCCCCTTTGGTTCTAATTCTTCTTTACAACATGACTAATGTGGAAATATGTTTAAGACAAGTGTACATGTACGACCTATATCAGATTGCATGCTGTCTTGGGGCGGGGGGAGTGTAGGGAGGGGAGAAAATTGAGAACTCAAAATCTTATAGAAGTGAATGTTGAAAACTAAAAGCAAATAAATAAAATTTTAAAAAATAAAATAAATAGAAACAAAAAGCCATCAAATGGAGATAACATGTATGAAGCACTTACCACAGTATCTGGCATAAAACAGATGCTATATGAATGTTAGCCGTGATTATTATTGTCTTTATTACTATAAGGAAGCACATGAAACTCACAAATGAAACAGGAACCACTTGCTGATATCCAAAGTGCCTAGATGACTTTCTTACTGAATTGACACCCAAACATCAGAAGTCTCCACTTCTGTATGATGGCCAGTTAGTGTCCTGAAGTGACCTCAGTTGTCAAGATGAAAACTGGTCTTACTTTGATGTCGCTCAGCCCCCACATTTGTTTTCCCTCTTCTTCCTGAGCTGCGCACATTAATTTTTTTTTCTGGATAGGTTTATGAAATGTTTCTACTAAGAGGGATGATTCGTAACAATGAAGTCAGCAAATTATTTGTTTTACCAGAAAGCGGAATACGTACTTTGCTTTTTTGAGTCTAGCATTATGGCTCCAACCCACTACATCTTTGAGCTTTTCTTACTAAACTATTTTTAGCTATGGACTTATAGTACAGGATTATTCCATTTCACAGCCCACATTCAATGTTCTGGCACATAACGACAACAACCCTTGCTTATTGGTATAAAAAATAATAATAGCTGACATTTATATAGCACATTGAGATTTCAAATACTTTACAATACTCGATCTTTACAATAATCTTATGAGATAAGTGCTATTATGTTTTCCTTTTTTCATATGAGTAACCTGAGAAAGAGAATGGTTAAGTGACACACCTGGGGTCATACAGCTCATATGTGTCAGAGGCAGCATGCAAAACCAAGTCTCCTGACTCCACGTCCAGTATTTTTCCATTTTCCCATGTTGCCTTACTAAACTTAGACAGCGTGGGTGCCTCCTCCAATTATGTGTACAACCACATCACTAGTTAGCACACTACACAACTTTACCTCATTTTCCTCCATGCAAAAACAGGGATAATAATAGCATTTACCTCATAAGGTTATTGTAAGGATCAAATGATATAGTATTTGTAAAGCACCTTGCACAGTGCTTGACACATAGTAGGTGCCATATAAATGCTTATTCTCTTTCCCCTTCTTTATATCAATTTTCCTTTATTATCTATCTGCAATAATTTGGGGGGGTCATCACCCTATCCTCAACCAGCAAAACAAATTTTTCAGACTGATGAGACTACCTGCCGTCTTTCCACCCCATTAGACACAGATTTATCTGCACATTAGTATCATCAGCAATAAAATCATCATTATATGTAGTATTTACAAAGTGTGCAGTGTTTGCCGAGAGCTCTTCTGTGTGGTGGATCTCACACACACACACACACACACACACCCCAAGAGGAAAGTAAGTCCCTGGCAAACCACTACAAGGATCGTTTATGTTATTCCCGTTTGCACACAAAACTAATGGGCTCTATCACATCTGGGGTTTAAGTCAACTTCCAAACAAGGTCTAGATGAGCAAAAGGTCATGTATGTGTATATATCATACTTTTAGTGGCACTGAAACAAAGAGCTCTTCTCCTCCAATTCTGTAAGATGTCCAACTTATATAATGAAACCACCCAAGGTGGGGTTGAACCCAAAGCTTGATCCAGGGAAAATTCTACCATGAGTGACTGAGTTCCAAGATATCACCAAGACCAGACTTAAGGATGGGAGGCTCACTGCAGGAATCTCAGAGGAAGCTAGACTGTTTCTCAGCTACTTGACAGCAGGTTTGGATTACTGCCCAATGCCCTTGTGGAACAATAGTGTGGGATTAAAGTATGGGAGCCCCTATACGGCACCCAGACATTTAGCAAAGAGCCAGTACTGAAACCCTTAGAGCAACAAAGATAAATGTTCTTTCACATTTATCTCTGTTCCTTTGGGAGTTTCAGTGTTTTCCCTTAGGAAAATCCTTCAGTAACTCCTATAAAAGTCATTACTGTGAATTCTCACCAGGGTTATTTATCCTTTAGCAACAGATATGACAGCAAATCCCTCTCCAGCCATTCCTGGGCTCTGCCACTCCAAACAGATAAACAGGCACTTAACTATCAACTTGTGAACAACTTCAAGGATTTTTTTATCATTATCATTCTCCTTCTCTCTTTTCTTACCCCTCCTGAGGAGGAAGGAAGGAAGGAATGAAAAAGGAAGAAAAGGGAGGAAGCGGGAAGGGAGGCAGGGAGGAAGGAAGGAAGGAAAGAATGGAGAAAGAGAGAGAAAAAAGAGAGAGAAGGAAGGAAGGAAAGAAAGAAGGAAAGAAGGAAGGGAGGATGAAGAAAGGAAGGAAAGAAGGAGGAAACAAACAAAAGAGAGAGAGAAGTTATTGCTACCTCAGGCTAAGTAAGAGTAAGGCACAGACTAGACATCTCATTCCTTGTTCCCACCCCCAGACTCTCTGAAGTCAGGGTGTTACTTCTAAGCCAGTGGTGATGGCTTAGGGTTATATAACATCAAGATCACCAGACCAAGTCGACCAGAATTAGTTCCAACTGGCAAGGTCATGTTTGGGTAGGTAGGGTAAGATATCACAAAGCTAGGAAGCAGAAAGTTAAGAAGTATAGTCTGGTGTTAGAAAATCTGAGGTAGCATCCTGGGATTTTACATGGCAGTGTCAAGGACCAGGCTCCAAGAGTTCAGGTAGGAGAGCTTTCTGAAGTAGCCAAGACAGGCCTCTGGCAATCCTTGTTCTGACAGTTTCCCAGGGGCTTCTGCTGCCTTTGAGCTGGGGCAGCTCAGGCCTATCATAACCCATCTATTCTTGATCATCCCCACTGAATCCAAAAGGCACTCATAAATCTCTAGCTAGCCTTTTTCCCTGTCAACATTCCTTGGCAAAAACATCTACTACGGACTGATTAGGAAGCCCAGAGGAGTATCAAAATACTCTGAGGTCTTGGGAGCCAGTTTCCTGGTCTCTACCTTATGACTGTTGTTATCTCAAATGTCAGAGATTCTTAATCTTTTTTATATCATGGACCTTTATCAGTCTTTATGGTAAGTCCTACGTCTCAGAATAATGTTTTCAAGTTCATCAAATGAAATGCATTTATATTGAAATGTAGTTATAAAAATATATTTTTAAAAGTTTATGGACCTCAGGATCCCTGCCTAAAGGCTGGCCCAGGGCTCTAGCCATAAAATTCTGAAACAAGAATCTTCAACATGGCCACCGCAAAATGAACATCAAAGCCTTGGTCATTCAGAAAACCTGCCTACAATAATATATTAGCCTACTCTTTGATGCAACAACTAGAAACTGATACCCATTCTGCACTGGTAAAGCTAGGGGAAAATCTGGAGCTAGGCAAAATTCAGAAGTAGATGAAGTTTGTTTCTAGTTCCTGAAGTCTCCTTTTTCTATGTAACTTCCTTTTAGACTACTCTCTGCCTAATTCAGTGACATCCATTCAATTCAATTTTTCTTATATCTCCTTTGATCCTCATAATGCTTCTGCGAGGTAGATAACGTTATTGTCCCCGATTTACAGCTGAGGAAACTCAGTCAAACAGATGTTAAGTGACATACCCAGTATCATATGGCTAGTGAGTGTCTGAGGGTAGATCTGAACTCAGGTCCTCCTGACTCCAGGCCCAGCCATCTAGCCACTAAACCACCTAGGTGGCACAGTGGTGCCTAGGCACCTAGTACAATTCAATTTAACAATTACCATCTACGATTGGGCCAGCAATGTGCTAGGCGTTGCCTTCAAGGATGTTATATTTTACTATAACATGTACAAAGAATTTTAGATAAAAATATGTTGAAAATATATTTGAAGTATCGGCAGAGAGGGAGTACTCCTAACAAAAGGAGGAGATAGGAAAATCCTTTCAGGTTTCCAGAATGATAACAGATAATAATTAACATCTATGCCCCCCAAAAAAGGATCTGATCTTACTAGAGTTGATCCAGGTGTTCATACTGATGGTATGATGGTAAGAACTGGATGGCAATAATCACACATTTATATTACACTTTAAAATGTACAGTTATTTTCTCTATAAGGTAGGCAGTGCATGTTTTATCATTCCCTCTCTATAGATGAGGAAAGGAAGTTTGAGTGACTTTCCTGGGCATTCATTCAAACATTATTGCTCACCTCCTTCTCCTGTCATGCTCAAGCATGGCCCATGGTATCAAAGCCAGTTTTTGAATGCAAGCCTTGGTTCTAAGACCAATTCTCTTTCCTTTATACTACACTTCCTACCGTAGTAAGTCAATGTGTTGCCTTTCCCAGAAGCATTTCCTACAGCAACAGCATCCTCATCATCATCATCGTCATGCCCTTTTTTGTCATTGTCCCATCATTTCAGTCATATCCAACACTTTGTGACCCCATTTGGGGTTTTCTTAGCAAAGATATCAGAGCGGTTTGCTGTTTCCTTCTCTAGCTCATTTGACAGATGAGGAAACTGAGGCAAATTGGGTTACGTGACTTTGCCCAGTAAATATCTGAGGTCATATTTGACCTCAGGTCTTCCTGACCCCAGGCACTGCTCAATCCACTGCACCGTCCAGCTTCCCTATGAAGCCCCAGAAAAGAGCTTTACATGTCACCCCATTTGTGAGGTAGGTGCTATTAATATCATTCCCTTTTTACAGATAAGTGAGGGAGTTTAACTGACTTGCCCAGGGTGACACAGCTAGTAAGTGTCTGATGATGGTTTATATTCAGCTCTTCCTAACCCCAAGTATAACACCCTATTCTCCATGCTATTTGACATCTCAAATAGGAAATGAAAGGCTTCATCCCCAATTTATAAAGCATCAATTATCAGCCAAAAGGCAGAGCAGGCTTTGGGGAGAGGAGACTATATAGATGGATTAAGCCACCTACCCTGCCTGTAGGGAAGGGCAAGCCTTTCTACAGGGAACATTCTGGTAGATAACCAATTCTCAACCTCAGGTGGCTGAGTCATATTCTAGCATCATAGGAAAACAGGGAGGGGAGAGAGCAATATGTTGAATTAGGGACAATATGCTTAATGAATGTTCTCGGAATTCAACCGAATTCAATAGGAAACAAAGCAATAAAACATAGGATCAAACAAATACAGGAAATAATAGAAGCCTACATTTCAAATAAAAAGAGGTCTGACCTAAGAGTGTTTACTCTGGGCTAGCAGACAGAGTTCTTATTGCTGGCTAAATACTGAAAGAGAATAAAATGACCGAATTTTACAGTGGAAAAAATAACAAAATGGAAAGAACACTGGGTTTACAGCCCGAAAACTTTGATTTGAATCCCAGCTCTACAGAGACCCAGAATGTTTAGCGGCTCTGTGTATGTGTGTCACTGACTGCCTGGGTGACATCGATGTGACACCACTGCTTTGGGCCTCAGTTTCATCCATCAGATAAAATGCTTGCATTGGTCGAAAGCCTACTAGTAACAAGAGCTCACATTGCTATCACGAGTCACATTAAGGTATGCACAGCACTTTCTTCAAAACAACACTGTGGGGTAGGGGGTACAAATATTATTCCTCTTCTTTAACAGATAAAGACCCCAGCCCTCAATCTACCCTAAAGGATATACTTCATAGACAGAAAATTATGAAATCAGACTTTTAGGATAACAATATATTTATGTAGTGCTTACTATATAACAGACACTGTGCTAAGCGCTTTACAATTATTATCGAGTTTGATCCTCACAATAACCCTGGAAAGATAGGTATTATCATTCCCACTTTACAGGTGAGGAGACTGAGGCAAATAGAGGTTAAGTATCTTGCCCAAGGTCACACAGCTAATAAGTAAGTGTCTGAGGCTGGATTTGAACTTGAGTCTTCCTGACTCCAGGCCCAGCCCTCTTGCTGCTAAACCACATAGCATGGGCTAGTTACCAAGTCCAATCTACACTAGACTCAAAATCCCCAGGGGCTAAAGTGTATCAAGCAAGTGGTTTTTCCAGCCCTTTCTTCAAGATTGGGAGAAACCACAGCTTCCTAAGAAAGTCCATTTCATGTTTGCATAGCTCTAACTTTTATGTATTTTTTTCCTCTTTCACCAAGCCTCAATCTACCTCTTTTGAATTTCCACCAATTGTTCCTAGTTCCATCCTCTGGGACCAAACAGAACAAGCCCAGCTAATTACTCTTCTGAATGACAGCCTTTCAAATATTCGAAGACAGCCATCTTGCCCCAACTTAAGTCTTGTCTTCCTCAAGTGAAACAACTTCAGTTCTTTCAAATGATTCTGATCAGGCATTTTCCCAACCTAAATTTCCTTCCTCCAGCTTTTCAATGCCCCTGCTTAAAGTATAGCACCCAGATATGAACAAAAAACTCCATATATGATCTGACCAGGGCAGACAACAGCAGAATAAAACATCCCCATTCCTGAACATCATGTCTCTCATATAATGGACCAGGTGATTTAGTAGACAAGAAAATGTATTTATCATTTATATTTATAATATAAATATTTATAATTTGTACTTATATCAATAATTGTCTTTTATTACACATATATACAATAATTATATTAACAATGTTATTTATAATATTAATGTTTATTATTTATATTTCAAATATTTTATTTCTCCTAGCTATAAAATATACTTTAAATACAAATAATTGCAAGCAGATATAATTTTACTTTGAAATAAAAGTTTTCATCCTGCTATCTCTATTTTCTTTGCTTTCTAGATAAAAATAACACATTGCATCATTTGATACAGCTTAGTCCTTCAAGATATTCTTAAATTCTAATCCTTCTAGTATGAATGCAACTTATGGTTTCTTTAGGATTTTTTGGCTGCCATATCACCCTATTGATTCACATTTAGCTTGTCGTCAACTAAAATCCAGATATATTTTATAGATTAACTGCTGTGCAGCCACGCTTCCCCCATCTTAGACTTATAAAGCTGATTTTTTTAAATCTAAGTTTACAATTTTACATAAAATATGTCCTGATTGAATTTCTTCTTATCAGATCCGGCCAACATTTTAACTTGTTGGAGACAATTTTGGATCCTGACTCCGTCATCCTCTATCATTTAGCTTTGTGTCATTTGAAATCTGATAACCATTTCATCTATAACTTTATCCAAAACAGTGATTTAAAAATATCCAACTCTCCAGGTTCAAGCAGAGATCCCTAGACCATTCCACTAGAGACTACTCTCCAAGCTGATGTTGAGGTATTAATGACTATTCTTTAGATCTGGACATTCAACTAGTCCACAAATTCACCTTCTTATTCTGTTGTTTGGCCACGTATCTCTCTACCTTGCCCATAAGAATCTACAATGTTTTGCTAAAATCTTGGCAAAATATAATACATATATATAAATATATATACACATGTGCGCATATGTATGGATACATTATATATAGAATCATATCTGTATAAATGCCTGCATATAAAAAATCATATATTTCTGCATATACAAACATCTCTATGTGTATGTACATATATCTGTATGCATACACATAAACATGTCTGTGTGTATATATATACAGACATATATGTTTATGTATTATATATAAATGCCAAAACCACACACATATGTGTACATATATACGTATATGTGTATATATGTCTGTATATTGTGTGTGTATACATACATATATATGTATATATATGGCATTTCCCTCAATCTATCAGTCTAGTAACTTTATTTTTTAAAAAACTGGGTTAATCTGGTATGCCTCCTTGATAAAGCTATGCTGGATCCTTGTCATTACTGTTTCCTTTTATAGACATTTTCTAACCATACTTTTTATAGTACATCCAAGAATTTTGCCAGGAATAGATGTCAAGCTCACTGGCCTGAAGTTTTCATTCTCCAATATTTTTGGGTGGGGGGGAGGGGATAAGGAGAAAATCAATCTTTCTCTACTCCTCTGGTACTTCTCCCTTTTCCCACAGTCTTTCCAAGATCACCAGCAGTGGCTTAGATACCATCTTTTTCCCATTCTTTCAAGAGCCTAAGATTAGTTTATCCGGGCCTGGCTCCAATTGCCTCCAGAATCAAATAGAAACACCTTTACTCAGTTTTGAGACCCTGCTACAACAGTAACCCCAACCTACCTTTCCAGCCTCCTTGTACATTACCCACCCTCTTGAACTCTACAATCGAGCTACACTGGTTCCTCTCTGTTCCTCACTTGTAACACTCCATCTCCTGCCTCAGCGCCTTTGAACCGACTGTCTGCCATACTTGATGTGCACTGTCACTTCACCTCTACTTCACAGAATCTCTCTTTTCCTTTAAGATTCAGCTCAAGAACTACCTTCTATAGGAAGCCTTTCTTGATCCCAATTGTATTTATTCTTTTTTATATATTTCTGCTATATATACTTATATGCAATTCTGGGGCCTCTCCTATTAGGATGTAGACTCCTTGTGAGTAGAGATTACTTCAGGTATTGTATTTGTAGCCCCAGCACATAGCACAATGCCTGGCACATAGTAGGCACTTCATAAATGCTTATTAATTGATTCATTGAGGGACGACTTATCAATAGGTGCTTTCTCTTCTCCTTGTTTATCTTGAGTACCAATTCCCTATTAACCATTTTTCTTCTTTCCAGTCCAAAGATCATTCTCCATCCAGAGAAAACAGGCAAAGTAAGAAATTAGTCCTTCCTCCTTCGTACATTATCACTGTGCCATCTAGCCCAAGTACTTGCCCCATTCCTTCTTCTATTTCCTTTTCTCCAATATAGTTTCCCCCTTTGTCCCCAATAAAGATAAGGTATACACCTTTGAAAAAGGCACTAAATAATCACTATTGCAATCAATAAAGACTAAACTGCAGCTGGGATCTTAGAAAGAAAAAAAAACTTTCCATTTCAGCACTGAAACCGATAACTCCTAGCATGCTGGGAGGAAGAATGATATCATGTCTAAAGAGCACTTTGCCCTCCTGGGACAAAGAGTGATGCATAGACAGTAAGCCCTCTTCTCCTTTATACATGAGTAGTTAGGTGCTCAGAAAAGTGCATTATCTCTTTCAGGTCTGTGAGAGGAACATTTAGTGCCCTACAGCAATAACTTACTAAGTAATACCCCAGTGAACTCAAAAAGTTAATATATACACCTCCCTAAGCACTTAATTTGCTCTCCGGGAATAACAGAAACTGAGGAGAATAGGACTCAATGTTTTCTGTCATTGTAAATTAATCTTATCATAACCCATTAAAACAATATGGGAACTCATTATAGTTGCTGCTGTTCAGTCGTTCCATCATGTCCAACTCTTTGTGACCCCATGGACCAGACCTGGTGGATTAAGACAGAGGTTAAATGACACGCCCAGGGTCTCACACAGCTAGTAAGTGTCTGAGGCCAGATTTGAACTCACGTCTTCCCGACTCTAGGCCCAGCAGTCTATCCACTGAGCCACCTAGCTGCCTTCATCATAGAAGGATCCCATTATTATCTCTAGGTTGTTGGGTTGTTTTTGTTTCTTTATTTGTTTTGGTGGGGGCAGAAGGGAGCAGAAAGCAAAACTATTAATTTCATCATTGTAAAGAACTCTTGGTGTTCTTCCTTCCACCAAAACAGATCAATAGTTTGGCACCTACTTATGATCTTAGAGAGCTGACTAAGGCACTGAGAGGTTAAGTGACTTGCCCATTGTCACACAGCTAGTATTATGAAAGGCAAGATTTGTACCCATACCTTCCAGAGCGCAAGACTGACCCTCTCTACACTATTCCACATTGGCTCTATTCCTAGAATTACTGCTCCTAAATTAAGGTGATGTACCTTCAATCTTAATTACTTGTCCATTGTTCCATAAAACCCATTATATTTAAGGTTTTCAGAATGTATGTGAAAAAGTGGATGGTATTCTGGCCCTACTTTAGTAAACTAACTGGCAGCATCAAGTGGCCGAAATTTACTTCCCTTAGTCTTTGGGCCTAAGACATTTCATGAGGGGATGACAAGAATATTTTTATACTATCTGAGTAGTTGGTTAGTTCTACGTTAAGGCCAAGTTTCTGGTACTTTGGTGAAGTGTGTCCATACCACATGAGCTGTAAGTCTTCAACTTCTCCTTCTCACCTAGAAGCCCATCTGGCTCCAGCTAAACCATTAGGGAAGGATACCCAGAAGGTCCAGGTCCAGAAGGCCTGCCCAATTCAATCCACTTATACCACCTCAAAATTAGTAATACTAAATAATAGCCACTTATATGGTGTTTTATGATTTTAAAGTGCTTTCTACAAATTATCTCACAGGATACTCAGAACAACCCTGAGAGGTAGGTATTATAAGACACAATATCCCCACTTTACAAATTTAGGAAACAAGACTCTGAAAGGTCACATAGTCAGTTAGTGACAGGGCCAAAACTTGAACCCAGCATTTCTGACTAGTTAGTCCTTTCCGCAGACCACCGGCACCAGAACTACGCCCATTCTCAGTGTTCACCATCTACGGGACTATCACTACCTACCATTCTTGCTTATTCTCTTCTTCCTATTACTACTACTAATACTACTGTGGCAACTGCCACTGCTGCTGTTACTACTACTACTGATACAACTACCACTATTACTACCATTAATAATAAATAATAATTATAATAATAACAATGCTACTGCCTTCCATGCATGGGATCCTACAGTCTACAAAGGACCTTCATCTTCATTGCCATCAAAAACAAATACAGTGTTCTTCCTTCTTCTTGGTGTGGAAGTAGCATACCATGGGTGGAGAATATTACATATTCTGTCCCAGAGCAAGGGTCTATGTTTTGCATAGTTTTGCTTAAGTCTTTGTGTGTGCATTTTTTAAAAGGGGAGGGGGAATAATGAGAAAAGATTGTACTGTAAAAACAAAAATGCATTTGTTGGATTTTAATAAGCATTTGTGATGTAAATGGATGAAGCTTCTGAATAATCTACAAGCCTTTGACCTCCTTCATTTCTCATTTCTCAATTACAGTTTCCAAATTTTTATTTAAAAAATTATACTGCCCTGGAACCACATTTGCATTTAAGTCACTAAATACGAAGGTTTATGTTGTTTAAAAAAAGACAACTCACAGCAGCTCCTAAAGGAAATTTTCAAGAAGTCCTTCAAGAAGCAATAATAGTTTATGTTTATGTGGTAGTTTAAGACTTGCAAGTCTTTTATACACACACACACACACACACACACACACACACACATATATATATATATATATATATATATATATATATATATATATATATATATAAAATTTTATTTAATCTTCACCAAAAATAGAGTAAGATTTCTTACTTAAGGTCTATTATGTCTATTTTACAGATGAGGAAACTGAGCTCAAGATTATATGATTTGCCCAAGGTCACCCAACTAGTGAGAACCAAAACTAAGAAAGAAAAACATTAGGATCTTCTGACCCAAACACCAACAGTATTTCCATTATACCTCAAGGTACTTGTTACCCTTTATCAAATCACATGAGACAAATTTCACAATTCTCTTTTGCACTATTTTTTTCTGCCACACTTTTCAATGAAGTTTCAAGAAAAACAAGAATACAATATATAAGAAGATTTGTATTTATTAGGTCTTCCTTCTCTTCAAGTTCAGTATCTCTATGAAGCTAGTGGAGTTTTTAGAGATAGTATCTTGCCAGGCCAGTCACAGGCCTTCAGTAAGCCTAGCACACAAGTCATTGGTGCATTTGGATAAAGACAGTTAATATTGGGGCAGGATGAAAAACTGACTCCATTCTGGAATGGGCATAGGAGTGCAGCTTAGGCTAATTTCCTCAAGGACCTTAAAGACTTAAATTTTCAAATCAGCCTCAAAGTCACTCTAGGCCCCCAAGGTTCCTTTGGATCAAGGCTACCCTGTACCCACCTAGTAGGCTACATAGCTTCATTACAGGCTGAAGTTGACACAGCCAAGTTGGCTCAGTGGGTACATATGCATGATGGTCTATGGGGTCACAAAGAGTCAGACACAACTGAATGACTAAACATCAACAACAAAACTGAACTTTCAAGCCCAAACTGTGAAAAGAAACAAAATAATTTGTATTAGATAAAAGGAAGAAAAGTTTATAAGGTCTTCCTCCCACCCCACCCCTCCCCCGCTGCATATACTAAGGAATTTGTTAGATAGCATTTTGGGCATTGCTAGATTGCTATAATGAAAAGCCTTGCAAAGAAAGAGCCCAGGGTAGCACAGACCAGATGAAACGCAAAGACAGTTAATTTTCCCTGAACACCTCCTAGGGCCAAATGATTAGGTTGAGAATATAATAATGACAACAGTAATGATAATATAAAATAATAATAATAATAATAAAAATTATAGGCTGATAACATTTTATCCAACCTTTGACATCATATGTTGTCCCAACTTCTGTGAATTTGCGTTCAGTTGTTTTTCAGTCATGTCTGACTCTTTGTGACCCCATTTGGAGTTTTCTTGGCAGAGATACTGGAATGGTTTGCCATTTCCTTCTCTGGCTTATTTTACAGATGGGGAAGCTGATACAAACAGGGTTAAATGAGTTGCCCAGGGCCACACAGCTAGTTAAGTGTGTGAGGCTGGATTTGAACTCAGGAAGATGAGTCTTCCTGACTCCAGGCCTGGTATGCTACCCACTGAGCCACCTAGCTGCCTCAAAGTTCAATTCAGTAACTGACAGTGTCAACTTTGGCCTATAATGGAGCTGTGCAATCTGCTAGGGAGGTACCACTTAGCTGCCCATGAATTTATATAACCCCCTCACCAAAAGACTCTTTGACAAAGGAAAATAAGAGTAATATGGGGTTCCAAAACTGCACTAAGACTTTTGGGACACCTTGTATAGCTCCAGCCACAAGTCACTTAACAGAAGCACTAAAGAGAGTACAATTCAGTTGAGGGTGAGTGGAATTATGGACAATAAGATGCACTTGGGGTTCATAGAGAGCAAATCACATCAAATCCTTGGAGTGATGGCTTTTACTGATTGAAACACAAAATTAGTGGCTGAAGGGACTATAGGCAAGATGATGGATCTGGATTTCAGAGGACACTTGACATGAAACCTCTCGAAAATCTTCTTTGAAAAATTAATTCAAATTGGCTGGGATATGCATGCTGTCACCCCCTAATATTAACAATAATCATGAATTTTATTTATACGGTGCTTATCTTGCCAGGCCATTCACAGGGCTTCAGCAAGCCTAGCACACGAACCATTAGTGCACTTGGCTGAAGCCAGCTAAAGCTGGGGCAGGATGGAAAGCTCACTGGGAGATGGTAAACAATCAGGTTTATGATAAAATACAATTTCTCCCATTGAGGGGAGGGACCTGGCTGAGAGAGGAGGCAAGAGAGAGGTTGGACTGAGGCCTAGAATTAGGGAACATCTTTATTAACAATCTGGAAGAAGAGGGTAAACAGAACATTAATTCAGGAGGGATCCCAATCTGCAAAGGTCAAAGGGGACAGCAGAATAAACAGTGTACAGAGAATGAAAGCAAAGTGGTGAAGGGAGGGGATGTAGGGGAAAGGAAAGAGAGCAGGAATAATGTGGAAGGCAGAAGACAAAGAAGAAAACGGATGTGAAGAACTCCCAGACAGACAGCGACAGGGCGAGGACAGAGCAGACAGTGAGGAGGCTAATAAAACAAGACAGCGGCTTAACGGCCCTCGGGGAGCCCTGTGCTCCCACAGTGACTCCATGTGGCTCTACTGAGGTGACATCAGGGGCTGCGCTGTGTACCTTGTTAGCAGAAAGATGACTGCAAATTGGAAGGGATTCTCCAAAGCAGAAGAAACAATCGAGCCGTGCAGCATGACTGATTTTGGAAGGGGAAGGAAATAAATGGCCCGGTTGAGCTAAACAAAAGAAGGCAGTTCACAGGGACTGGAGAGCATGTGATGGGGAAGCTGCAGCTGGAGGGTATAGACATGCTAGGAGCTGACAAGACTGTTAGCCACAAGAGGCAAGGTGGGTCTATGGTATGACTGGTTAGAACACAAGTTCAAAACCTGATGCCTTTTGTATGTGGCATCCTCGTTTTGTTTGCACGTTACGGACTATATCAGAGATTTTGCTATTTTCTACGTAGCCTCAGAAGTGCTTGGGAATTTATGAGCGGACAAAAGGAGCCTGGAAAGTAAACATATACCATCGATCCTTGTACTGCAGAAAAAAAACTGTGGTAGGAGTCAGGAACTCTAAGACCTGGAAACAGCTCTGCTCCTAACTAGCTGTGTGACCAGGGCAAGTGATTTAACTTCTCTGGGCCTCAGCTTTCTCATCTAGAAGATGGGGGGAGTTGTATAAGATAAGCTCAGAAGTCCTTCCAGTTTTAAAATTCCATGACTATCTGATAGTAGCTAATTAATTTTTTTTTAAAAAAAGAGGCAGTATTGAATACTAAATAGAGGACCAGCCTTGGGCTCAGGGTTCAAATTCAACTTCTGACACCTACTAATGATGTGACCACTAGCAAGTCACAACCTCTCAGTGCCCCCAGGAAACTCTTTGAGACTCTAACTTACAGATGAATTACTGATACACTGTATGGTCCAGCCAAAGTAGTCTATTACTGTTCTCCATAGGATGGCATTCAATTTCCCACCTCCATATTTTTGTATGGGCTGTTCCCCATAACTGTAACATTATCTTTCCCCACTTCCACCTCTAGCTCACCTCAAGGCTCAGTTAAGGTGCCACTTCCTACATAAGGATCTTCTCGACGCCCTCAGTTTTCTCTCTTCTGAAAATTACTTTTCCTTTTCTTTGTAAGTAGTTTGTATTTATTCATCTGTGTACATGCCCCTCCCCAATAGAATGTAAGCTTCTTGAGGGCAAAAACTGTTTTGCTTTTGTGTTTGAATCCCTGGTATCTAGCACAGTGCCTGTACCACAGCAGGTGCTTAAGAAATGTTTATCGAACGGAGTTGAATTTACTCCTAGATGGAGTAAAGATGCAGATAGTGGAGGAAAAAAAGAAATGAGAACCAAGTTCAATGCTTGAATACAACACATTCCTATCTATAATCTGGATCCCCTACCACTCTTCCCTATGCCGCCTGGCAGGGGTGGCACCTCCCAGCTCTTTCTCCATGACAGTACCTTTCCTGTCCCTGAGACAATGACAGGATCCTGAATACGAAGTGGACAAATGAAGATAAATAGCAAGAGACTGTACCTGGGGCACAGCTGTTTAGAGTTATGGCTCCTGAGGATGGCAATGTCAGGTGCTTCCCCTTGATTAAAACACCCTACCTCCTAATTAATTCCTCACGAGCCATTAGGCCCAACTTAATTATATCTACCTATCTGTTTATTTATTTATTTCAGCAAAAGCCTTCCCACTAGTAAAACATCTGGAAGAAAAAGAAGAAAAAAAAAGAAACTCAAAAAGCATTAGGTACTCTTCCCAAATTATCTTAATAAGAAACCTCTCTCCTTCCACTCACAATCTTCCAAGAACAATCCAATGCTAAATAAGAGGTGTGATTTAAAAGAGCATCCTTCTCATTTATAGATTCCCCCAAGAACTATGTAATGTCCTTCTCAAATCCTGAAATATGTGAAAGGAAATCTGCATAAACTAAAAAGATGTGGGTGTC